>NW_027522412.1:0-330183 GCF_052094955.1 Ictidomys tridecemlineatus
TGTGACTGATCTGATGTGAAACTACTGAGTTTTTAATTTTAGTTTTCTATTTTTCAGTTCTGAAATTTCCATTGGTTATTTTTATATTATTTCTGTTTTTCCTGCTAGTATTTTTTCCTGTTATTTGTTTTCAAACACTTATTGTTGTGTAAAAGTGTGTAAGAGTCTCAATATAGGTACCTATAAAAAGTCTGTTTTATTGTCTATACTTTTTGTCTTGATTTTCATGCAGTTGTTGTCTTTTTGTTCACTTGGTTATGATTTTTCTGAATGCAGAAGAACATTGCATAGAAAACCTGAAGATAATTCGAGGTTTGGGATAGTGTTATCCCCTTTAGAAAGGTTTACATTTGCTTCTGGCAGTCAGGGTAGAAACATCGCTTCTTGATTTACAATACTATGAATGTGATACACTCTTAATGATAGATGGTCTACTTCTTTCTTACCACACTATTTCTAGATTGTAGTCCTTTGGGATTCACAAGTGAAAGTCAGAAATATTGTCAAAATCCCTTCTCATCCCACTTGAGCCCTCAGCTGCAATTTCTGTGTCTCCTTTTCTATGCAACTACCAAAACCCTTGCTCAACTGGTTGACCTGTCTGTCTCTACTTTCAAATTATCAAAGGGAAAAGTAGTGGAGAATGTAAGGCTACCTTTCCAGATCATCTGTTTTTCCATGAAGAAACCCTTCAAGACCCTGATGCCTCAGTTGCTCTGTGATACCTTCAAACAGATTTCCTTAAAAAAAATTCTTTCTTTTCTTGTTGTTAGCAGGAGTTGGTCTACATCACCATTGTTGAAAGCAGAAATTCTGATGAAGATTTTTAAATCAAATCCCAGACATTATATAATTTAATGCATGTTTCAGTTTATATTTCTGAAAATTTTGATGTTGTCTTATATGAACCATTGTATGTTCATATTTCTTGATTATTGCAGAAATGCCTTTTTGTTTGAGTTACAATATACAATATACAACATTGTTATAATAAAAAAGGTCTATTTACTACATGTGGTTATTAAGTCTCTTAAGTCTTTTTTAATCAAGATTGTTCTCTTTTTTGTTTTTCTTTTTATGCCATTGACTTATAGAAGTTCCTAGGTTTGTTCTTCCCTAGCATCCACCACCCTCTTATTATGAATTAGCATCCACATATCAGAGAAAACAATCAGGCTTTGGTTTTGGGGGGGCTTGGCTTATTTCACATAGTATGATATTTTCCAACTCCATCCATTTATTGGCAAATGCCATAATTTCATTTTTACTTTAGATTAGGTAGAGGAGAGTGAAGGGAGGGAATGAGATATGGGATAGGAAGGATAGTAGAATGAAACAGACATTATTACCTTATGTACATATATGACTGCATGACTGATGTGATTCTACAACATGTACAATCAGAAAAATGATATTATACCTCATCTATGTATGATATATCAAAGTGCATAAATGCATTCTACTGTCATGTATAGCTAATTAGCACAAATGAAAAAAATGTAAAGTAAAAAAATGCATTTGTACTGAAAAAAATACGTTTGTATTGAAAAAAGTTTAAAGTTCTGTAGAATTTCCCATTGTTGGAAGCAGCTGACTGCTTTTACTTGTTCCTCTGTTATTTATCCTATGAAGTGAAATTTGATTTTATGGACTTGATTAGATGAGTTTGGGTTTGTAGATTTGGTTTGGTTTGGTTCGGTTTGACATGGATGCTTTGTAGATAGTATGCAAAATAATTCCTATTTCCTCACATCAGCTGGCACTTCATGTCTGGTTGTTCCATTTTAGTGATGCTAAATTGGTTGGCGTGTTCATAGATAACAACCTAATGCCACCACTGTGAAATTCTCCTCCATGCTTTCATCCAGTGGTTTTCATCTAGTGATGCATTTTCCATGGATCAGTTATTTTTTCAGGAGATGATGATGATGATTTTTCTAATTCCATTGCCATTACATATTTATGCACTAAAACTCATATAACTAGATCTCTTTGGTTACTCTGAAATACAATTTAAACAGGCAAGTTAAGCTTTCCTTTTAGGTTTAGTAGTGCACTGATATCAAAATTTTGAAAATAGTCCTGAATACTAAATACCAAAAGCTGCTACCTGTAATGAAGCAATGTGACTATTCATTGTATCATATGAAAATCTCACCAGGATCAACAGAGGTCTTGCTATCAGGTATTCTTTCTCTACATCTTTTTAACTTGAGATATTTAAGTTCTCTGATTCTCCACCTCTTTGTAAAATAAGACAGCAAGACCTTTATGCCTATAAGTCAATGCTAAAGCTAGTATATGTGTTTCCTTGGAATCTCTGCTTGTTTAAACTCTTTCCCTTTATGCACTTATTCACCTAGAAGCACCTAAGGAAATTTGTTCATGTGATTGCTATCATTGTTAACAACTGAAGAACTAGAATGCCTTGCAAAATAATTTTGTTATTATCAATTTCCTTGTGGGTTGTGTGTGTGTGTGTGTGTGTGTGTGTGTGTGCGTGCGTGTGTGCATGCATGAACATTTCTGTTTCTGAATCTTGGAGCCAACTCTGGCTCCACTGTACCCCAGCAGGTCCCAAGGTAATATTGAATCGGCACTATAACTTGTTCTTTTCTTTTCTCATTGCCACTAAAATTCTTTGGGTCCCTTAGCTCCTAGGCTCTCTTTTCCAATTTTGTTTCCTATGAAATATCCCTATTTAGTGCCTCATCTGCAAAGGAAGACCAAATTTCCCGGCTCTGCATGTTTACCTCTACACACCCTGGCCACCAGTGTACCCACTCCTCAGGCTCCTCTTCTGGTCAGACCAGTGTACTCACTCCCCCATTGCATTTACCCTCCCAAATCGTCATCAGAGCAGCCGGTCCCTTATTCCCCACATGGTTGAGCCAGGATCCTCTCACCTCCTCTGGTCCAAACCAGCTCATTCCTGCTGCTCCCCCAATAACTGTAGTCCCCACTGATCCCCAAGTGCCCCTTGTGTATGCCATGGTTTGGTGGCTCTCGTGCTCCTTTCTGTATCATGTTTTAATTTGCCTCATTTCTGCAACTTAACTATGTGTTAACCAAGAGCAGGGATTCACCTTGGACTTCTGAGTCCTTACAGCATTGGGCCCAGAACCTGGAATTTCATAAGTGCGCCTTCCCCTCACCTTCTCAATGAAATTCCTATGTAGTTCCTTCTCTGGTTCAGCTCTCAGCCTGGCCTCGGTTCCTAACAGTCCTGGGGTTGAAGACTACTTGTGGGCCCTC
Organism: Ictidomys tridecemlineatus; assembly: GCF_052094955.1. Classification (NCBI taxonomy): domain Eukaryota; kingdom Metazoa; phylum Chordata; class Mammalia; order Rodentia; family Sciuridae; genus Ictidomys; species Ictidomys tridecemlineatus. The sequence goes on from NW_027522412.1 coordinate 3,256, forward strand.
CTCTCTCCTTATCACTGTCATACACAGCAAAGTTGATTTAAAAAATAAACCCGCACGCTAGATGGGAATTTCCCCCAGCAGGAGTGAGCTTTGCCAGTGTTCCTTGGGTGCTAATGCAGCAAATAATCATGATTCTTACTCCATATGTCAGCTGGATGGCCTCCAGAAACAAAGCAGGCCCTAAATGACACCCCTGCAGGGGCTGTGAGACAGATCTAGGAATATTCATGTAGAAGACTCTGCTACCCATAACAAGTGAATTACAACTCCTGAACAGAGAACAAGGAATGTAGCCTTTGAACGCTTCTTTAAAAACCCTTGTTCCCCCTCATCAGCAGAATCAAAGCCTCTGGGACTAGAGTCCCCTGTGTTTCCTTTTTGCTAGCAAAGCAATAAAACTTCTCTCTCCTTTTCCTCAAAACAAAAACAAAAAAGTGTAAAAATCAATTTATACAAAATTCTAAGACAAGTAAAAGAGTCAATAGCAGGATAAATCAGAATACTGCCGTTGGGCGGTAGCAACAAAAATTGACTAGAAGGAGCACAAGGGAACTTTCTGGGTTGTGGTCTATCATTCTGTATCTTGAAATGAGTTTGAATTACAAAGACATTAAAATTTAACCAAAGTACACTTAAAATGTGTGTATTTCATGTTATGAACATTTTAGAACAAATGAATAATAAATACTGAAATGTTATTGATATATAAGTTGAAGCATTTAAGAAATAGTGTATTTTGAAACACATTCAAAAGATTAGGTGATTAATGAACTGAGTGAAAAATGAAAAATAAATATATGTGATAAAAGTAAGTAAAATAAAATGTTAACAGTTGATCTGGTGGGTTTATCATTGTTCACTATGAAATTCTCTCAATTTTTCTCTTTTTTTAAAATGTCAGAATAAATTGCTAAATAAAATATATTAGCTTACATTTTACTAAAATTCCTTCAATGCTCACAGAAAAAGTTTAACAAACTGGCTTGAATTTCAAAGCCATCTTCAACTCTACCCCAATATAGTTAATCTCCTCTATTACAACTTACAATACAATGTCTTCATTCCTCTAAGTTCAATTTCCTTACCTATTTCCTCTGCACACCATTCTCAATCCTGTCTTTTAACCTTTGTTCATACTACTTCTAGGTACCCTCCATACCTTCAATCACCTTTCTGCATATCTAAATTCTACACATCCCTTCGGGACAATCTCAGATTTTACCTCTTCTAAGATGTCTTCCCTAACTACTGGAGTCTAATCTTAGCTATTCCTGAAGTTTTATAGGAGTATATTTTTGTGAGCCATTGAACTATTCAAAGTAGTATAATGTATAACTATTTCATGTATATTTTTACCCCAATAAAATCATAATATTATGGAACCATATCATGACAGTCTATTATTTTTGTATTCACCATAAGTCGACAAGTATACAACTGAGAACATGCTTAGATATAAACATTTAAAGAATTCACATGACTGAGATCTAAGATCTTATTTCCTGTCTGCCCTATAATAGGGACCTCATAAATGTATGCCTCATTTGAGTAGATTAGTGCAAATGCATTACAGTTACTTGAGAAAAATTATTCTTCTTTCTTGCTAATGTAATGGGTAAAAAATCTCATTTTCTTATACAAAGAATGACATGTTAAAAGTTTTGGCTAAAAGACATATAGCTAGGAACACCAATATTCCTCTAAAATTGAATTTATTTATGGTAATTATCCTGGAAAATAATAAATCCAGTTCAAAACTATAATTTATTAGTTAACAGTAATCAAGGAAACAATATTTAGAAAAAATATTTACATCATATATAGTTAATATGATAACTCAATATCCAATCATAAGGGGTAGATAATACTTTAGTTTTCATTTGGATTATAAGAAGGTTAAAGGAGCTTCCAATTTTTAATGCTTAGTGAAACAAAAACACAATGGCTCAAGAGGTCATATATGGTCCCATCCTGTCACTCCCTTTACATGACCCAAGTTCAAATTACTTAATCATACTAAGTTTTCCATTTCTTCATATACAAAGTTAGAATAATCATTGTGTTGCACCATAAAAAAATGTGTTTTGAGGATGAGATTAAAAAAAGATAAAGCACTTAGGGTAATATCTAGCACAGAAAGTACCTAACTGGCAACTCTATAATTAAATCTATTATAGAAATTACTGCAATGATTCCTTAGGTAACTTTACATAGGATAAAGAGTAGAAAAAGCAGTAGAACTTCCATAAATATTAAAAATTATAAAAAAACAAACAAGGACCAAGTACCATTACAAAGGGACATAAGGGAAATAAAGTGGAAAGCTGACAGTAAGCAAGCTTATATATGTAAGTTTTACTTATAATAACACACATTTATTTTGATCTGTAAATATATCACATGTCAGAGAGAGCTGATGTAAATAACATGGTATACTTATATAAATTTCTTCAGGATATTTATTTAAAATAGCTTCACAGTGAAAGAAATTTGGAAATTTGACTGTCATAAAATTAACAATAATATTTATATTTAATTAAGATCTAAGAATTTTGTGTTAACTATATACTGAAAATGGCACATAAGAAATGTAATATTCAGGTCAAACCTAAGTTGTACTGGTTGAACGTATTCCTTTCGGAATCTTTTAAGGTCTGCACTGATTGGCTGCTCACCTTTCTCTATTGCCAATTTGTCTGCTTCAGTAGGTTCTGGCTCTGGAATTTGAAATCTAAGAAGAAAACCAAAAGGACAGGAATTTGTTCATAAATAAATGAAAGATATTTTAAATACAACAACAAAAAAAATTTACCAAAGAATCCCCTTTCCTATCACTTTGTAGAAAGTGCAATTACTGTTAAGCCTTCCCTGCAGTACTCCATACTACACAAGTACAAAAATTGCCTTCAGCTATATGATCCTAAGATTTTATATCAAATCTTTATAAAAAGTTTTTTATGATTAGCATTAATCAACCAACAAAAGGTTCATGGAAAAGATACAAGAAAAGATCCAAGAAAAGAATCCACAGGAATATAACTTCTTTAAAGATCATAAAGAGCTGGGAGATTTAGTGTATGCCTGTAATCTCAACTACTAGGGAGTTGAGGCAGGAGGACTGCAAGTTCAAAGTCAAATTCAACAATTCAGTGAGACTGTCTCAAATAAAATAAAAGAGACTGAGCATGTAGCTCAGTGGTAGAGCTCTAGCTAGCTTCTGCGAGTCCCTGTATTCAATCCCCAGTACCATAATGTGAAAGAAAGGACTTATCTAACCATCTATCCTTAATATTTATATCATAAAATGAAAGCGGACTAATCAATTTCCTTAAATACGTGAGTATGAAATTCAAAAAGGAAGCCCAAGATGAACTTTTAAATTAAGAACATAACCTAAACCTAAGTGGGTAAGGTAAAAAATCAAAATTAAAAAACCAAAAACCTTGCCTAACCAGAGGAAATATAGCTATAATGTAAGTTAGGAAATATAGCTATAATGTAAGTCTAGCAAATATACTTTCCTTATTTTGGACACAGAAATAGAACAATAGATTTTCAGAACATATTATACTAAGTCTTGTAAGTTTAATTTCATAGAACAAAATGGAAATAGGGGTCAAGACAAAATTTTAGTTAAGTTTATAAACGTAAAACAAAAATCATTTTGTAGTTCAGATTATATATGTACATATTCATATACATGTGTGTATATACATATACATATTTGTGTATGTATATATGTATTTTAGTACATTTTGTTTTTTGAAATTGGATCTCATTATGTTGCACAGGCTGTCTGAAATGATCCTTCTGCCTCAGTCTCCCAAGTACCAGAATTATAGGCCCATTCCATGACATCCAGCCAGGTTCTTCTTTTTAAACTACAAAGCATTTAAAGTATCACTAAGTAAAAACATTCAGTTAAAAAAAATTTTCAATTCAAAAAATTTTTAAATATTAATAAAGGAATTGTTTTTTAGGCTTAATAATAATACATAATTTATTTAAAATAAAAATTTTTAACTTTCAGAGACACACATAGAAGTATTTACAGACGAAATATGTTTTCTGAGATCTACTTCAAAATAATCCTGGGGGTAGAATATTTAAATCTATAGGGAAGCAGATAAAACATGTGTTGATAATTATTGAAGTTAGATAATGGATAAATGGGTTCATTATATTTTCTGTCTACTCTTGCACATGTTTGAAATTTTCCATAACAAATTTGTTTTAAAATCAAAAAGTGGAAAATTTCCTTAAATAACAGAACAAATTTTACTATAATGTTGTTTTTTTCCTCTCTAAATTGGGTCTTTAAGGGGCTGGGATTGTGGCTCAGCAGTAGAGCGCTCGCCTAGCACATGTGAGGTGCTAGGTTCCATCCTCAACACCACGTAAAAATAAATACATAAAATAAAGGTATTGTGCCCAACTACAACTAAAAAATATTTTCAAAAACTGTATTAAATTGGATATTTAAGATTACCTCTTGGAATATTGCTAATAGCCGAAAAGAACTACGTTACAAACAGCAAACACTACTTAAAAAGTATGGTAATACATCTAATGTAATGCCAAATAAATTATGTCAACACCTACCTGAGTAGGTACCAGCTACTAGGCACTTTGCAAGGTACAGAACAGTTAATTTTTTTTATAAAATATTAATGCAAGTAAAATATACATTTTTCTCACCGTTCAATCAGTAAGCTTAGCAATTCCTGGTTTACAAAACGAACGATATGTAGTAAGAAAAGTATGAACAAAATTGGGATCTGAAAAAGTAGAGCATAAACATATTTCATGTTCAATTTTTCAGTTTAATTAATTCAAAATACCATATTTCCCTTCCTTTTTAGTTTGGTTCTTCCTGACAACTGTGGTATTTTCTTGATAAATAAGGATTGTTTTCAAATTTTATGAGCACTTATTTAATAACTAATCAAGTTAACAATATTTAATTAGCTATTTATCCCTTTTGATTCTGCAGTATTTTAATATTCTGGAGGCAATTCATTTTTTTTTTCCTGAGATCTTCTAAATAATTCTGGGAGTAGGTATTTAAATCTGTAATGAAACAGATGAAACATGAGTTGACAATTATTAAAGTTGGATGATGGATAAATGGGTTTATACATTATCTTTGAACACCATTTAAAAGCTTTTGGGAATTAGGCCCTAGATAAGTACTCACAATGAGTTTCACATACCTGCATACATATGATATGTTAACCTTTCAATTAATTTCACCACAGTTCCTCCTTTAATAATGGGGATTCCACTTCTACTTTGCAAGTTGTCTTCAAAAACAATGTTTTCCTCAGAGTCTTTTACCACAAAACGATACACATCTGGACTTGGTAATCTCAGTGGCTGATCATTTTCTTCTTTCAATAAAACAGAATCTAGCATTCTATCTAGAGTACTACGATAATGAAGAGAAATAATGGTTGCCATCCAATTATTTTTCTCTTCTGCAGAATTAGCAGCAAATATTATGCTGTCTTTGGATACTAATTCAAAAGCATGTCTGCACTCACAAGTATCTTCCTTATCACAGATTTGTACTTTCCTCATGACAAACTTTTCTTTTAATCTATATTCTGCACTACTATAACCTGGAAGTGGGGTCTGGCCATGATTAGGTTTACAGCTGATCATTAAGCCATCAAAGAGAAAAATATGTCGTTCATGTTTAGCACCAGTTCTTGTCAATGGTCCTTCCATTATAAATTCATTGCAGCACTGTCCAATATCTTTGCCTTCCCATCCATCTATGTTTTTCTGAATTTCTTTCGTTTTTTTGATGGCCAGGTGCTTGCTTCTTAATTGATGATTATAAAAAGGGCAAACAGGATCCCTAATAAAAAAATGAATATAAGATTATTCAATGATTACACAGTTCTAATTCCTAATTTCTTCAAGTGAGAACTATCTCAAATCAAGTGACAAAAATATTAAGTTGGAGTGAGGGTGTAATCCAGTGGTAAAGCACACGGTTATTAGAATACATGAAATTATGGGTTAAATCCCCAGACTTTCAAAAGAAAAAATTAAACATCCAAATACTAAATTTTATATACAACATTTACTTTTTTTCATTACTGTGAAAGTGAAGTACTACAGACTATATTTCAAAATTCCTAATGCCATAAGTACTAAAATTACAAAAGAATCCTAAATTCTTATACTGATTATACAATTTTTTTTAGATTCATTAAGTGTATCTTAACATATGATCTTCTTTCTTTTGTAAAAATTCAAGGTTGGGTTTGGCAGTCCCTGGCTGTTGCTTTTGCATCTCCCCTTTATTCCCTACAGCAGCCACAGGGCTGCTTCCTAAATGCCATAGAAACAGCCTCACTCCTTTGCTCCAGACCCTCCAATACCTTCTATCCACCCAGAACAGAGCCCAGAGCCCTCATCATGTCCTACAGACCATGGGGTGGGAGCTGAGCAGGAAACAGGGTGCCCAGGCTCCCGGACTTGTTTTCCTGGGGCTGTCAACAGAGCGGGGATCCAGACCTCGTCTTCTGGTGCTGCCCTGGTGGTGGGTGAGGTTCTGTCCTCAGGCACTGTCCCCAGAGTTTACCCTCCCATCTCAGCAGAACAGAAAGCTGGAAGCCTGGAACCTGGTCTCCTTCCTTGTTCATTCAGTGACCACCTAGCTGGAGGACTGGCCGAATGTCTTGCACAGACCAATGAGTGTTAAGTGTGCCTCCTTCCTGCACAGCAAGCCTAGGGCCTCACCAGGCGCAGAGCTACGCAGGGCCGGCTCTGCAGAGCATTTGTTTAGGAGGCAGGTGAGGCTTGGTGGGAGGGGACGTTCCCTTCCGCTCTCTTTCCCAAGTTGAGTTGGCATCTGAAAGACGTGCTTCCACATTAAAAGAAGGAGAGAGAAGGCCATCGTGGTGGTTACCCCAGCATCGATGTCCATACCTGCTGTGTCCGGCTGGTGGCAGGTTCTTAAAGTGGTCCGTAGATGTGCAATCACGCAGGATCAGGAAGCCAGAGAAAACCAAGGTCGGGAGAGGAAGGACATGGCCAAGGCTGTCGGGTCAGAGGGGCTCTTGCCTAAAACTCTCTGGACCATGCGTCTACATTTTTGCCAGAGTCTACATAAGAGTAATTTTTTTTCTTTGAATTCTCGTAAGTTTTGTCTCATTTTTTTTTTTTTTTGGAACCGTCAGAGGTTTTACATGTTTTACCACAAAAGCGGGAGCAACACCATCAAGTCCATGGTTAAACTGAGCTTTTTGTAAGACAGAGAAACAGGAAATAGATCGTTCTAAACACACGGAACTCTTCTGCAGATATCTTTTCTGGCATCTTGTTAACAAGAACAATTATGGTGAGCTGGGGATCTGGCTCAAGCGGTATCACGCTGGCCTGGCATGGATGCGGCCCAAGTTCGATCCTCAACACCGCATACAAACAAAGATGTTGTGTCTGTCGAAAACTAAAACATAAATATTTAAAAAATTTTCTTTCTGTCTCTCTCACTCTCTCTTAAAAAAAAAAGAACAATTATGGTGAGGGTCTTTGTAGAAGCTTAATTAAGATGCATTGGAGGAGAAGGGGGCACCACTACAGGGCAGCAGTGAGGTCCCCCAAGAGGTGACTGGGTCCATAGGACTACAGGACATGACAGGAAGGCACATGGCTACCCATCTATGAAGAGGTGTCAGTGGTCACTCAAGGGAAGGGAGGTTGGGGTCCTTCTGCTGATGGATTGGACACAGCATGGATGTCCTGGTGATGGGTACTTCTATCTCCAGGTGATGCCCGGAGCCTGGTGTACCATGGGCCCTCCAGCTGCGTCTGATCAGGCTGCATGGGGACATGGACTCCTCCCTCGCCTGCATCACTTCATCTGTAAAATGAGGAGGTAAGGGCCAGCTCGTCATGCCCACCGAGGACCTAAGCTGCAGCTGTCCATCACCTCTGGTTTCAACACTTGCCTGTGTGGTCAGGATGGACCGTGCTGTAACACCACCAGGCTTTGTTCCCTTTGGTTCCTGTGGTGTCACAACAGAGCACCACGTTAAGCAAGTCTGCAGTGTGCTCAGCTGGTGGCTGTGTGATAATGGATAATTCTGGGAGAAATGTCTTACCTTGGGGGATATTTATTCCATTTTCCAAATGAAGTGTGTCTCATGACCACCTTCAAGTCTTGGGATTTATTAGAAGGACTCACAAGACCAATTCACCATGATTTGCTAGAAGAACTCAAAGTCACTGTCCTGACTAAGGTTCATGCCTGCAGGTGGACAGGAGGGACAGCAAGAGGTGTACCAAGCATGGAGGAGCGAGCTAAGACCTCCAGAGCCCTTCCTCAGGGAGTCACATGGGAAGTGGTTTTCTCATCTAGCCGTGACCTTCAGCAATCCATAAGAAACATTTTCACCCAGGGAAGCCCACCCAGGTCTTTAAGCCTGAGACTTTCACCGGGGGCCATGACACAGGTTCCACATTGGCAGATGACCACAGTCCAGTTGGGCAGGTTTCCCACTTTACAACTCTGGGGGATGATCATTCACATTGATAGTCCATGCAACATTCAACATGTATCATGTGATTTTCTTGCAGATTACTGCTAAGTATCTTACCAAAGACGCAGATTTTTCTAATTTATAATTCAGTGTACCATTTGGAATAGTAATGGAGCTGGAAATAATGAGTCAAGTGGTACATACTTAATAATAAATATTAACAAAATGCTTATGTAATTTAAAATGTATATGCTCTAAGGACCAAATGTTTTTGGCTGATCAAGAGAAAATCTGTAGAATACTTTCTAAGTGATGATATTGGTTGCCCTTGGCAGTGGACTTTAGAGAGTTGGTCCTTGAGTAATTTTTATTTCATATATTTACTATGAAACATATATTTATAATAAAAGACTTAAGACCCATAAGCTTGAACCATACTGACTTGAGTGGTTTGCATTATGAGCATGCTACCAAACTTCCAACTAGTGAGGCACCTTGGAGCTTGACCTTGCAAGACCAGGTCATGGTTCCAAGGTGATTTCCAGGAGCTTCCGCACCTTGGCAATTCTCCAGGCCTGGAGCAGGCTTGCTCTGACTTGCCTGTGTAAATCCAAGTTCAGGATTCTCAATTTCATAATTGACTTAGAGGCTTCTTGTCCCTGGATGCCAAGGAGACGCCACTTCCCCCTTTCCTGTGTCCAGCAATGATGGCTGCAAGGCTGACTCTAGGTCTTTGTGGTTTTACCCAGGTTTTACCGAAGATTAACTGAAAGGGCTCTAATGATGAATGCCAACCATGACCTCCCAGGAATTGGCTTTTGTTAGCTGCAAAAAGAAAACCCCCAGTCTATCAAGCCCCTGCTCGGATCTGCCATTAGTATCTAACAAGTGAAATTCAGTTAAATCGCATGTCACCAGGTTTCTTGCAAAGAAAACTTGAAGTTGAATTTTGCAATTGATTCCCCAGGCCCTACCAGAACCCACTGAGAAAGAAAGATAATGGAAATGGATTGTTTCAAGCCCACTTCAGAAGTGTAATTAGGGACGGCCTTGGGCAGCTATGGCTTCTTAGGCATTCGAACAGAGTTTGGAATTTCTTGCCAAATTTGTGAAGTCATTTAAATTTTTTTTGTAAAGAGCTCTTTTGTTCAGATTCTCTGCCTTTTAAGAAGGCAGGCTTAGCTCTCATCAGCCAGGGACTTGGGCTGTCGCTTTCTGACAGTCCTCCCTTGGTCTGTTCTGTTCTTCCACTTACAGCTCCTGGTCTCAGGGGATCCCAAATAACAGGTGCCAAGAAGGAGCCCCCTCCACCAGGCAGCCACGGGGGCTGGCGGCAGGTTCAATGAGGGGAGGAGCTGCTGTCTGAATCCATTTTTTTTCCCCAGGGAAAAACACAGAGAAGAAAAATATCTTCATTCAACATAGTGAATGTTCCCCAAGGTACCAATTGACCATCATCTCAGGTTTCACCTGCCAGGTGTGGCCACACCTGACAAAAGGCCATCTTGTCAAAGCCACCCCATGCTGCAAAGTGCAATTGACAACCTCCAGGAGAGGAGGGCACTGCACGTGCTACTCGGATGGTAAACAGGTAACACATCAATCCCTGTTTTTACAGCCTTCCAGGGAATTCTGAAGCAGGTCTTGCTTAGGAACCAGAGTGTATGGGGCTGGGGGGGGCAGCCTGATACTTAGGCTTTAAAGAACAAAACGAGTTGTGTCATAGTAGATCAATGGGCCCTCCTGAGGGATTCCTGAAGGTGGGGCTGGACCTCAGGAAGGGGGAGGGGCGAGACTCGCCAGCTCTGAAGATCAGACCCCACAAGCGTGGGCACTCAAGGGCCCACCCAGGGGCAACAGCAGCACAACCACTGGAGGGATCAGCCAGTGGCAGGGATATTGGGAACATGGGACATCTGATGGTCTGTCAGGCTTGGGTCATGGGAACAAGAGACCTTCCAGAACATTCTCACAGAAGGCTCAGGCCCCACTCTCTCCATTCCGTGCTGCTCCTCTCAAGGGCTTGGGCCTTACAGGCTTTGTCTCCATTCCCAGTGCTTTCTGTTCCCCTGTAAATCTTGTGTGTCTTCAATGGCCACCAAACCTATCTTCCTCCTAAACGGCCCTGGCGTCTGCACGTGCCTCTGTGCATGGCTTCTGGCTACAGGGGAGAGGATGCCTGAGCTCCAGCCCAGCATCTACCTCCCCAGTGCCTCCTCGCCCTGCTCCCCCTTCCAGCCCCTGGGACTGGGAACCTCTGGGGAGAACCCATCTTTCTCAGACATCGGTTTTCATATTTAGCAGTAACATGCCTCGTACTAAAAATCCTAAACTTGTTACCCCCGCATCGCTCTCCTCTAAGCTGGATTATTTTTTCCAGTTACATTAACCTGCCTGTTTTGTTCTTTTATGAATCCGCATCAGGGCCAAACAGGGGTTGAAAGGACGACTATCCTAGGAAGAATCCTTGCAGGAGGACAGGAAAGCCCCATCACGAAGGGACTTCGCCACAGAGACAAGGACTTGAATTGGGTCTGCAAACCCCTGTCCCTGTGCCCTGTTGACAAGGTGACCTACAGTCCCCTCTGACAGGACTCAGGGCTTCCCTGGGATAAAAATGTTTGAGTGGTAAAGCCAGAAATGTCCCAGACAATCTGGGACCAGGTGACCATCCCTCTGCATTCAAAGCTGTGGGGACAGCAGGACAGTGGGGTAGAGGAGGGTGGATTCTGCGTGAACCTAAAAGCTGTGTTTAAAGTCCAGTTTTCTTACCACTTAGCAAGTGACTTTGCTTCTCTAAGACTAAAACTGCTGCATCTTCAACATGATATGCCTGCGCTCTTCCTGCTAGGTACTATGGTGAGGAGTAAATGGACCTTGAATAGGCCTGGCCCAGCATCAGCCCTGGGCAGCTTCTCCCTGAGCCTCATGATCAGTGCATCTCATCAGCAGCAGCTGGGGAACAGCAGATGCTGGGATTGGCAAGAAAACTTGGGCTTTCCTTGAGACACAGTAGTGAAGGGGTGTCACAGACACTAGCAATCAAGCTCCAGGTCATTATAATAAATGCAGGAAAAAAATCCATGATGGACAAAATGTCAAAATGTCAAATAAGGACAAGGTGAGGTTCCCTGTGGGTCGTACTGAAGCCCGAGACTGAAGGCACTGTATATGCCTCTGCATGTGTGCTCCATGGATGTCTCAGTGACCAAAGCTTTAACAAAATTGATTTTGATGATTCAAGAGGTCAAGAAAGCAGTTATAATAACATCTGTGTGGGGTATAAGTGAAGTATTTGAATTTAAAAATATTATTACGACTTTTAAGACACCTACTTTTTAATTTTTTTGATTTTTTTTTTCAATTAATAGAATGTTCTGTGGAAAACTAACTGTGAAAAAAATCATGGAAATATCTACCCTTCGGATCTGGCTTCTTAAGCTAGCTGGGTGTTCCCAGGTTTGCCCATTCCATAGCACGGGTCTGAATTTCCTTCCTTTCCAGGGCTGGAGGACACCCCGGAATGTGGACGACTACCCTTTCCTTAGCCATTCTTTGGCTGAGGGACCTTGGGAAGGTTTAGTCCATGGTGACCAGCACTGCCTTGTGAGCCCCTATTTCTGACTCTGCCTGTGTGAAATGTCCAGCATATGTGAATCCAGAGGGGAAGAAAGCAGACCAGTGAGGGTCAGGAGCTGGGAAAGAGGGAAGGGTGCAGAGGTACTGGCTTCCTGCTGAATGATGATGGGTCCATCATTTGGACTTGAATCCTGATTTGGTTTCATTGGGCTGATTTTTCTTTTCTGAGGCCTCAGGCACCTGCAGGATGAGCTGCTCCCATTGCTGAGTCCTTTGGAAAAACACCTAAGCCGCCCTCTGAACAAGGGCAGCATGTGTGTGGCTGAGGGCAGCATCTTACATCTCCAGATGGTGTTGGTCACTGGTCATCATGTGGCTGTGCTAGGTATGAACACAGTATGAGCCTTTCTGACCACAGTGATGACCTAGTCATTTAGCACGAGCAGGGTCCACTCATGGGCGAGGCTCGATGTCTGTTCAACTTCAGGGCCAGTGGTACAGGAGGAGGTGGAGATTTCCTCTGCTCCCTGGAGTTGGTTGCCATGGCAACCAATAGACCATCGCTGCACAGTCCTGGAAGAACTGGGACAGGGGAATCAGTAGGTCTCAGAACACCCCAACTTTCACCGCGCTTCAAGGTCTGACAAGCCTGTTTGCCTCCCTTTGTTTTGCTGTCCTGGGAAAGGAGCCGGGGGCCTGTGCAGGCCTCCCTTCCCTCTGACAGATGAGGAAACTGGGGCTCTGGGGGCAGGCAGCAGGCGGGGAGCCACTCAGCTGCAATCAGGCAGGTGGACATGGTGAGGACCATCAGAGCCCTCAGGGAGCTTGGGAATGCAGCCCCAGAACACTGCTTGGCTTCCGTGGAGGTGGAGAAGAACAGGGAGGCAGGCCAGTCATTGCTACTCCAGTGTGCGAGTGCGCTGGAGAGCAGAGAGAATTCCTGGGGAGGTGTGGGCATGTGCTTTGCTTCTCAATTCACATCGTTTTCTTGTGAACATGAAATGTGCTTATGGCCCTCGCCGAGTTTCTACAACTGAGAACACCTTGTTGTATTCACTTCCAAGCCTCCTTTTTAATTGCTCGCCATATTCTAATTGTAGGTTGAGGGGGAAGTATAATTAGCACATCAAATGCATCCTTTCATGGGACAAACCATGAGTAAATATTTAAGTCAAGAAAACAAGTCAACTAAATTAAATGTATGAAACTGCAGATGGCTGCGTACCAAGGAGCGCAGGGCCACCTGCTGAGAGCCATAGCTGAGTTGGAATGATGCAGAATGATGCAGCTGAGTTGGAATTTGCCAGAATGGAGTGGTTGAGAGGTGAAGCCAGGGATGGTTATGTTAAGCTGTGTATACAATTGTATATTAGACCCCTGCTGTCCGCCTCAGGTGCTGGCTACTTGGGAGTTCTCGTGGGGATTCCTGGGGAGTTCTCATTGGTTGAAGAAGTGCCGGAGGAGGGATTTCCAGTTGGTATGTGGTGTGTCCCAGGAGAAGGCCATGTGCGTGGCATTCGAGGGAGAACAGAAATAAAGTTTGTTCCTTCTTGAGTGGCTCGTGATTTGTGCCCAGCCAGACTGTGGCAGCCACCAAGGCATCCTGACTGAATCTGCAGGACACCTGGGGTCACTAGGGTCATAGGCCAAAGGCTTTAGCTCTTGCTGTGGGTGTTCTCCAAAGTCTGTGGGAAACTGTGGTCCGAGGTGCCCAGCCCTACAGTGTATTTTATAAAACATGAAAATCATTCCTTCCAAAGGAACAACATACGATGTAATGAGCCAGCTGTTCTGCTCCGGGGTCAGGATGTGAGGGTGGCCTGCTGTCATCACTAGGCAGCTCTGCACTGGTCCTGGTCTCTGCCTCTTCTCCCCTGCCTGTTCTCTGTCATACTCACCTGAGCAAGTGAATGTCAGCAGCAGGAAATTTATGTTGCTCTACCCTAGAGGCAGGGCTCAAGCAGACTCTGTGTCCTTGCCACCTGTGTCCTTGAGTCCCCTGGGGCCAGAGATTTGGGTGCCTGTTCCCTTGCTAACAAGGGATCTAGAGCGTGGGTGGAACAAGCCTGGTCCTTGAAGAAGCTTGCCGTGCTGCAGCTCAGGATGACCTGCAATTTGTTCCCAAGGCCCCACAGTGACACCCTGAGACAGGCATGGGCTGTCAGAGGCTCTGCAGCCTCCACCTGTGCCTACAGGGGCAAGAATCTGGGTGCTTCCAACCGCCTGAGTGACCATAGAAGCACACACAGAAAACTCAGCCCACATCAGCAAGGTCCAGAGCAAACCTGAAGGACCTTTCCAGAGTCCCCTCCCAGCAGGGTCCCACAGGATGAGCCTCGTTCCTCCAGCAAGGAGCTGTGACCACTCGTGTTCAAGTTGCATGTCAGGCTGCGTTTCAGAGGCTCAAGGTCCAGGGCTGTCCTGGACGTGGGTCACTCGGGCACCTCTGGAAGCAGGTGCTCAGCATGAACCACATTGTCAGTGACAGCAGTAGGGTGTACTACACCATCCTGCACAGAAGGGGTGCCACACTCTAGAGAACCAAGTCCCACGTGTCATGGAAGCCTCTTTCTGAGGGTGGCAGCCCCAGGCCTGCTCTATTAACTCCTGCACAGGATCCAGCACGGGTAAGTGAGCCATCAGGTCCAGAGAAACCTCAAGGACAAGGTGTCCTGGGAGTGGAGCCACAGCAGGCCTCAAAGTCACCCTGGGGTGGGGAGCATTGTGAGGCTGGGTGGTTCATGGGGAAGACATGTGCTGTAGTGAGCCAGCGGTTCTACTGCGGGGCCAGGACAACAAGGGCAGCAACCCCAGCACCTGCTGGGCAGCCCTGCTGGGCCCCCATGGCAGTCTGCTATGGTCCTGGTGTGTGAACAGCTCAGGACTCTTTGATTCAGGGCTGACCATCACTCCTCTCAGCTCTTCTCCCCCTCCAGCCTCCTCCAAGGAGGAAGCCACACCTCACAGCAGGCCAGGGACGCTCAGTGGGTACACCTTGCCCCCGAGGCTGAGGGCAGCAACCCCAACCTGCCTTGCCCTGGGCAGCACTCTCCTCCTTAATTATGGGATTCCTGCCAGGAAGGTCTGACAACACCCACCTCCATTCTCAGATGGGACCACTGGACTGGAGACAGGGGGGTCCTGTAAGGGGGTCATTAAGAGATGACTGTAATTTAAGATCTCCTTGATCAAGTGTGTCAATCATTTGGAAGGTTCTAGGCCAGGGAATGTTTTGGATTGTAAGGGTCCGGCGGAGCGTCGGAGAAAGAGACCACAAGTGACTGGCTTCATGAAAAACACACAAGGGGATTTTTTAATTTAGGATCCAATTCAGCGCGCTGAGACTCTAGGCCCACTCAAAAAGCAAGAGCAGCCCAAAGCCCAGAGCAGGAGTTGAACAATGCTTAAGTATACCTTTTGGGGAGGACTGGGGTGGGGGGCTTTGCATACATCACAGTCTCCTTTAACAAATCACCTTACACCTCGGGAAAATCAAACAATAGTTCTTAGACTTGATTAGTACATTTATTGGCGGGAACAGGGCTGGCTGGAGTGATAGGTCTTTCCTAAGGAGGGGGTTACATTTAAATTGATTGGTTTGGACCCTGAATATCTACGTGAGGAATTGCACAGGACTCCAGGCCATAATTCAACTAAATGGCCAGTGGGGCCTTGTCCTAACTGCCTCAGGAATTAACCCATGCTTTGCAGTTTAGAAACTTTACCCTTTCAGGATTAGCTATCAAAATCTAAAGTTGGGGGCTGGGGCTGAGGCTCAGTGGTAGAGCACTCGCCTGGCAAATGGGAGGCACTGGGTTGGATCCTCAGCACCACATAAAATTAAATAAATAAAATAAAGGTATTGTTTCTGTCTACTACTTAAAAAAAATTAAAAATCTAAAATTCAGGAATCCTCATAGACCAAATTTTCAGATCCTCCTAATTCAGGCAGAACTGTGCCCTGTGGCCATGCCCCCCAGCTGCCATCCCCGGATAGTAGCAGAACCACCCCAGGGGCACCTGTCTGGCCTGTTCTCCACCAGCCCCTGTTTCCCCGGCTCTGAGGCCCCCTCGAGAGGGAAATGTGGGAAGTGCATTGCTGATCCCTGCTCTTTGGGCCCTCCAGTCCCAGCCTGGGCTGCTGACCCAGCCCTGTGCCACCAGGCTCTCCTTGAGTTTCACGAGCCTACCCCACACCTGCCTTGGCATAAGGGAGCCAGCAGATGATGCCTGCTGAGACCTCTCCTGTCTACTCACACCCATTTCCTTATTAACCACCCTCCCTTGGGCTACAGGAGTCGGGCTAATGTGATTTTCTGAACATCTATCACATTAATCCACTGGCTGTCACCTTGTTTTTTGAGTCAAATGAAAAACATAAACTAATCTTTAATTTATAACAAACTAGTGACACTTGAATTTCATTAAACCACGTGGGACTGAGGACACCTTTGCCTTCATTCCAAATGCATGGGGGCAGGCCCACGGGGCACCATGTTTTCTCAGCAGGTGGGATGCTGGCCAAGCAGCTGTCACCAAGGGAGGAAAGTTGGTCATGCCCTCTAAAATCTCTCATCTACTCCAGCTTTTATTTGAGAAAACTTTTCTCATTTTGGAAAGAAATACCCCAGTACCCTTGGCTCTGGAAATACTGTGACAGCCCTCTGGGAACACCTTCCATCACCAAGTCATCTCTGCCCCTTCTCCTTCCACAAATTATTTCATCCGACTCCGGTAGGTACTAGGAACCATAGTAACACTGGTCACCCACCTGGAGCACAGGTTGTGCATAGCCACTGCCACAGCTGGTCCGCCTGCTGGCAGGTTCTGCCTCCTCACACTCAATCCTTGGCAGAGACAAAACAAAACCAAAATGCACTTTTGACTTTCTTTTTTGACTTTTTTTGACTTTCCCTAAACAATGATTTATATAGCACATGCATCGTAGTGAGTATTATAACTAATCTGATGGTTTGAAGTCCACGGGAGGATTTACACAGGTCCTGTGCAAATACATGGCCACTTTACATAAGGAACTTGAGCAGCCACACATTTGGCTTTCTGAGGGATCCAGAACGTGTCTCCTACAGACACCGAGGTGGCGGGGAGGAATGAAGCCTGAGCTCATGTACCCCTGCGTCTGTCATTGTGCATCACACACACTGGCCTGCATGGCCACAGCTGGGAGGAGCATGTCTCTGAAAAACTCTGAGCTACTAGAGCCCCATGTCCCCCCAGGTGCAGGTAGATAGAGGGCCTAGAGGGGACATCATCTTGAAAAGGGGAGAAGCTCATCAGTTCAGCTGTGACAACCACTCCAAGCCCATCTGCCAGGGGATGGGGACTAGAATGTCCCAGGCAGGCACTAAGAGCAGGTGACCAGTGGGGGCAGCCGAAGGAAGATGGGGACAAGAACACTGGGCCATTAAGCAGCTGCGGTTGCATGGCCTCCAGCTAGATCCCCAGGGGCATGGCCTGTGTTCCCGCCTGCTGCAGTCACTCAGTGGATCATAGCGTGATGCTGAAGCCAGATTTAAAGTTAGGTAGTCAGTGTAGTTAGGTAAATTGGGTCTAATATCGAGTGAAATCCAAAATGGAGGCCATGCTGGGAATGACTCAGGGAAAACACAGGACAATTCATGGAATGTTAATGAAGTCCCAAAAAGGCCCTATGCCAAAGTCCATCCCAAAGAAGTGATAATGAAGTCCTTCCTGATCAGATTACTTCTTTGGCCCACCTGTGTCCCACCCCTTGGGCCCTCCAACCTACATTCCATCACCAAAACTATAAAAAGGGGAGACAACCGCACTTCCACAGATTCCACCTCTTCGGTCCCCTTCTTCCTCCGGGAGAAGTCTTTTCTGCTGTCCTTTAATAAACTTCTAATTTCTACTCTGACCTTGCCTCGGCGTGCTTCTTTGGTGTTATTCTTCAACATCGGGGAAGCAAGGACTCGTCACCGGCCAACAGTCACCAGTCAACAACACAGGACCTGTATACATATGCACAGGACCACGTGTATACATATGCACAGGACCACCCCTCTGTGTCTGCAGGGCCCCTGAGATGTCAGTGACTGTGAGCTAATCTTATTCTGGGTTCTGAGCACCTTCTCCAGCCATCGCACCTACCATTGTAGTTTCCAATCTGGTGAAGGGAAAAGAAAGACTCCTGTGGGGGTGTGGGTAGCAGAGGGCTCTTGTCATCAAAGACCCTTTGAAACAGCCAGTTATTAAGGCTATGGCAGTCCAGAGGGGGACAGAAGTGTGACTTCAATGCCCCTGCCCAGAGGACCCCTCAAGCCCCTCCTCAGACCTGGGTTCTGTATCATTAATTAGTTGCATAGCTTTGAGACATTTCTCTATGGATTTTAAAAAAAAATGCATTTGTAAATTAAGGAGCTTGTCACGCTATTTATTTATTTGTTTATTTTATTTTTGGTGGTGCAGGGGATGAACCCAGGGCTTGCTTGCTGCCACTGAACCACATCCCCAGCCCCAGTATCAGACTTCAAGAAAAAGTAGAGCTTTTTTGATTGAAGTCCAGGGTAGGAGCAGGGGCAGTGTCCTTTCTCCACTTTTACATAGTAGCCCTGCCCTTCACAAGATCCTGAGGATTCCTGTAGAGCAGGGTTTGAAAACTTTCTTATTTATCTTTTTTTTTTGTGGGGGAGATGGTACCAGGGATTGAACTCAGGGGCACTCAACCACTAAGCCACATCCCCATCCTTTTTTATATTTTATTTAGAGATAGGGTCTCACTGAGTTGCTTAGCACCTTGCTTTTGCTGAGGCTGACTTTGAACTCATGATCCTCCTGATTCAGCCTCCCAAGCTACTGGGATTACAGGTGTATACCACCAGGCCCAGCTTTATTGTTTATCTTAAGGTACCTATTTATCCACATTCTATCTCTGCAAATAGCCAATTTTTTTCAAGCCTGGATCCTGTCCTAACTCTGAATTTACTTCATTTGTGTTCATTTAGCTAATTCAGCATTTCATTATACATAGCCTTATTTTCTTCTCTGGTTAATTATATAAGTAAATCTTGTCTCAAGAACCTTGAGAGCAGAAACCTGCTTCTAGAGACAGAATAGGCATTTAGGGTTAGGGTTAGGTTGGGTTAGGGTTAGGGTTAGGGTTAGGGTAGTTAGGGTTAGGGTTGTTAGGGTTAGGGTTAGGGTAGTTAGGGTTAGGGTTGTTAGGGTTAGGGTTAGGGTTGTTAGGGTGAGGGTTGTTAGGGTTAGGGTTGTTAGGGTTAGGGTTAGGGTTGTTAGGGTGAGGGTTGTTAGGGTTAGGGTTGTTAGGGTTAGGGTTAGATTTGGGGTTGGGGTTGGGGTGGTTAGGGTTAGGGGGTTAGGGTTAGGGGGTTAAGGTTTAGGGTTGGGGTTGGGGTTAGGGTTTGGGGTTTAGGGTTAGGATTAGGGTGAGGGTAGGGTTTAGAGTTTAGGGTTAGGGGTTGGTGTTAGGGTTAGGGTTGGGTTAGGGTTAGGGTTTAGGGTTTTGGGTTAGTGTTGGGGGTTAGGGTTAGGGTTAGGGTTAGCATGTATTATGATTTTATTCCTTTTTATTGGTGAATTTACAGTATTACATTGTATGGCTGTCTCATGTTTTATGTGCCTATTCACTCATTAGTTGGTTGACATTTGAATTTTGGTTATTATCAATAAAACTGCATTGAACATTCATGTCAATATTTTATGTGGACATATTCTTCATTTCTCTTGAATAAATACCTATAAGTAGAATTGCTGAGTCATATGTTCAGTTTGTAACTTTTTACAGTAGCTGTCAAATTTTCCAAATTGGGTGTACCATTTTATATCTCTACCAGCAGTATGAAGGGGTTTTCTGTTTCTCTGTATAGCAGCATTTATTATTATTTTTTGATTGTAGCTATTATCAGTATACTTAACTATAGGTTTAATTTACATTTTTCTAATGTCTAATAATGTTGAATGTCTTTTCATATGCTTATTTTTCCCTCTGTAAATCTTGTTTGTGAAATGTCTGTTCAAATCTTTTACCTATTTTTTAAATTGAATTATCTCTTACCTATTGAGTTGTAGGTGTTCTTTACATTTATGTGGTGCTGAGGATCGAACCCAGTGCCTTGTGCATGCTAGGTGAGCACTCTACCACTGAGCCACAACCCCAGCCCTGATTATTAGTATTTAAACAGGAGTTGAAAGCTATACTTTTTTTTTCCTGACAAGAATCCTGCTTAGGGGCTGGGGCTGGAGCTTGGGCTTATTGGTAGAGTACTTGCCTAGCATGTGCAAGGCACTGGGTTCCATCCTCAGCACCACATAAAATAAATACATAAAATAAAAGGTATTGGTTCCAACTACAACTAAAAAAATAACAAAACAAAACTATTTAAAGAAAAAAAAGAATCTTGCTTAGGTTGATAGCCACACTAAGCAAATTATATGTAGAAATATTCAAATAAAGAAACTATTACACTATAACTTCCCTGAACTCAGGGATGTATAGTTGACATTGCTAAGGGTGTATAGACCATGAATTCCTTTAAGAGTCCACATAGGTCAGTAAGAGTTTAAAAAAAAGAAAGCAAATCCAGAAAAAGGACAATGGGCCATATTTATTTGTACCTTCTCCTGCATAAGAATTCATAAAACTGTGAGACTGTGAGTAAGTGAATGACATTTTAGGAAAATATATTGTGTGGTTTCCAGCTTTGGAAGCAAGTAAGTAAATGGATGAAAATTTGACTAAGTAACATGGTGGAGCTATCTTAGCAAATGTTAAGATTTCTTGTAAGAATTTATTGCTTAATGATAAAGGATGCAGACTTTTCATAAAGAGGATAGAGACCATTGAGAATACTACTTGATCTTTAAGGATATGATTGCATAGAGTAGAACTCTTATCTAGTACTTGTTTTTTGGAACTGTGATGAACTCTCTTTTTTAATTGCCTTTTTCTAGCTAGCACTTGCTGCCATTCCTACTCCTATACCTCAACCAAAATAGCAATCTTATTTTCAAAATCTTTTGCTAGCTTTTTTCTTGCATTTTTTTAGCATATACCATAAAACTCACTATTTTAATGTGTACAGTGAAGTGGTCTTTAATGTATTCACAGTGTGTTATAACCATCACTATTGTAATTCCTAAAAATTTCTCCTACTCCTAGAAGAAAATTCATACCTGGTGTCAATCATTCTAAATTTCTCCATATCCTGGCAACCACTCATCTGCTTTCTTTCTCTATGAATTTACCTTTCCTGGACATTTCATGTAAATGGAATCATATAACATGACCATTTACATCTGACTTCTTTTATATAGCATAATCTTTTTGAAGTTCATTCATACTGTAGCTAGCATATTATCTGAGTTTCATTCCTCTTTATGACCGAATAATATTCTACTGAATATATGTACCACGTTTTGTTCATCCATTAATTGATGGACAATTTGGTTGTATGACTTTTTGATTATTACAAATAATGCTGCTATAAACATTTGTGTACATGTGCTTTGTGCGAACATTTATTTTTAGTTTTTTGGATATATCCATCTAGGAGTTGATGGAGCATACAGTTCCTCTGTATTTAACTATATTAAACTTTTCCACAACGGCTGGCACCAATTTACATTCCCATCAGCAATGCATGAGGGTTCCAGTTTTTTCCGTACTCTCCCTACGCCTATTATTTTCTTCATCTCTTTTTTTTTTTTAAATTATATCCATCTGCATGGGTGCTAAGTAATTATTTTATGATTCTGATATGTATTTCCCTGATGTCTAATGATACTGAATATCTTTTCATGTGTTTATTGGCCATTTTTATATCTTGTTTAGAAACATGTCTAATCAAGTACTGTGTCTAAAATTGGTCTTTTTTTCCCCTCTTTCTTCATAAGAGTAAATTTTTGCCTTTTACTGTCTCAGAAATAGCTTTGGATCTTCACTGTTGAGCTTGGACTAGCATCATAAATTCATCCTGGAAAACTCACTCAAGGCCTACCTGCCATTTTTAGATATGATGATAACTGGGCAAGCAGTATTTTCTGTTTTTGATTGGTGGACGGCTTTTCTTTATTTTCCATTAAAAATGTTTCAAAAGCATATTTTGATGGAGTTATTGTCATGGCTGTAATTTGGATTTGGGCAAATCTTATTGGGAAATTAATTATGATAGAATGATAACGTATCTATGGTTGATACTCTTATTGGTGCTCACTGGAAGTGTTAAAGTAGAATCTAGAAAACTATTTATTGGTTGTTTATAGAAAAAATTAGTGCATAATAAAGAAAGTTGAATTATGTGCTTTTTGAGATTCTTTTCAGCTTTAAGATTCTGAAATTTGTCCCAGTGAAATGGTATGAAAAGTATCTTATTGCATCATTATTTTGTACAAACTTTTTTTTGTAAAAAGTTTGATTCTCAGGGTAATGTAGATTTGCCTTGAAAATGTGGAATTACTTCAAAAACAGAACGAAGTATTATGTACTTTATTGTTATTAAGAGATTTAATTTGTTTTACTTTGTTGCAGTTGAGATAGTTTGCTTTCAGTCCTTAAAAAAAAATGTTTTCTTACAGATTAGCAAGACATCTACAAAAAGAGGCCCAAGCTCAACACAACAATTCTGAATTCACAGAAGAGCAAAAGGTACTATCAAATAATATCTAGATATATTCAATTCCAAATGAAATTGCTCTTGAGTCCATTAAGCAGAAAAATAAACAAAAAACTGTTATATTTAAGTAAAAAAAAATCAGATTGATCATGCTTTGCCTAACATTAAGTGAACATTTATACAGATATATAACTTATCACTTAATGAATTTCTTAACTATTTAGGCCTTATTTAACTCTAACGGAAGTCATCCACACTTTAGTTGAAAAGCATGGGTAACCCAAAGACTGGAGTTTGTTCCGAGTCACTTGGAAAAACAGAAGGATTGGGAATAACTGCATTCCACCTCAATGCTTAACTCTGAATTTTCATAACTCTTTATGTATCACCTCTCAAAGCAAAAAAGAAAACACACACAAAACCCCCCAAACCAAAAAACAAATGGAAAAAAAATTAGGTCAAGTCAAGAACTTGGCATACAGACCTGTCAGCTAAATAAACATATAAGATTGCAAAATGTTTCACTACTGTTCTTTCTTCCTTGAATTAAAATTTTTGTATGTCAAGTTGATTCCCTGATAGAGATTATGTAAAAGGGGATACTTTAAAGTAACTTATTCTAAAAGAAGAGAAGAAATGGGAGGAAACAACACCCATTTTCTCCTGGCTCAGAGTAAGTAGTGTTAAGTCAATTTTTAATCTTGTAGATAGTGAAAAGTATGTGTTAGTCTTTTCTTCATCTCTTGTTTTTGAATAAATTTTATTTTATTTTTATTTATTTATTTATTTATTATTGGTTGTTCAAAACATTACAAAGCTCTTGACATTTCATATTTCATACATTAGATTCAAGTGGGTTATGAACTCCCATTTTTACCCCAAATACAGATTGCAGAATCACATTGGTTACACAGCCACAATTTTACATAATGCCCTATTAGTAACTGTTGTATTCTGCTACCTTTCCTATCCTCTACTATCCCCCTTTTCCTCATCTCTTAAGAAAAGGCAGTGTGAAAACCCTGGTGACCTAATTCAGTCTTATTAATACTTTTCTTTTTTTGCACAAGGGGAAATGGGAGTAATTTTTTGCATAACTTTTTAATTAAACTTAAGCAAGTTTTTAATCCATAGGCCTGTGTTTATTGATTCTTAGTTCCAGGATTTTGGGGAGAAAAAGCCCCCAGAGGGTTAGCCGTATTTCTTGCCCAAATATATTTGTATTTTTAAAATATTTAAAATCTACTTAAAAAATTATGTTACTACAATTTGAAAGGGTGTTTTTCGTCTTTCCTTAGTAAGTGCTAATATCCACAATAGATTTAAGAGACTTAGGATGTTAGTCCTGGAAAATAATTATCACAAAGGAAATAGCTGATATGCTTAAGGAAAAGAACAAAGACTATACACTATCCCACTTCTGTAAGATTTTTGAAATCTATCTAGGAACTGATTAGGAAGTGATCAGCTGGCATCATTGAATTAAGACTTAAAATATCTAAATCTTGATGAATAGAATCTTAGATATCCAGGTACATAAATTAATAGTTAATGAAGTATGTTATGAATATGAAGACAATAAAAAATGTAAAAAAGTTTTAATGATCCCATATTTTAGTCACCTATTTGCCTTCAATTAGTTAGATTTCTCCAGCATTTGTTGCTCAGGAGTAGAACCTGTGAGCCACATGGGCTGAGATTAAAGTCTTTTGATCTCCTAAAACATTTTAAAATTACAAAACAAACAGGTTAATATCAAAAAATGAACCTTGTTAAGTGATGAGGAAAAAATTAACTTTTTCTTCATTTTCTTTATTATTCTGAGACTAGAGTTGTTGTTGAGAATGCTATTGATTCTTTAATTTATAGCTGTCCAGCTTGTCTTTGGTTATAAAGACCCCCAGATCTTGTACTCCAAAAGATCCAGGAGGCTGCAGGACCTAGGGGAGAGAGCTGAGACCTAGAGTCAGAAGACTTAAGTCTTGCATCCTGGCTTTGGCTCTGGGCCTGGTTTTCCTTATATAAGAAATGAGAGATTAGAGAACTCTTAAGTGACTTTAAAAGGTCTTTCCTTCCTAAAACTCCAGTGACCTCTACCTGTGAAGTGGTCTGTACCTCCTCCTTTCCTGGAAGCCTGATTTCTGAGGAACATATTATTTATAATACCTGCCCAGGAGGCATTTCTGGCTTCCAGGTGTAACTGCAGACCATATCTAATTAAATTATATATAATTAAAATAATATATAATTAAATTATATATGATTAAATCATATCTAGACCTATCACCAAACCAAACTTGATTTAGAATTGGTTGTGGCATATTAGTTTAGAAGAGAATATATACTCATCTCTCTCCCACTTCTCAGCCCTTTGTCTTCTGATTCTCTTCTCTAAAACCTGCAAGGTGCTAGAAAAGGAATAATAATTTATTTAAAGAAGTATAGATCTCTTTTGTAAATTTTTTAAATTGTAGATGGACACTATATCTTTGTTTTATTTATTTTTTTTATGTGGTACTGAGGATCAAGCCCAGTGCCTCACACATGTGAGGCAAGTGTTCAACCACTGAGCTAAAATCCCAGTCCCTATAGATCTCTTATAAATAAAAATTCTTGATTTTAGTAACTGACAGTTAAAATTATCTTGGGATTTATAGCATTTTTTTTCCTACAGAAAACCATAGGCAAAATTGCAACATGCTTGGAATTGCGAAGTGCAGCATTACAGATAAATGGATTTTTTTAAATGAATTATTCTAAATTGTTCTGATAAGATATTAGACATTCATGCCCAAAGCAATATTATCTCAGAAGGGTTTTATAACAATTGGAATTGATCAGTTGAACTCACACTTAAATGATTTAGTTCATACTTTGTAAACGGTAGAAATAAAAGATATGATTCTAATTTTTTCTGTTTCTATTAGCTTGAATATTCCAAAAATCAGTTTGGAACTTTTCATTTTCTACCTTTAAATCAAGAAATATATTTATTTTAAATATTTTATTCTTGCCATTTAAAAGACATAGGGTGCAGTGAAATCTTTGTAATGAAAAGATATAATATGCATATTTTAAATTTAGTCCACACAGTCCCAGGAAGAATTTAAACTGGAGGACCTGAAGAAGCTAGAACCAAGTAAGTTTTGTTTTATATTTTTTAGTGATTTTTTTTTAGGAAGAGAGTTTTATCTGTTGTGAATATTAAGATTGTTTAGCACAGAAAGTGATTGGATTTATTTCTCTTATTTTTTGGTGCTTTTAAAATTCCTACAATATTTGTATTTTTAATTACCATTTGGATTTAATCTTTATTATAGAATATATATGTTGTACTTCATCTAAATATCCAAATTAACCTTTAATTTGTCTTAATGGCTTTAATAAGATTATAATTATTTTGATAAACATTTTCAGTAGAGTCCAGTAGAGAATATAAGGTTACAGTCATTAATGCCCATTCACATTACATGTTATTGAAAACTACAGTCTGAATGTTGGGAATGCATTACAAAGTGTTTTTTTGTTGTCTCCATTTTTTTCCCTTCTTCAAAATTTTAAAAAGTAAACAATTCCTTCAGTTATCTTGTTGGTTAGGATATTCCCAAATAAAGCCTTTCTGCTGTTTCAAATGATTGCTCTCTTAGAACTGTCTGCAGTATGGGCAAAGGCACAGTGTGAATAACTGAATGAATGTAAGTTAATGTAGCCTTTTTAAAAAAACTTTTTTAGTTGTAGACAGATACAATACCTTTATTTTATTTATTTGTTTTTATGTGGTGTTGAGGATCGAATCCAGTACCTCACACATGCAAGGCAAATGCTCTGCCAACTGAACTATAACCCAGCTCCTGTACTCTTTTTTTATTGAGATAAGATTGCACATCTCAGTGCATTTATGTGACTAGGGAATAGTAGATTTTATTTATCCAACTAAGTAAGATTTTTAAGTAGGGAATCATAAAATCAAAGCATTTTCAAACAGAAAGGAGTCTCAGACTTGTGATCACATTCTCTATTGAGGAAAGAAATGAAATGATTTGTTTGTCCTGTTTCACTTCAATCTCCAGTAACTGAGCAGGGCCTAAATCTCAGAACATTTGTCAGTGTATCTCAGTTCACACTAGTGCAATCCTTTTAATGTAAACATGCTTTGAGTAAGAGGGAAAAAATTAATTTAAGAACTAAAGAGAGCCTTGCACAGTGGCGCATGCCTGTAATCACAGCCGCTCGGGAGGCTGAGGCAGAAGGATATCAAATTCAAAGCCAACCCTAGCAAAGCAAGGCACTAAGCAACTTAGTGAGACCCTGTCTCTAAATAAAATACAAAATAGGGCTGGGGATGTGGCTCAGTGGTCAAGTGCCCCTGAGTTTAATCCCAGTACCCCCTGCCAAAAAAGAACTAAATAGAATGTTCCTATAAATTCCACAAACTGCCAATATCTAATTCATTATAGCAATTCTAACAAAGACATATATTATTGAGATAGCTGAAATGTGATTGTATTGCAGATCCAGGATAGAAAAAGGATTCTCAGAGTATACTGAAGGGGATCTGATTTTCTGTTGTTTGGGTTGGAAAAGAGAAGTTAACAACAACAACAGACAACAACAAAGGAATGCATAGCAGATTTGTTGTGATTCTGGTGGCTTTTCCACAGTTTTAGATGATCATATTTCATTTCTTCAGAACACCATTCTTCTGAATATGGCAAGAATTCTGTCATTTTAATAGTTTTGGTTTCTTTATGTAATCCAGATCATAAAGTTTTGTTTTCTTTGTGGTTCTGGGGATCAAACCCATGACCTCACACATGCTAGGCAAGTATTTCACCATTGAGCTACATCTCCAGCCCTAGATCATAAGAGTTGGAGATGTTATAAGAGACACAACTTATATTCAGAAATAGTTCTTATGCCTATATCCAATGTATATAAGGATACTAATCAATGTAATATTTCTCACAAATTTTGGGATTTTTTTGTATCTAAAACTTTATTTCTCAAAAGCATTAATAAATACTTTGTATAAGATTGAGATATAATTTATATAAAGCACAATTCACCAATTTAACGTATCATTCAATTTTTTTAGTAAATTGGAAGAGTTATGCAGACATCACCACAATCAATTTTAGGACATTTTCATCACCACAAGAAGAAACCCTATTCCCATGAGCAGTCATTCACTTCTTGCCATCCCCCTAAAATCCCTTCCAATTCCCAGCCCTATGAAACCATTAGTTTGATTTCTGTCTATAAATTGTCCTATTGTAGACATTTTATTTAAATGAACTCATATGATATATGATCTTTTATGACTGACTACATATAAGATTATTTTGAGAAAAACACATTGATGGCTTTAAATAAAAGATTGCAACAGTTGTTTATATGGTGGTTCTACTGAAAATTATGTTTGTGTGTGAGTGTGTGTGTGTGTGTGTGTGTGTGTGTGTGTGTGTGTGTGTGTGTGAGAGAGAGAGAGAGAGAGAGAGAGAGAGAGAGATATGAGGCAGGGGATTGAACTAAGGGCTTTGGGCATGTTAGACAAGTGCTTTACCATAAACTATGTCACCAGCCCTCAGTTTTTTATGATAAAAATTATTAGGATTTTGGCTTCTTATTCAGTCACTATTTCCTATTAGTTGTTTGTTTCCAAACAAAATTTAAGAATCTTATAGTTACACAGAGTGGCCGTAAAGACTGTGGATGTTTATTTCATATATTTATTATCTCTTCTCTTCCTCTGAGCATACTCAAGTACTTCTATTGCCTCACAAGATCTTTCATTAATTGCCTTTTTTTTTTTTTTTTTAGAATAGCATCTATATGCTAAGCACTCGAATCCTCTCAGTAACATTCTGCTAAGGACAACACCGACACTAGCTTGTAAATCCCAGCAATGAGTTTTAGGGTCACCTGGATTGGTTCTTTCACTATGCTGTTAGTAATACCTGTAGTGGTGCTGTACTACATCATTCCTAAGTACAGCTCTCCAGTTCAAATTCCTAAGAAATTATTGACCCATGTATTAGTCGAAGATCAGGTTAAAATCTATTAATTTTTTGGCTTTTTAAAAAAGATTTGGAATAGAAATGGAAAGAGTATTTTGGAGATTCACTTTATTATACTTTATATAATGTTTTTCATTTGTACTTTTCCCTTCTTGATAGTTATCTTTTTAGATGATTTTAATTTGCTGTTGCTTCTCAAAGAAACATAAGTGAGTATTCTGTATTTCAGTAGGGTAGACTCTGTAATTTGGAATTTATCCAAGCAGGGCACTTGTTGTGAGTTAATTATTGAGTTGGAATTAAATATTTTCTACAAATTGGTATTTAGTAATATTTCAGATTAAGTATACTTATTCAAGCCTTCTTTTTAAAATGTTAAGCCTCTTCTAAGGAAAATAGTGAATTCTAACTTTTAATATGTTGAACTTAACTGGTTTCCTTTCTTTTAAAAAAGTTTTTTTTTTTTTTTAAATTTAATGCGTGTGTGTGGTGCTGGGGATCGAACCCAGGGCATTTCCCATATAAGGCAAATCCTCTACCACTGAGATACATCACTAGCTCTTGGCTGGTTTATTAGGCTGATGTATTCTTTACTTGAACATTTTGAAATCTTTTAAATTCTGCTGAAAATACTAAAACTATGATTGTGAAAGTCTGAGCCATTTTTTCTTATGTTAATTGCAGTAATGTACTGCTGCTTACTCAAGCATATCTCCCCACCACCACCCTGCAAAATTCCCTTCTGTTAAGCCACCCTTCAAGGCTTCACAGAAATCCCACCTCTCCCTGAAAGCTTTCTCTGCTGTCTCTATAGAGGCATAAATAAACTCTGCCTCCTCTCCTGTATAGAATCATTTTAACTATCCATTGTCAGATTCTCACATGTGTTATTTTCACTTGTATTTGTTTTAGTCCTCAAAGAGATTTGAATGAACTCTTCCCCCACCCCAGAGCCTATTGAATGCTTTAAGTGTAGTATGAACTTGGCAAGATTGTGTTGAGTTAAATAGATTTGAATGTTTTGAAGGAATCTTTTCCTATAATTTAAAAAATAACCTTTCAAAATTGAGGCAGCTGCCCATTTTCCTACCACAAAAATGAAACACGTCAGTCACCAAAAGCAAAATGCATTTTGATATTTGCCTGTGTGTCATCTTTTGAGGGTTAGCTTCAGGAGGTTGGTAGGTCTGTGCTCCAAGAGAAAGGCTGGGAGTGCTGAATTTTCCATGGTGGAGTAGCATCAGATGTCTGCCATGTAGTGATCCAAAGTGTGTAAGTCCTACCAAATCAGCCAATGAATCTCCAACCCATGACATGCTTCATACTTATGATAATGTCTTTTGTAAAATTCAAGCTCCTCTTCAATTCCTCCTAAGACATCATTGCTAGTATTGGTAGAAAGAAAACTCTATGTAAAGTTTAAGCTATTTTAAAAGAACAATAGAATCTGTTATTCCATAGTTGTTGAAAATGTAAACCTATAATACAGTTATAGAAAGTAAAACAGAATTTGTTTTAAAGCTATTTAAATTTGTTCTAAAGCTATTCACATAAATTAAATGTTTCATAGTACTTTAACTTGTAAAAATAATATAACAAAGCTATTCTTCTAAAGCAAATACTTCCTCTTCAGAGCTTTGATACCAAAGAAATGAAAATACTATTTAATTATTCTGTTACAATACAAATGCAAGATAACCACTGAGCCACATCCCCAGCCCTATTTTGTATTTTATTTAGAGACAGGGTCTCACTGAGTTGCTTATGCCTCACTTTTGCTGAGGCTGGCTTTGAATTCTTAATCCTCCTAAGCCTCTGGGATTACAGATGTGCACTACCACACTCAGCCAAGATATTCTTAATAACCAAGATATTTTTCAACTTTTTTGTTTGTTTTTGACGTACTGGGGATTGAACCCAGGGGTGCTCTACCACTGAGCTATATTTCCAGTCCTTTTTATTTTTATTTTTTAAAACATTTTTAGTTGTAGATGGACACAATACCTTTATTTTATTTATTCATTTCATGTAGTGCTAAGGATTGAACCCATTGCCACATGTGCAAGGCAAGCACTCTACCACTGAACTACAACCCCAGCCCTTTTATTGTTTTATTTTTATTTTGAGACAGGGTCTCCCTACATTGCTTAGGCAGATGAACTTCTAGTCCTCCTGACTCAGGCTTTTGGTACCTGGGATTACAGACACATGACACCATAACAGGATCAGCTTTTAAAAATTATTGTTATATACATTTTTAATGGTTGATTTCTTTGCTCATTTCATTAAACTCTTATTACAATATGATCATTTCTGTGTGTTTGTTTCTGGTATGAGTGAGACATGATCTTTTTGTTACCTGCTCCCCATTCTTGGTATCTATTCCATTGTTGTGTAAGTGATCAATATTTATTAATATTACTTATTAATATTGAGTTGATTTAATAGTTTAGTAACAATGATCATGCAGAAGTATAGAAAAGATGTTCTTGTATTAAAAAATAAACAGTACTTCTTAGTGAGATAAGAAATATTAGGATTCTAGTCAACTAGATCAAAAAGGTCATGGAGAGAGTGAATGTCCATTTTAGATTTTCCCTTGCCATTTTGTATACATTTATTTAGGCTGTAATTCTCTCAATAGCCTGTAAAGGAAGTAGCATTCTCATTTTAGAACTGGGGAGATTAGAGTATTTATGTAAATGTTCAAGTTATTGTTGTAATTGTAGGGCTAGGTTTTGGTTTAAACCTTCTACTTTGATCTCCTGCTGCTTCCCCTTTGCTTGTCAGACTTAAGTTCCCACAGTCCTTTCTGTGCCTTGAATAAGGCAAACTGTTTCCTACTTGGAACCTTTGTTGTTGCTCCAGCCTGTTCTTTAATACCTGGGAAGCCTTATGCTAGAGCCACTTATGGATGATTCCTCTCATCTCAGGTCTTGGCTCAAATGTCTTCTTACAGTTTAGTTTTGAAAGGCACCCTGTCTACCTTAGCTACTCTACCAGGTTTTCTCTGCTTTTACACAGCATCCTGCTTGTATCCTTCATACCACTAATCACATCTTACATTATCTTGTTTATTTGTTGGCATATTTATTGTCTACTTTTCCTTAGTAAGGTCTAAGGTCCAAATATGAGTTCTTGATTACTGTGTATCTTTAGCACGTAAAACAGTGATTGGAACATTGTGAGTACTCGGTATGCATTTGTTGAGAAGAAGAAAGAGATAAAGAATGAAGAAGAGCTAAAGGGAGAGAGAATAAGAGTGAGTAATGAGAATCTGGGTACAAGTTTCCAACTTCTTTCTCACTGTATGATTGACTCCTATTTGAATAAGTTATGTAATTACAACCTGTTCTTTTTGAATTTCCTTATTTAGGAACCCAATATGCCATACTCCTTTTAACTGAAATCTGCAAGACTCCAAAATTAAAGTCTGAGTAATTAGAGTAAAAACCATGGGTTGCCCAATTAATAATGCTAAATATTCACCTTGAAATAATTGCAGGTAGTCACTAGGAACCCATAAATTGGGAAATGAAACAATAAATTTCATAAAATACTTTTCCAGATACAGATAGAATTGTAGAACATCTGTCTGTAGGCTTACATGCCAGAAAGTAATCAACCAGGACACAAGAGGTGATAGCATTATGTTGTTTGATGACTTCCCTGAGGAGAAAGTCTGCTGTGTGTGTGTGTGTATGTGTATGTGTGTGTACACACGTGTAAATATATATATATATATATATATATATATATATATATATATATATATATACAAACACATATATATATATGCATGTATATATGTGTGCACACATATACAATAAATTTCATCATAAAAGGAATATTGGAATTATAACCTTGCTGCTACAAACCTTACCAGTGTGATAAGTATTGAGGGAAATCTATTTAGGATAAAGAATAAGATGTGATTATCTATTTCTCTTTAATTAATCATCTTCAGTATCAATCTTTTAATTAAAATACTTCAGGAGAAGAGGTATTCTCTTTCACTGGTACCCCATATCACCTAGGACCTTGTACATTGGAGAACTATTTTATGGTTCATTTTCTATGAGGGCTCTGAGACTTTCCTTGGAGATCTTACAGTACTCTGAAAATACTGGTACCTGCAGTCCATTATGGACATTTTTATTTTGCTAAGACACTCAGTAGTCAATTGCAGAGTCTTAAAATGATAGTGAAGCTCGGAATTTAAAATACATATATTAATGTGTGCTTAATACACTATAAAATATGATTAAAAGTATCAATTTAAGATATAACATATGAGACTAACTAATATATAAGACTTACATAACATGTAAGACTAAGATATAAGACTAATGTTTGTCTATGTCTTTATTCTAGTCCTAAAAAATATTCTCACATATAATAAAGAATTTCCATTTGATGTTCAGCCTAGCCCATTAAGGTAAATAAATAAGCATCCATATTTTGTCTTATGATTTTATTATCTATTTTATGCCTGTTTTTCAAATATTTCTGTATTTTTTTCCCTATCAAATTTGGTATTGGTGATATGACTGGTAGCAATGAGATGATTGACATTGACATTTATATCAACATCAACCTAATAATCAGCATCTTATCTGGGAAGTTAGTGGCTATGAGGGTTAGCTGGTGTATTAAGTGGAGTAGCTCACTAATTTTTCTGTCCTTTTTTATATAGGAGAATTTTAGCCCCTGGTGAGGAAGAGCATTTGGAATTTGAAGAAGATGAAGAAGAAGGTGGTGCTGGAGCAGGGTCTCCTAATTCTTTTCCTGCTAGAGTGCCTGGTGGGTACAAAAAATATACATTATATAATTCAAGGTCAGGTGTTTGGAACTTACTTTTGTACTTGTTAGTGGCGGGTAAAACATCTCCAGGTTTGCCAATCTTAAGCAAATTATCATGGCCATTCTGTTAGCGGTAGCTATCGGTTTATTGTGAAAGTATCTTACTATTTGTGTCAGGGATCCTCAAAACATCCCATGTTTAGTAATTGGCTAGGAAGACCCACAGGACTCAGCATATAGCTGTACTCACAGTTGTATTCTGAGTCATTACAACAAGAAAACACAAGAACAAAATCAGCAAAGGGTAAAGGCACACAGGCAAATTCCAGAGGAAACCAAACTTCTAAGAGTCCTCTCCCAGCAGAGTCAAATATGTATTTGATTCTCTCAACATTCTTTCACACCTGTGAAATGAAAAAATATTGTCTATTGGGGAAGCACTGTAGAGATTCAGTGCACAAGACACTTATTGGGGTTAGCATGAACCAAAACTACAGACTCCAGGAAGAAAGCAAGTGTTCAGCACAAACCATATTGTTTGCATGGACGGTTTAGGCACAGTGATCTTCTTAACAGGGCATGATGGGAATCCTGCTGAAATCCAGGTTCCCAGATGCTAGCCATAGACCAACATTGTAAGTAGGCTTTCTAGAGTAACTGTTTGCTATGTTAATTCTTTTCTTTATATATCTAGCTGTTCTTTAAATAATCATATATGATTGTGAAACCTGGACCTGGAGGAATAGATACTAAACAGTTGCCCTTAACAGGGAAATAAATAATACATAGCAAGTCCTTTTTATTTTTGGAAGATCTTGACAAGGTTGTAAAATACCCTAGTCAAGCACCCTGAGTAAATTATTTGCCTCTTCTACTTCTATACTTTCTTCTGTTCTTATACAGTGCACAGTTTTTACTTCTGATGAATTAGTTCATTTTTGGAAGTGTAGAAATAGCACTGTACTATTGTGATGCATTTTTTTAAAAGACTCTATGCTTTATGGTATAATTAAATATAATATACATATCATCCAGAAAACTTCATAATTAAAGTCATATTCCAGTAATTTAAATACTCTTTGGTAGAAGACGTTTGTAATATAAACAGTATAGGCTTAGACCAATAACATACCTGCGCTTTTGAGTCTAACATCTGCCAAGCAGTAGTTATGTGACTGTACTTAATTCTTTATAAAAGGAGATGTTGACAATGTCTAATTCATAGGGTTACAATAAAAATTAGGCACCACATACAAATCATTTGGCATTATACTTTTCATTTGCTGGGGTAGTGGTGGCTACTGTATTTTCATTATCACCTATAAATGATGCTAACAGTCCTACACCATAGGATTATTAGAAAAATTACAATCACTATAAAATGTTATTGTTAGTGTTTCTTTGGTACAAGGTAATTATTTCCAATCTGCTTGTCTTTATGAATAAAGAGCTATATTTTACTTGTTATATTTGTAGGAAATTCAAGATTGCTGAGATGATGAGGTAAATAAATTTGCTAAAATTTTTCTGCATTTTTTATTTCCTTTTCAAACCACATGCTGTAATTGAAATAGATTCCAGTTCTATAAATTTCTGGGTTTGGTTATTTGTTCACTAGTTATACTTCTGTAGCAAACAAGATCCTTAAAGCAGATGATGTAAGTCATGAAATGGACAGGTCTTTGTGGGGTTCAGGTTGCTGAGTTGAAAAGAAACTCTGTAAATTAAGTCTATTTGCTATGAAAGATTAAGCCCAAAGTAATTAGATTTTTTTATTCTGATATAGCATTTTGGTATTTTATTTCAGAGATACAGAAAGCTAACTAAACCTTTCTATTCCATGAATTATTTTCCTCAAAGTAAGAAAGAGTACATATAGTTCAATTGGCTATATTTGATTTTTGATCATATTTTCCAGGGCCTGTGTCATTATAAAATTGAAAATGTCATTGAAGGACAATTTGACCTTTAACTTAATTGTAGAATGGGAAAAAAATTGTTATACTGTGGACATCCAAGATTTCATTCGTGATAAGGCTGTTGTGTCTACATTATCATGGCAGGGTGCTTCTAAGAATTATAACATTTTTATTACCTTTATTTTATGTAATTTATATAATTGTAAGTTTGTTGTACTTTTTTTTTTTTGGTACTGAGGATTTAACACAGGGGTACTTTACCAGTGAGCCACATTCTCAGCCCTTTTTATTTTTTATTTTGAGACAGGATTTCACTTAGTTGCTTAGGGCCTCACTTAGTTGCTGAGATTAGTCTTAAACTTGGGATCCTCCTGCCTCAGCCTCCCAAGTCACCTGGATTCCAGGCTTGTGCTATAGCATCTAGCTTATTGTGATCTTTTTAAAAAAAGATTTATTAAGGTGTCCCTTACATATATAAAAGGCATCTTTTTTAATGTACAGCTTTATAAGTTTTGACAAACACACATGGTAAACACTACTACTGTTAAGCTAATGAGATAAAGTATAATATATGAATATGGTATGATCAAGAGTAGTTTATTCCCATTTAAAATCAAAAATGGATTTTTATCCAACCTTTCTTGAAAAGAATAAAAAATTGTTGAACCTTTCTTTGACATTATTATCATTTTCAAAGCCTTCAATTCTCATAAGACAGTAACTTTTTTGTACTGCTTTAAACACTAACTGGCTTAAGTCCAAATAGTAGTTTAATTTTCTTAAGGTAATCTCAGTAGATTTCATTTAAATAGAGGATAAAAATTTATAACCTATTATTTATTACCTGAAAATTTATTTATCATGTTGAATATTAAAGCTTCTAAATGATAAAATAAAGTAATACAAATTAAAAAAAATAGCTGGCCAGGATTATATGCTTATAATCCTAGCTACTTGAGAAATTGAGGCAGGAGGATTGCAAGTTTGAGGCCAGTGGGGGCAACTTAGAGAGACTTTGTCTCAAAATAGAAAGAACTAGGGATGTAGCTCAGTGGTAGGGTGCTTGCCTCACCTGTGTGAAGCCCTACATTCATTTCCTAGTACCACATGCACAAATAGCCATGTCACAATTTTAGACAAAATTTTAAAAAACGTTTCTGAGTGACCTAAACATAAGCCTAGCAATCTCAACATTATTCTAGATTTGTATTGGTTATTCATCTTTTATATAGTCTTAGATATGTACAAAAAATGTTTTTTTGAAACTCAAAATGAAGAGTGAATCTTACTTCTTTAATATCAAACCTGTACTTGTTTCTTTCCTGCATAAATATTCAATTCTGAGTTGAACTTGAGATTAAGCAAATATGTATTTCATTTTCAGCTAAAGTGCAGTTTTTTTCTTACCCATGCATATAGGAAGTTGAAAACTGCAACAAAATATTCATTGCTGTTCCATGAATATTAGGGCATCCTTATTTCACAGAATTTCAGAATATATTTAGGGTTAAACAGTAAATACCACCAAAGTGTGCAGATAGACTCTGGCTCTCCGAGCACATCCTTTCTCTCAAAGTCTCAAATTCTCAGACTGAGCCAAACAGTCAGAGCCAGAGTCCCTCATCCAGTCATGTACTTATATTGAAAGGAAAGAAAAATACCATTCAATGTTATCTGGTAGTTCTCCTAGCTGTTTTTCAATAGTTTTAAGGCTTGTTAATATTCTATTACTTTCAAGCAGTTTTGAAAGATTTCTTTTTTATAATTTGTTTCTACATGTTTGTTTGTAGTACTGGGGATTGAAGTCAGGGATGCTCTACCACCTAGCTACATCCCCAGCTCTTTGATTTATTTTTTTATTTTGAAACAGGGTTTTGCTAAGTTGCCCACGCTGGCCTCTCTTGCCTTAACTTGCCAAGTTGTTGGGATTACAGGCATGCAGCACTATGTCTGGCTCAGTTTGTTTTGTTTTGTTTGTTTTGTTTTTTAATCCATGAATCTTGTCACTTGAAGTCAAAAGGTTTTCTCCAGAGCTTTGCAGAAATTGGTTCATAGGAAATGTCTATTGAGTAGGCTCTTCATCAAGGCTCTAAGCAACATCTGGACTGCTTTTTCTTTCTTTTTTTTAAAAGAGAGAGTGAGAGAGGAGAGAGAGAGAATTTTAATATTTATTTTTCAGTTATTGGCGGACACAACATCTTTGTTTGTATGTGGTGCTGAGGATCGTACCCGGGCCGCAGGCATGCCAGGCGAGCGCGCTACCGCTTGAGCCACATCCCCAGCCCCAGGCCTTCTTTTTCTTGAAAGTCCTCTGGCCACTCAAATTTTTAACCCAACACCTGTAGTAACTCTTCCTTGCATGCTAAATGGCATCTGTGTATGAAGCATATACCCACTGATTCATCTTAGGTTTTGTGAGAGTATTTATTATTTTTTTCCAGATATGATGGTGACACTTAAGAATTCAGCCATTATCCAAATCACATATTTCTGAACACAGAAATATACATATTTCTAGTACCAGTCAATAAAGAAAATAAAAACAAGAATATACTCATATAACCTATATACAAACAACTTTAATAAAGTATAATTTTTGACAGACCTAGAAATATTATTGTTTGAATGCTAATGACCCCTAAGATTTTTATCAAACTTTTAATATAATTTCAAAGTGAATAAACTTCTTATGATTTTACTCTTTATCTTGAAAGGTTGGAGCAGTTCCTCAACTACTAATCAGTTACCAACCAAAAGAAATTGTGCATGTGTTTTCATATTTTCACACAATTTGTATGTGTGTACAAATTGCAGATGTGCAGTACAAATTGCAAAATTTTTCTCTTGCTAGATTTTTAAGACCCATTTCATGTTTTGTGCCATTTACAAAATGTTATGACCAAATAATGATTTGACAATACCATTATTTTAAATTATGTTAAAATTATCCCAAAATAATAGAAAATATTATTTTATATATATCCTTTTTATTGGATTTTAAAATTACAAAGAAATGTGCACTTAAAAAATGTGTGTGACAGACTTTGAATTGGTAGTATCAAACATCTGAATTTAATTGCAAGTATGATAAATCTAAAACAAAGAAGACATAAATATATAATCACACACATATGATAATGCTTAGTTTACATTTTAGATATCAGGTCCATCTCTGTCCTAAAAGTATGGACAACAAATTTTGTACTCCTTATTCATGACATTTAATTCACCAAGCACCAAGGCAAAATGAAGACTGACTCACCTCTTATTGAAGTAAATGCCTGTGACAAACATTTGTACAATATCATGTAAAAAGCAAATTCAAATCATTGTTTTAAAAAAATATAATCTTTGGTAATTTTCCTCTTTTAATGTTCTTACCTAGACAATAATGTACTATTTTGGAACAAAGACTGTCACGCCATTTCCAATTTTGGACTAGAAATTGTCCTTATGGTATGATATGAGATATAAACAATAGAAATTTTTAAAAAGCAAAAATAAAAAGTTGAAAGAAAAGAATGACTTCCTCTTCTGCATTTGAGGACAGGGCCTTAAGGATCCCACTGACCTTCATATCCATGTCACTCCAGACTCATCCTCGGGTTGGTGGTCCTTTCATTGTCTGATTCTCCATGATCTCTATGGCTACACAGAGACTATTGAATGTGAGGCCATCCTACTTGATACTTAGACCTTCATTTTTCTCAGCACCCTCTTGGAACAAGAAGTTATGGGCGGGGGGGGGGTGTGAGGGGCTTCAGATGTTCTCCCATTGTTTTTCTGTACCTGTTGCAGGTACAGTGGTGTTTCATTGCTCGGTCTGTGTCAGTGCTGTTGGGTGCCCAGCAGAGGCAGAGGCCTTACTTGCACAATTCCCTTTCCTCTCCACAGTGGCAGTGGCTGTAACATTCTTGGCTAGGTCAGATGTTTTTACACAGTTTTTAAAACATTCTTAAGCAAACTTGTCTATGTTTAACAAACAGCCATTTGGGGGATCCATAGCTACCTTCATAAATTGTTTTCCACAGATGAAGCACAATGAAATAGAGCAACTTAAGTTTTTACCCAAGTACCACCTGTTAATAAACAGTTTCCATCAACAAGATGGACTTTTTGGTATCCCCTATTACAGTAGTGTGGTAAAATGGTTCCAAACCTTCCAATTCATTGTCATTATTTTATCAGAGTTGTCTTTAGGTTTAGGCTTAGAATCTTCCTCTCACAGAAAATCACACTGAATTCAGTAATTCCTTCCAACTCTTTTTGACACCAGTGAGAGCATGCTTACTCTGGTTGGTGCATAAGAGGTGGTTGGGGGCAGATAAGTCAGAAAAAGACGTGCTTTCTGTGTTCAGTACAACTTGGGGCTCACCAGCTACCAATGGCTTCCTTTGTCTTGCAGTAAAAACTGAAAGTGGAATTAACCAAATGAACACAGTCCTGCTGCTCACTGCTATACGAGTGTTAAAGACCTATCATATTGCTATCTGGGCTACTCAGTCTCTGTCCATTCCTGTGAATGTGCACTGCTCAGTGTACAAAGGTCAAATGTTACTATTTTTTAATCAATCCCTTACTTGGGAGTTCTTAGTGACAGCTCAATAACATCCATGGGATGTTATTGAAAACTTGGTTTGGACAGCTGTAGCCATTTAGAGTTTTCCATATTTAAAAGTATGAGGCACAAATAGTGGCCTCACAAAAATGTCTATATTCTAATCCTGAGAACCTGTGACTGTTATGTTTACATGGCAAAAGGAACTTTGCAGAAGCTTGAGATGGGGAGGTTCTCCTGCAGTTCCTTTTAAGGCTTTAGGGACAATTAAAATAAAAATGTTAAAATGAGACATGATGGTTAAAAGCATGGACTCTGTAGCCAAACTGCTGTGATTATGGATAATTTGTTTTTCTATGCCTCACTTTTCACCTCTGAAAAATAGAACTAAACTATTGTTGTGAGGATTAGATGAGAGGAGTAGGATAGTATGTGGCACAACACAAATACTCACAAGTGTTAGCTATTTCTTATTTACATAGCAGTTCCATGTGGAAGAACATTTCTTCTGATCTTTGCTCTAGATCTGAGAGCAGATGATCTAGCTGGAATAGCACAGTTTACACTGGATTGTGTGTAGTGATTTCTTTCTTATCCTTGTTAGTCTTCGAATTTTATGAATGTAGTTGACTTGTTCTCATATTACACTATGTAATTGGATATGTTAATTCTTCACTTAGAAATCTTCCTTTTAATGCATTGGCTCAATTTACAACTATCATGGTTCTATCTTTGATGCAAAAACATGCACCCTTTTTCATCTACCTGGGAGCTATAGATGGTATGGTATTATTCTAGTATTTGATCTTCTTTTATGTTTATTATTTCTTCACTCATTGATATAGATTCTCTAGCCATTTGTTTACTAGAGCATGATAACCTCTAGAACTGGAAATTCAGTCATTCATTCAATAAAATATTTCTTCAACAAAGATCTGTTTATTCCTTGTGCATACTACAAAAGGAACAGTTCCCACACCTTTCAGGATGCTTATTGTGTAGTCAGCAAGACAGAGCCAAAAGCACATGATTATGATTAGAGATGTGCACCAATGTCGTAGGTTGGCAAAAAAGAAGGGCTGAGGGAGTTCAATAAATCTGGCCAGATTTAGGACTCACTGAGTATGTAAGAGTTGACCATGTAGAGAGAGCACATCATAGAGCATTCTGAAACACCTTAAATAGGCACCTTTCTATGTAATTTATGATCTTAATTACAGTCAGCTTCCTTCATTATGGAACACAATGTTTGACATTCTACCTTGAATTAAACAAGAAATTCAGACTTGAAATCACTGCCTCAATATTAAATTATCTGAAGCATAATGATTACATTAAACCTTACTGTGTAGTCTCAGGCAAAAAGATTGTTGGTAAGGAATGTAGCATCAGCCCTACCATTTCAACTGAAAGATCTAGATAATGACAGCTTATAAAATTGACTCACCCCAAAGTAACAACAAGTTTAATATCAACTTGGCAAAAATAATCTTAACATCAAAAAGACTTTTTGAAAGTTGTAAAGCAATCATCTTTTGAATGTCAAAACAGGTAGTAAAGAGGTAATACATAAAAGAGGTAACATTCTTGGGGGTTTTTGGGGGTGGGGTGGGGTGGGTTCTTTTTTGTCTTTTTTAGAACTGGGGTTCGATTCCAGGATTTTGCAAATGCAAGGCAGACACTTTGCCACTGAGCTACATCCCAACCCAACATTCTTAATATATAAAGAAAAATGTTAATTGTAATAACCAAAGCAGAATACATGAGAGGAAAAGACAATATGAGCAAGCATGTGAGCGTGCACACACACACACACACACACACACACACACACACACACACATTTTAAAAATACCCGTTAAACATATAAAAAGATACTCAACTTTATTTTTAATAAAAACATAAATTAAAGCTACTGTTGGAGAGTCTTAGGGGAAATAGATACTTATTAATCACTGGTGGGAATATAAAAATGGTACAGTTCCTTTGGAGGGGAATTGAGCATTCTCTAACAACATATAAGTACATATTTTTTCCTTAGCAATCCCATTCCTGAGAATTTACTCTGAAGATGCACCCCCAAAATACAGGAAAAAGAGGGGAAAACATATGCATATACACAAGATTCTCTGTTTAGGTGTTTTTTATAATGATAAAAAGTTAGAAATAATGTAACTGCCAAATGAAGATTGACTGAATAAACATAGGATGCTGTGGAAAATAATTCAGAAAATCTCCCTGAACTAATGAGTGCTTTTTCAAATTATTGTTAGCAGAATTTATCAAGGTAGTTCACATTAGCAGATTAAGGGGAAAGATTTCATAAAGTTGTCAACAATGCAGAAAAAGTTTTCAGTTAAATTTGAAATACAGCCTTGATTTTAAACAATTCTTGGCAAAGAACAGAAAAACATCCTTAACTTGATAAAACATGGCTACATGACATTTACAGCCCAAAATCATTTAATGATGAATTTGAACAAAACAAGATTATCTATTACTTCTTTTCATCAGCATTGTTTTGGAAGCCCTAGCTACTGCACTAGGACAAGAAAATGAAATATAAAAGGGGGGATGTTCTTTATTTGCATATTTATGAATATATAGAGAATATATGCAAAAACCTATTCATAACTCATTAATAAGATAATGCGGTTCCTGGATATAAAATCTGTACAGACAAATCAATTCTATCTCAAACAAGTAATAATTGCTTAGAAAATGAACTATTATAATATTTATAGTAGTATTAAATAATATCAAGGACCTTATTATAAATTCAACAAAAGAAATATAAGAATTTTATGTAGAAAATAAACCTTTGTTAAAAAAATAAAAGAATATCAAAAGAAAATGAAACTGGAGCCATCTTGAAAATAGAGAAAAAGATGGAAGAGTGACTTAATAATTGTTATGGTTTGTGAGATGTTGAATTATACATTCTCTTTTACTTTTTTCATTTCTCTCAATTGAATTGTTTATGAGAATGCATTTTATAAAAACAGTGAAGTCATTATTCTTTTTTTCATTTGTTCATAATAGTTATTCTTGACATTAGATTCATTTGGACTAATTATAAATGCATGGAATATAATTTGCTCCAATTCAGTCCCTTCACCCTCCTCATCCTCCCTCCCACTGTTCCCTTTCATCCACTTTACTGATCTATTTATTTACATTTTTTAAAATTAGTATCTTATAGATATTCAAAATGATGAGTTTCATTATAGTATATTCACATATGTGCATTGGAAAGTTAGTTTGGGTTCATTCCACAGTTTTTCCCTACCCACTCCCCATTCCCTTCTTTTTCTTTTATTGATTTTATTTTTTTTAATACACGACAATGGACAATTCTTATTACACATATAGAGCACAATTTTTTAATCTTTGTATAAAGTATGTTCACGCCAATTCACGTTATTCATGTACTTGTTTTTTTTTGCATTACAATTCTTATTACACATATATACCACAATTTTTCGTATCTCTCTATATAAAGTAGGTTGACACCCAATTTGTGTCTTCAGACATGTTCTTTGGATAATGATGTCCATCACATTCATTAGGAGGCTAATCCCCTGCCTCCTTGCTTTCCCTCACTCCCCTCTTCCCTATCTAGAATCCATCTATTCATCCCATGCTCCTCCTCCCTACTCTATTATGAGTCAGCCTCCTTATATCAGAGAAAACATTTGGCATTTGTTTTTGGGGGGATTGACTAACTTCACTTAGCATTATCTTCTCCAATGCCATCCATTTACCTGCAAATGCCATGATTTTATTCTCTTTTAAAAACGTTCATAGTGTATATATGCCACATTTTTTAAAATCCATTCATCCACTTAAGGGCATGTAGGTTGGCTCCACAGTTTAGCTATTGTGAATTGTGCTGCTATAAACATTGATGTGGCTGTGTCCCTGTAGTATGTTGTTTTTAAGTCCTTTGGGTATAGTCCAAGGAGAGGAATAGCTTGGTCAAATGGTGGTTCCATTCCCAGATTTTCAAAGAATCTCCATACTGCTTTCCAGATTGGCTGCACAAATTTGCAGTCCCACCAGCAAT
Organism: Ictidomys tridecemlineatus; assembly: GCF_052094955.1. Classification (NCBI taxonomy): domain Eukaryota; kingdom Metazoa; phylum Chordata; class Mammalia; order Rodentia; family Sciuridae; genus Ictidomys; species Ictidomys tridecemlineatus. The sequence continues at coordinate 47,306 of NW_027522412.1, forward strand.
GTATGAGTGTGCCTTTTTCCCCACATCCTCTCCAATACTTATTGTTGTTTGTCTTCATAATAGCTGCCATTCTGACTGGAGTTGTATCTTAGTTTTGATTTGCATTTCTCTGATTGCTAGAGATGTTGAAAATTTTTTCATATATTTGTTGATTGATTGTATATCCTCTTCTGAGAAGTGTTTGTTCAAGTCCTTGGCCCATTTTTTGATTGGGTTACTTGTTTTTTCAGTGCTTAGCTTTTGAGTTCTTTCTATACCCTAGAGATTAGTGCTCTATCTGATGTGTGAGGGGTAAAAATTTTCTCCCAGGATGTAGGCTCTCTGTTCACCTCACGGATTGTTTTCTTTTGCTGACAAAAAAACTTTTTAGTTTGAATCCATCCCATTTATTGATTCCTGGTTTTAATTCTTGTGCCATAGGGGTCTTATTAAGGAAGTTGTGGTCTAACCCACATGATGATGTTTAGGGCCTACTTTTTTCTTCTATTAGACGAAGAGTCTCTGGCTTAATTCCTAGGTCCTTGATCCATTTTGAGTTAAGTTTTGTGCATGGTGAGAGTTATGAGTTTAATTTCATTTTGTTGCATATGGATTTCCAGTTTTCCCAGCACCATTTATTGAAAATGCTATCTTTTCTCCAGTGCATGTTTTTGGCACCTTTGTCTAAAATAAGATGATTGTAATTTTGTGGGTTAGTCTCTGTGTCCTCTATTCTGTACCATTGGCCTACCAGTCTGTTTTAGTGCTGAAACCATGCTGTTTTTGTTACTATTTCTATGTAGTATAGTTTAAGGTCTCATATAGCAATACTCCCTGCTTCACTCTTCCTGCTAAGGATTTCTTTAGCTATTCTTGGTCTCTTATTTTTCCAGATGAATTTCATGATTGCTTTTTCTATTTCTATGAGGAATGCCATTGAGATTTTGATTGGAATTGCATTAAATCTATATAGCACTTTTGGTAGTATGGTCATTTTGATAATATTAATTCTGCCTATCCAAGAGCAAGGTCGATCTTTCCAGAAATAGTAAATGAATTCAGCAAAGGAGCAGGATATAAATCAATACCCATAAATCAAAGGCATTTCTGTATATCAGTGACAAAGCCTCTGAGAAGGAAATGAGGAAAACTACTCCATTCACAATAACCTCAAAAAAATGATACTTGAGAATCAATGAAAGAAGTCAAAGATCTATACAATGAAAACTACAGAACCCTAAAGAGAGAAATCAAAGAAGATCTTAGAAGATGGAAAGATCTACACATTCCCTTCTTAAAAGGAGAAAGGGAGGAGGAGGGAGAGAGAGAGGGGGAAGGTGGGCAGGGTCAGATCAGAATATGATAGCCCAAAGGGAGAGGTTTTGGCCTGATGAGAACTTCTAACTGAAGGAGATTGGAATCCCAAAAGCAACCTCAGCAGCAAAGCCTCTGCTCTTCTCCTGCCCTCCTGTCCATTCACCCTTCTCTCCCAAAGCCAGTCATAAAACCTAGAAAGCGCTCTTTCTCTCTTTCTCTTTCTCTTTCCTTCCCTCCCTGCTATTCCCTTACTGTCCCCCTACCCTCCCTTACCCCTCCCTTACAAACCCTCATTCCAGACAGGACCTGCCTTAGGTCCAGAAGGAAAGAAAGCTATACAGAGAGGCCAAGAAGAATCTGACCAGACAGGGCTTGCTGGGACCCTGGCAGCCTTTTACCATTAGCTCACACCCCCTTTTCCAGTCATTTCTACATGGCCATACATTCTTCATGGAACATAAACAAAAAAACAGGAGTTTTCCCTGGATCTGTAGGTCTTTATTTCTGAAGGCTTTTAGGTCAAATAAAATTCTATTAAATAATTGTTATGATTTTTAAAATGTAAAGATATATACTATTTCATAAATTAGAAGAAGCAGTTTATAAAGATAGACTCTTTCTGAAACTCATCTGAATTTTTATTGCAGTTCCTGGACCTTTTATACAGCTATAGAATTAAGATACTGTATTAGTGGTAAGAGGATAAACAGTCCGGTAAGACAGAATAGAAAACTCAGAAAGTGATTGCCACATGATTTATGATTGAGGTGGGACTGCAGATCAGTGGTGGAAAATGTCAGTCTTTTTAATGAGTAGTGCTGAGACAATTGAGTATTTATGTGAAATTGAATAAAATTAAAGCTCCTACTATACACCGTAGTCAATAATTCTATGTGACATATAGAATTAAGTGTGAATGGCAAAACTATGCTTTCAAGATAATACCCTTATGATTTTGGAGTGGGGTAAGTTTTCTTAAATATGACATAAAAAGCACTGATTGTAAAGGAAGATATTAAGAAATTTGAATATTACTAGCAGTAAGTATTTATCATAATCAGAAGACACCATGGCAGAGAAAAGTCATTCTTAACATTCAAAACTAACACTTGGTGTTAGAAGTTAGCAATGGTTGCTATCTTTTGGAAGAGTGAATTGGATAGGGTGGGGGGAAGGACACTCCCAGGAGGCTGATCATATCTTTCCTAGATCTGATACTAGTTATACAGGTGTATTCACTTTGTGGAAGTTCAGAAAACTGTACTAACAATTTGTGCATTTTAAAATGTATATGCTCTACTTCAACAAAAAGTCTTTATAAAGGAAAACTACTAAGAAGCTATTTGTAAAACATTTGTCCAGCAAAATAATAGAGACCTCCTACAGCTCAATAAGATAGACATCTCAATAGAAAATCGAGCAAAATAATTGAACACACTTCAGAAAAGAGGAAATCATACATTTGATTTATTCTAAAAGGTGCTCAACCTTATTAATCTTCAGAGGAATGCAAATTAAAATGATTGATCTCTTTATACCAAAATTGGCTAACATGAAGAATCTGAGAAAACAGTACCTAGTGAGGATGTGGAGCAATGGGAACACTACTGCACTTGGGCTAGGGATAAAAGTTGGCACAACCACCTTGGGAAATGGATTGTCATTACATAGTAGGTATGGAGGTAACATGCCAGGTGACTTAGTGATTCCCCTGTTTCAGAAATGGGTGCTTATGTGCACTAGAAGATGTTAGAAGAGTATTTATAATAGCCTGTTAACTATATCCAAACACTTGAAGTAATTCAAATGTCTATCAACACAAGAATGTGTACATAAACTGTAGCATATTTATACAGCCATGTACTACATAATAGAATGAACTTTTCTGCAGAAAAATTCATATATGATATACATACATATGAATATGTATGTATATATATATATATATATATATATATATATGTATACATATTCACATTTTTCATAAAATTTCAGAAGTGTTACTTAACTTTCTGAAGTTCATCCGATGTCCAGGTACAAGCCCCTCTTCTAAAAGTACCCTCACTTGTCAATCAAAGAAGATGCATAAAAGGTATTATGTATATATTTAATGATATCAGCCTGAGCCCATTTAGGTTTGTTAATGCAACAGTGGAATGCAGCCTCCAGGCCTTCCTATTATTGCATTTGTCTGTATTGTCTTCATATTTGTTTAAATTAGAAAGTAATACATTTTTAACAGCACTGTTGAGGTACAATTTGCATTTCATAACATTTCCCTTCTGTAAGTATAAAATTCATTGATTTTTGACACCTCTATAGAGTTTTGCATCTGCCATCACTATACAAGTTCAGAACATTCCCATCACCTCCCAAAATTTCCTCAAGCCACATTTGCCATCAATCAAATGTGTATTTTCAAATGTAGTGTGTTGATTACTTCATGTATTTCAAATAACTCATCATTAAAAGTAGCATAACACATTGTTGAATAGAAACTTGAAAAACATCAACCAAAATCTTTTGTTAAGTGTATTTTGAGGTTCTGTACACATACTTGATTAAAATCAGCTTATTTGCATCTGTTCTCTATTGGTAGTTTCAAAAAAGGGAACATACTGAACAGTTGATTTCTTCCTTCATATGTTCTTGGTGGGTGAATGTTGTCATGTTGTTCTGGGTGGGTTTTAGTTTTAAAAATTTTAGTTGGTTTTGGAAAAAATGTTCAGTTATACAAATGGCCATTTTATATGTCAGTCTGTATATACTAATTTCTGAGGGAATAAATCATACAAAATAGAATGAAGAATAGAAGTTAGACTATATAGTTAAATTAAAACATAAATATCAAATTGTAAATTATTTTCTTTATTAGGAGTAACTAAAGAGAAGAATGTATTGATCAACTGTGATATTAAATGTCTCAGACTTTAGAACAGTATAACAAGTATTTTAAAAGCTTTTCTTGTCTTTGTTCTACCACTTCATATTAAGATGCTGAATATAATATAGAAGTACATATTGAATATAAATATTATGTGAGCATATTATACTATTATGTATCATTGGGCTTCCTCAAGTGATGTTTTTAACATACTTTTATTATACATACTATATACTATTATTATAGAAATTATTATTTCTGCTTAAAGGTGATTGTATGGGTGGGAAATGCAGATATATTATGTGTAAATTTAAATATTTTTCTAAAAAAGTATAACATCAGATGTTCATGAATTTTGGAAATAAAAATACATAATGCCTAGCTAGTTCCTAAGAGGTAGGCTATATCTTCTGTTTGTCAAAGTATTTACTCTGAATTGTTGGTGGAGCTAACTTTTATTGAGGTTTCTCTGTTGCCAGGTACTTTATTACCAAGGTTGCCATCAGAACCGGGAATGACATTACTCACTATCAGGATTGAGAAAATTGGTCTGAAAGACGCTGGACAGTGCATCGATCCCTATATTACAGTTAGTGTAAAGGGTAAATAACTGGCAAATTGCATTATGTTTTTTCTCATATGGGACAAAGTTTTTGACAGGGGATGATCTTGTATATGTGACAACTTACATTAATGCATTCTATAATGAGGCAAAATCCTAGAAGAGATCATAACAGAACATAGTTCGAAAGACTTACAAAAAATATTTCCTACTTATACACTCACTTTTGCTTTTGAGTTTGTATAGATTTTTGCTCTTCAGATTCCATCTAACGTGCAGACTAAACATACACATTGTCCTTAAAAGCAGCTACAGCCTTCAGGATGTAGATTAACAATAGCACCCCTCACCTTCTCCTACCCAGTCTATATTCATTTCTCTCCACAAAGCCCCATGTCCTGTTTTCCCATCTCTCCTGCTTCAACCCCTTCTTCTTCCTGTGCTACCGAGGTATCTACTTAGGTGAGTCCTACAGATGCAGATGAAAATCAGGGGACAGGGAAGTAGGGTGCGTCCATAACATCCATGCCCTGAAAGCAATCCCGTGGGATGATGATGTGATTAAGGAATAAATTATACCATTTTACAGAAATAACTATAGTTAGTACAAACGGCTTATTTTAATCTATAGTTTTGCACCAAAGGAACAGATTGGTGCTGAAATTAAATGGAGGAACTTTTATCAATTGACCACAAAGAAAAACATTTATTTAAAGAACAGAATCCACAGCACTAATACTGGTACACTTTTAAATTCCGATGTTATCAGCTATCAAATATATAGTATACTGGAAAATATTTACATTGTTTGATAGGCCATTTGTAAAACTGCATACTCATTCAGAAAGTATACTTAAAACACAAAAATATTTAATGATGTTGTAAATGTTAAATTACCTTTGCATATGTTAAACTGAAATATTTTTATGTAAATATTTTTTAATTATTAAATGTACTAAATTGTTTTTGAGCTTTTTGAGACACATAAATGAATAACACATAAACACCGAGGAGTTATTAAATGAGTCCATGTTGCATTTGACTAAACTGAGATTTTAAAAACCAGAAAATTAAAACTATATATAACGTACCATCTGGTTGTTGTAAATTCAGGGTATGTTGTAAACAGTATAACCAGAATTTATATATATGAAAAATTATTCATTAACAAAAGGGTTTTTGTTGGCTGTTCTCATCCATTTTTGGTTCTTAACAGGGAAATTATGATAAGGTTAGGTTTAAAGGCTTTTCTAAATAAGTCATACTTGATCAAAGTTAGAAATTGGTGGCAGAGCTCCATTGTGGCAAATTAAATACTCCAGATTTTTTTTGGCATAGAAAAATATAGTGGGCTATTCCCTAAGAAAAACATGTTTGTTCTTTTTACCACTTCACTATAAAGATCAAGTTTTGTCCACTTGGCCATGTAAAGGCTTCCTTGTTCCCTTCATGAGGTCTCCTATCCAGTCTATATTCATTTCTCTCCACATATCCCATGAACTTCAACAACTGTCACATACTTGCTCACACCAAATAGGAATCTCTTAACCTGAGAATCTCCTCTCAGCTCTTTCCATGCCTCTTTAGGAACTGTAACCTTTGCAGTTTCTATATTTTCCGTCTGTATATGTGAATGCTCATAAGCAGAAACTTTTCTCCAGATCTGAATGGCATAGATTTAACTCCTGTGCAAGATACTCCTGTGGCTTCAAGAAAAGAAGATACATATGTTCATTTTAATGTGGACATTGAGCTCCAGAAGCATATTGAAAAATTAACCAAAGGTTTGTAATTATCAGTTACTGACTTCTTAAGGACACAGTACTTATCTGGGTTTGTGTTCATAGTGTACTTAACACAAGATCTTATGTCACATAGTTATGAATATTGACTTAAAGTCAAATCAATTTTTTTAAAATATGAGAATTAGCAGTTGCATTATCTAGTTGTGTAATAATGTGGTTAAATATTATTTGATAGGGAAGTTTTTCTCATAATACAGAGTTAAGGAAGCAGGTTCCCTAATAATTACCTTAAGTCCTTTTAGGAACCTAATGATTACTTTCTAACAGTTAAATTATTTTTTTTCTTTCAATAAGATGCATTGGGTAAAAAGATAGTATAACTGGCAGTTAGTTTGTAAGAATATGGAAAGGACAATCTGGGCGTGGTTGTTTCAGGAGGGAGAGAAATGATATAAGGTAGAATTTTTTTTAAAGGAACTCTTAAATTTCTATTCTATCTAATATAGGTGCTTATTGAAACCATTTTTATAGGTACTGCTGATACTTAAGTAACTTCTGTTTTTCTTGTGGTATTTAATATTTTATATTCTTTGGTAGTTTATGATTCTACCTGTGTACATAACTTACATTCTTGCTATACAATTTTGTTGTACTTTGTAGAATTAAATGATATGGAGAAATGTCACTCAGACATGCTAGTACCAGAGCTTGGAGTGACAGCCACAGTGAGTTATCAACAGTTGTGTCATCAGACTGTTTGACACGTTACTTTGTAAAATCATAGGCTTCTGGTGACACATAAGAAATGTGTGGTCTCTGGCTTATGTTGTTTGTTTTAATTCCTTAGGTGCAGCTATCTTCTTTGAATTCAAACACTACAAGCTTACAAAAAGGTTTACGAGCACCAAATGTTTTGCTTTCATGGAGATGGATGAGATTAAACCTGGGCCAACTGTAATAGAACTGTAAGTGATATACATATAGGATTCATACTGTTCTAATGGTTACTAGTTCATGTTTCTTCTTAGTCCCTCTTATCGAGAATGTAACATTGGAGTAGATCAATCATCAAAGTATTTTAAATCTATTGTGGTTACAGATACAAGAAACCCACTGACTTTAAAAGAAATTGCAGTTATTGACCAAGAAACCACTTTATCTTCATCTACATCAAACTTTGCACAAGGAATGATTCTGACATGAGTAATGTCTAATTTCTGTGAATTTTACCACTCAGTAGAAACCATCATAGCTCTGTGTAGCATATTCATCCTTCAGGAGGCAGGAAGTGAGCCGTACCTATAGGCCAGTGAGTCCATTGCAAAGCTGTACCACAGAACTAAAGTCCAGTTCCTCATTGTTATGACTCCTTTGGATACAGGTTTATTGTAGATTTTGAAACTTGTTTTTACTTTCCTATTAATTGTGCAATTAATAGTCTATTTCCTAATTTACCACTGTTCCTACCCTGCTTCCTGGAACAATACTGCTGTGGTAGGTATGCTCATCTTCAAACTTAATACAGCAATAAGAATGTGCTAGGATTTACACATTTGCTCACTTTTGCTCCAATATGGTCTTTTGATTTGAATTAACTTCAAACTTTTGAATTGAAGTGGGTAGGATAGTACCAGATTGCTTTGAAAGGAAATTGGATTAGTTATGGTCTGTCTTATAGGCTGTTCCTTAGAGCTGGCCTAAATTCACCCTCATCTGATAGTTCTACTTAGAAATAATGTGCCTTGATCAGATCAATATCCTATATGGGAGTGTTCCCCAGATTGTAGCTGTGATTTTTTTTTCCAGATGACCAGATTGTTTTTCTGAAAGTGAGCACATTTTTAGTCATGTTGATTAGTTGTTCTACATCACATTGCTATTGTTTCTAGGGTTAACATTAATGATTCTAGGGTTAACATTAAAACCATCTCTCTCAGAATAATTACAAATTTTGAGGTGGGTTTACGTCTTCTAAATCATGTCATCTAAAAAATTGAGTCAGATGCTAATGAGATACTTTAGGAACAACTGCTGTTTTTCTGACAACTGATTGTGAAACCTTAAAACCTGCATACCTTGTCTTTATAAAGTGATGAGTATGTGTTGAGAGCCACAGCCAAAGGGGCCCCAGCAACCTTCCAGCTGCCAGCAAGCTTCAGACTGCCAGCTGATGATTGGCTCACAGTGGCCCCAGCAACATCTAGGTGATTGGCTCCTCTGCGGTGATGTTCATTGGGCTGTTTCCCTGCCCTTCAGACTACCAGCGGATGATTGGCTCACAGCGGCCCCAGCAACATCTAGCTGATTGGCTCCTCCACGGAGCTGCTCATTGGGTGACTTCTTTGGCTCTGCCCACGCAACCCAGCCAACCGGCCTCAAGAGCAGGAGGATTGTGGGAGGCTGAGAGGCTGGTGTGGGGGTGAGAGGCTTGTGGAAGCCGGTGGTGGCAGTTGGGCTCTGAGGGTTTTTTCCCTGAGGAGCTGTTTTGTTTGGCGTTTGTAGTTCTAAAAATAAAGTTAGTTTCTTTTTGACAAGTGGCTCCTGATTTGTGCCAAGCCAGACTTCGGCAAGTATGAAAAATCTGGAAAGATATTTTATTTTTTTTTAATATAGGTAGATATGACTGCCATTTATTTCCTATTTAGATATATTGACATTCATATAAAATATGCAGGTCATTAGCCTATTATAATTTCACTATTTACATTACTTTTAACTTGATGAGACATAAATAAAACTTTCATAGTACACAAGGTGCATATTTGATACACAGAACATAAAGATTTGTGAGGAGCTTTTTTGTGGGTTACATGTAGAACCCACGTATTTTAATATTCACTATTTTAAATGAACAATGCATGAAGGGAATGCAATACTTGGCCTATTTTTAAACTAGTGTAAACCCTAATCATACCATCCGTTTGCTTTTTAAAACAAATAACAGTTGTTTTAGCCCTTGCACTTCAAGAGATCTAGTCTTTAATTTTTCAGTTGTCTGTTAGGTCAGTTTTGTTTACTAGACTCATAAAACTATATGAGCCTGAAAGAATTATCAACCAAATTTAATCTTTTCTTTCATCTGGATTGGGTTAATTTCACAAGTGCATAAATAGTTCAGTCTACAGTAGTTCTAGGAAATGAAGAATTTGCCTTAATAAAATGTTCACTCAACTGAAACTCTGAGTAGTCAAAATTTCCAGACTGTAAACTTCTCAAGAGAAGGGCCTCATCTTCTCCATGTCATGTAAACTTTCCAAGGTGCTTGGCAGCAGTCTGTACCCTGTGGAGTACTCAGTACCTTTTTGTTTGATGTTACTGATGTTTGATGTTGCTCCCTTAAAATCTGCTATTAAAATGTAGCAAAACGGATACATTGTTCTTTCTGTTCTCTCATACTATAAAACATGTATATCAAAGTGATAATTTAAAAAAAAAAACAAACCTTTTTTTTTTTGGTTGTAGATGGACACAGTACCTTTATATTTATATGTGGTGCTGAGGATCAAACCCAGTGCCTCACATGCAACCCCAGCCCCTCAAAGTGATAATTTATATGAAGAAACATTTAGCATCCTTCACATAAAAATGCTTTTTTTAACCTCTATTTATGTGGTGCTGAGGATTAAACCCAGGGCCTTGCCTGTGCTAGGCAAGTACTCTACCACTGAGCCACAACCCCAGCTTCCACCAAAGAATGGGGTTATATGAAAAAAAAAAAGAGGATGCTTTGTATGAATGTCTTTCATCAGCATTAAACAAATTTAAATTGAACATTGTCATCAGCTTAGCTTTAATTCAGACCTGAATGACCAAACCTCCCCCCCCAAAAAAAAAGGTGATTTTATCTTGAAGCAGTTAACACAAAGCAATCTGTATCTCACAAATTAGTTGTTTAAATTTACTTTCTAGTGTGGGAGGAGATGAGTTACTGGACAATAATTACAACTATAGCAATAATACTTTCAGGTTGAAACACTACTGCTTCACAAATGAAATGATTTTAGTAACTAAATTCAAACACAACTTGCTGAAGAGGACTTCTAAAACTTTTGAGATACAAAAGTATACTTGAATCAAGGGACAGTATTCTCTACACAACCTGTATATGGGCAGCTACCTTGGGCTTTGCTACAGAAGTGGTACAATCAATCAGATGGATGTAAGGAGAGGCAACTATGGGTGGGTTCAGAACTGCTCAGATAAACTACGTAGAACACATTATAACTTACTAATAGAATAAATACAAAAAAGGCTTTAGAGGGAAAACTACTGTTGCTTTGAATAAAATAATAAATCTGCCTTTTCTTGAAAATCTATCTTCCTAGCTGACATCACCTTTATTTAAATGCTATTTTAAAATTAGAAGTTAAGTAACTTCAGCATTGCCTTGTGTCCTGTAGAGGTTGAAAGATACATTCAAAATATGTTTGTGACTTAAATTTTATTTTACATGGTTAAAAATGGCATAAGCTATTATATGGTTTTCCTCTTACACACAGCTGCTGCTTCTAATATTAAATGGAGGTTATGTAGATAGAATTTGAGTCCTTTAGGAAGAATTCATTTTTATTCTGAGTTATCTTCAGTAGTTTAGAGATTTTGTTTCACAGATATTTTGTTTCACACTGAAGCTTTTGCCCCTATTTTGAGAATACTCAGGGGACATAAAAAAACAATGATATGTTATGTTCTAGGTTTTAACAATCCTATTACTTTCTAGAATTTAAAAGAATGGAAGAATATGGTCTAGCAGTAAACAAAAGTATCAGGCTTTTATAATTTTATTTAAATCTTAAACCTCTTAAAATGTACTGTTAAAATTGCCGTAATTAAAATTACAGTTCTGGAGAGCTAGTTCTTAGAAACATTGTTTTAAAGACAGTAGTTACAGATCCAGGACTTGCTTTAATTGTTTTTTAAATAAAATATGTTTGAGTATCTATCAAAAAAAAAGAATTTAATTAAGCCCGTAGTTGCTGAGTAAAGACATTATAAGCCTTAGAGTTTCATTCATTCTTATTTCTAATTTTTTTATCATATTCCTTGAAAATCAGTGGGAAGGTATGGGAAAGAGAAGAGTGTGTTGTGTACATTTTTAAAAAGAAATTTCCTTATTTTTTATAGACACAACATACCACCTTATATTTTACTGTTACAATGCAATAATGGCAAAAGCAGTAGCTCTTGCTACTAATGTAAACTCATTCTCAGAAAAGCATTCTCACATGGACAGTAGTTAGAAAAAAGTACATGAATGTGCTACAAAAATAGAGCCACAAGACTTCTCACAAGTAAAAGAAATCCTCTGTAGAAGTCCACAGTTGACAAAGGTCCAGCCTCCTTAACAGTGAGCAACAGGGAATATGCTGCCAAGTCACTATCTTCAGTTCTGAGAGTGCGTTTACATGCTTCCCCAATGGCACAAAATCTCATGACGATCCAATGAATCAACAGACACTTGGGAAATATTAATAAACAATTTTTATGAACTATTACAACAAAGAACTTCAGCAAGAAGGAAAATGATGTTTATGATCTTTGAGTAAACATTTTTAGCCCAACAGTCTCTGCGACCAGATATTGAAAGAGAAAAAATATCAAGCTTATAAAACACCATTTCTCTGTTATCAACTGGAATACACTAATAATAGGATAATGGAAATACATGTTCTTAAAGCATTTCCACAGGAAATGTCCATAATTATGACATTCTAAATCATTTAGCAATTGTATATGCTACATTAACTAAAACAAAGGTATTCCTTATTGCACATTTTTAAATTGGAAGGATACTCTAGCTTAAGTGGGGGATATTTAGGGGGAAAATATTTTGGCTCAAAATGTATATTGCACCAAGGCAGCTTCATTCTGAAAACATAAACCATTTAAAATAAACTTTTATATTTTGAAGCCAATAATCCTTTAACTCTGACTAAGTGTCAGAGGTTAATTTTATGGGCCCTGTTTTTAAGGCCTGTGAACAGCCCTCACTACTCTTGAGAATTAGGTGGAGTTTCAACTTTAAAGCCTGAAGGCATTAAGTCTTTTGCAGCAGGTGGTGGCCCATAGTCTTGGGGACCATGAGTTGGAGGTGGTAATGGGGCACCAGGAATGAAGTACTCTCTTGGGCCAAATGAGCCTAAAGGTCTAAATGGTGCTGGTGCAGGTCCTGGAAAAAAATCACGAGGGTCAAAAGGCAAATCCCATTTTCCAGGTGTAACACCTGGTGCATATTCTCTGAAGCCTATTGGTGGACGCATACCAGGACCTGGAAAATAAAAAGGAAGTTATGTAAATACCAGAAATTTCTGAACTAGGGTGATTTCAAGTATGTTAATATAGTCTTTAATTTCTCCCAAGCCTAGAACATCAGCTGGTGAACATCCTGACTTGCCAGATGAGGCAAACTGAGATGGAACAAGTTTAGGTTATAGCCTTTGACCAACCAGCCATGAAGCAACATATTAAGGATTTAACATGGCTCTACCTAGCTCCAGGCTTGTCTTTTTTCTTTCCCTACTATATAATTGCAGAATTATTTCTATCTCACAAGAGCTCCATTTATATTTGGAAGTATTACCATGACAAGATGATAGATTATGAAATAAGAACTTTACTACATCAAAGAAATTTTGATAAAAGGAAATCTCACTATCTATTACTGTATCCATTAAAAATTCATGAAGTATTTCAGCATGGACTTTACACATGCCATCAGAATCAAGGTGCACGCATGCCCTCCTGGAAAAGGCCTTCCACAGCCACCTAATTAAACCAGGAACATTTATTAGGTAACTGTTAAATCCTCTTTAACACTTCCCTCTGACTTTTTTCAAGGTAAGGAGGGTTTGACTTTTCCTTTTCTATATTCTATAACCTACTGCTTATGCTTCCATTATGGGTGATTACAAACTTTATGTTATAGGATTTTCATATCTGTGACAAAATTTTAAGTTATGGCATGCATCTCATCCACCTTTCCATCTATTGCAGTGCATATCAACAGATTTTCAACAAACATCTGCAGAAGTAATATTTCTGGCTTTTCTGTATATAGCCCCTTATCCTTGTCTATGAGAGATAGCTATTGCCTATCTCAGTATAAGATTATGTAGTGTCCCATATGTCCCAGAAAACTGGAAGAAAAGTTAAAATGTACTCAGCTTTATCCTTTCATTGTTAAGACCTGAGATAGCAACCAACTGTTTTAGCAAGCAATAGAAGTGGAAGATGAATGTGATTTATAAGTCAATCACTACTGTTCAGATCATCATACCAAATGGTGGAGGAATTGGCCGAGGCCCAAAAGGCCCACCGAGCTGAAGTGGTGGTCCATACCAAATGGGAGGTGGTGGAGGCCGTCCCATCGGGGGTCCCATGAAGGGTACCCCTGAGAAAGGAGGGGGCCCTTTCATAGCCATATGAACCTGCAATTTAAGATTTGAAAGCAGTTAAAAGTTTTAAAATTCCTATGTATTAAGACAAAGTACCAATACCTATAAAAGCTAAAACCCAAAACCTGTCCAGAGAACACCATCAGTGCAACAAAACTCTACCCACCCCTCCTGTGTATTCCCACTGACAGCTTACAGAAGTTGGAAGGATGCCACAAGAGGGAGCAGTTTGTTACTGATTATATCTGCACAGGAAAGGGAAAGGCAAGAGGACTGGCAGGGGTTATTAACAGAGGTGATTTCTGACCAGTATGTCATGCTGTATTCACTAAAATCTATTTCAAAGGGAGTCCCCCCATCCCCATCACTTCCCTTTCATCACAATAGCTCATTACTTCCATATTAAGAATGAACAGAATAAAATGAAAAATCCATTCTCTACTCATGTAATAATAGCTACTATTCTACTATATCTTCAGTAAGTCTTTCATATATTATTCAACCTCTGAGATCTTTAAGTAGACTGTCTTGTTTTAAATAAGAGGGAACAAAAGCAAATGGGATATCATAATTTGTTGAAGGCCACACTGCATATTAAAGAACTCAATCCCAGGTTTGCCTCCAAGCCATGCTTTTCCCACCTCTATTTCTCTCTAACAATGGGTCTTTGCTCTCTTTTAAATCTTCTACTACAAAGGGGTTTGGGGTCTTATCTAAGCTGCCCTTAGATTTCTCCAGAGATGTATATTCCTGGAATATATATACACTGGAACTTGAGAAGTATTTTCCATCACAGTGCTATATACACAAATTAGGAAGACAAGCCTTTAATATTTACTTTCATTTACTGTACACCATTTGAGATATTGATTTATCATTTCCTATGAGTAGTGGGTTTGAAACTAAACAATTAAAAATTTATTTTATTATAGAGCTGCAGAAGACCTACTAGATATAATAGCAACACAGTTACAAGAGAATACACTTATGTGAACAAATGAGACCATTTCTTGGGACTGGCTCAAGAGGTCATTTCAGATGATCATTGTTTCACAGAAAATCTGATACCAATCTAATTCAAATCACTCAAAATAGGGTTTGCACAAATGGAGGAATTCTTAAATAACATTCTTCCAAACAAAAATAAAAATGATGAATTATATAATTTATAATGAATTTACTTTGCCTTAGAACATTCAACACAAAACACCATATAAAGTTAGAGTGATAACTTTTCACATTCTGTAGTTCATTATAGTTGTACACACTTAAGCAACATTCCCAAGTTAAAGAGAAAAGTAAGCTCAATATTGCATGCAGTTTAAAGCAAACAAGATCAGTGTCATGCTCTGAATATCCTTCCCATAAATGCACAGAATAAAACCCAATTCAGTTCTCAACCTCTAAGTACTTACTCCAACTGGATGCTCAGTCAAAGAAGTAAGGGTGGAGACTGAGGGGGTCTCAGGTTCTTGGGGAACAGTTTGCTTTTTAAAAAACAAATGGGATAGTACAAATAGAACACAAAGAAGGATAAAGCAAAGAGCAAGTACTGTAGGAAAGCTACATGTTCCTGCATGACCACATGATTCACAGTAACTACAGAACTTACCTTGCCCTCATTCGTCACCTTAGCTGGAGAAGAACTTCTGGAGCTGCTGTTCATGTGAGCTGGACCACATCCTGAGTCTGTTAGAGATCAAAGAATGGATTCAGACTATTCTAACATGAAAAGAATAAAAATCCTCCATCCACAATTACAGATTCTTTGAAATTACTTGGTCCCTTTACCAGAGGCAACGGGTTTCCCAGATGCCTCAGAAGACCAGTACGAGGTAAAGGTCCATCCATTGACCTTGAGAAAGAAAGATCAGAGCCCTTGTATGTATTTTTCAGAAGAAATAAACCACTGGTGGACAGGTCAGGGTTCAACAATAACTAGAAAGCAACATGAAAAATGGGTTGCCCAGCGGTTGGTGTCATAGCTCTGTTGTAGAGTGTTTGCCTAGCATGTGTGAGGCACTGGGTTTGATTCTCAGCACACATTTAAAAAATAAATAAAGATATGTCCATCTACAATTAAAAATATTTTTTAAATGGGTTGCCCAATACGTAAATCACAATTTATGAAGAGACTTAAGTAAAATAAAGAACTGCCTTGGGTTGATAGAACAGGAGATTAATAAGTACTGGTCCTAAACTTTAAGCTATAGACTTAAAGTATGTGTAGGCTGGCTTTTCTTTAGTCTGTATAACCTGACTTCCAATCTTACCAAGACTACAGTCCTATTTAGAATTTGAAATAAGATTCAGTATTTCATGTTGGAAATATGTATGCTACATAACGTTTAAGGCTACTTTTATAATATTTGGGAAAGGAACACCATAGACATTTAATTTAAAGATAAAGGTTTACACTTCGCAGTGTAAAATTTAAAAGAAAAAAACAATACAGGGACCTCCAGGAAAAGAAAAATGTTTTCTATTCTAGAACAGAATTTCCAGAAAACATTCACTAAGATAAAGTAAGAAATTATCTTCTATATATTGTACAGGCCCAAATTCAATGTTTTCATTAGAATATTCAAAAGGGGAAAAAAAAACCTTGAAGCAGTTTACTATAAAGCAACATGTGAATGCTCACCAAATCCGTTTCTAGGCATATCTTTTTGATTAAGAGTAGCAGAAGGAGGTCTCCCAGCTGGCTCTGCTGTCAGTGGAGGGGAACATTCTCCACCACTCATGGGGGATGGACCAAAAGAGCCATTATGGCTCAGTGGACCTAAAGACCTTACTACTTTAAGGCAGCCTTCTCCCTGACACCAACCCTCACCTCCTGCTTTAGCAAATCATTCAGATTATTTCATAACCATTACACACAGAAATAAAAAGTAATTTACATACATTCTGCACCAAGAAATAAAATAGCTCCTTTTACAAAGTGCCCCCTACCTCTCTGAGGAGGATTTTGTAAATCTGGTCTTCCCAGCATAGGTTTTACAATCCCAGGTTCATCTTGACGCACTGCGATCTTTTGGGTCATTTCCAATAGTCTTGAATATTGAGAAAGAATGGACTGAATTATGAAACAGCAATCTATTCCTTCATAGATAATATCTAGCATAACCTTAAAACACTATAAAACATATAGGAAGATACCAAAATCACATACTTCTGTCTCAAATTAGCAACTTCCCTTTTCTCTTCAGCTATAGCACTTTCTGCAGAACGAGCTTTGAGCTATTAAAGAGAAAATATTCAAATTCAGTAGCAGTAGGCTATGCACAAAATAAAGAAAAGGGGGAAAAAATCTTACCCAATTATCATGAGCTTTCTTCTCATGCATAGCAATCTGAAAAAGACAATACATTAAAAAATATGTTTTTAGGGACTCATTATAATAGCCTATAATTGTCTGTATTAGATATCAAGAAATTCTGCAACTACAGGACAGTATTAATTACTACCTGGTTTTTAAACGAGTGCTTGGTTTTCAGTAATGCTTCTTCCATCTCTTCAATTCTCCGCCTACGAATTACAACAATTGAATAACATTTGAAACATTTCTGACCATTTTCCCTTTATTCCATCAGCTATACTTTTAAAGACTTTATCATACATAAGAAAAACATTTCTATAGTTATATGAATCCAGTGTGATCAAAACTAATACTACAGGCCAGGTGCAATGCCACATGCCAGTAATCTCAATGATTGGGAAGCTGAGGCAGGAGGATCACAAGTTCGAGGTCAGTCTCAGCAATTAAGTGGGAACCTATGCAACTGAGACCCTGTCTCAAAGTAAAAAAAAAAAAAAAAGGTCTAAGGATGTAGCTTAGTAGTAAAGCACCAAAAATAAATAAATAAATAAATAAATAAATAAATAAATAAATAAATAAATAAATAAATAAATAAATAAATAAATAAAATAAAATAAAGACCCAATACTAATAACTTCTTTATCATTTAATTGCTAGAGATTCTGAATGATAAATTATAATTTCCTTAACTGTTCATCAGTGTGTTCTCAAGTAATTCTGCTAGAAATATCTTCCTCCTTAAAACTTTTTTTCTTTTTTTCAAATTATATCCATAAAAGATTTCCAAGGTCTATCAAATGCCACACTTTTGTGGGTCTTGATACATCACACAGCAAACTGATTTCTTAAAGAATTACTACAACATACAAAACCCCCAGAACTGTTTGCATTGACCAAGTTCCCTATGGTCTTGCCCATTGGGTATAAGTAAATTTTTGTTAACATTTTTCATTTGTAAAGTTGAAATTTATTTTTTCTCCTGTGTGAATTGAATGTATTCATATCCTCTCGTTATTTATACTTCCATGCTATTTTCTTCTATCTACATAATGTAAAAAAAGATTAAAAAAGAAAGCCACCACTAGTTTATTAGACATTGACACCCTCCTTTAGAAACTGAACTCACTTGTAATTTTTAACTTCCTGTACAGCGGAAACCACCTTTTCATCTGCAGCTGACAGCCGCTGCTCTTTTTCTAGTCTCTCATATTCTTCTTGGCTCACTTTCCTAAAATAAAGCCAGTTATCAAATCAAAAGTTTCTCTCTGTGAATATCACTTCCCACAATTCTATAAAATGCTTAGGCACATAAAATAGGAATTCAAACCTGCAATTTCGTAAATCAAACTCTGGCAAATCACTTACATTTTCTAATTTTTCCTCTTAATTCTCTATTTACCAGTAAATAAAATAAATGTGAAAACAACATGTGCCCCAAGGGCAAGTCTCCTGTGTGTAAGATAATAAAAACTCACTTTACTTCAATGTGGAAGATCAGGACTGATAAACCTAACATAATTAAACATATTAGGATAAAGCAAGGGATAATTCTTTTCTCGTTTCTGCCATGGGTAGGACACTAAGTATATCTTTGTCATGGAGGAACTCTTTTCTCAATCCAAGACTGGTACCATAATAAAGATATAGTCAATCAAAGAAAAAATCTTCTAGAATATGTCTTTTAGCTATGCAATTAGCCACAGAACATTTTTCACACTTTAGATATATATTTCAAAAGAATTGCAATTAAGCAAAAAGACAAATCTGAGTTTTGATAATGTCTGTCAACCAGAAAAAGAAGCCAAACTGACCCACGATCAGAGTATTATCTACTGACAAGTTTTAACTCTGATCATGAAACTCAAGATGTTCATCTACTGAGACAAAGGTAGCCACATTTAATGATTTTAAAAATACTATTTTCTGCTATCCTTGTACTACTTTAGCCATAGTTCCAATTCAAAAGATAATTAACTTGAAACTTAATTTTCCACAAATCAGAAGAACTATAGTAAAAAAGGATTATTGATACCAAATAGAAAATGGGGATTATATATTCTTATATAGCTTCTCATTTAATTCTTCAGCAAGTATTTTATGAGTGGCTATAATATACTAGTTACCTTGTAAGATGCTAAAGAATAAAAGAGCTCACTGTTTCAGGTATAAATGACGCCTAAAGGAATATAATAATTTCCCCCACTGGCTTAAGAAGGAATATGGAGAAAACTGAATCTTGAAGAACAGAGAGAATTTTGTTTCCAATTACCAAAGAGTTAGTCTGAGAGCACTAAGAACAATCAAAACATCTTTATAAGAATATAAAATTGTGTTTGAAAGGATACAAGCTAAAAAGGCAGTGAAGATATATGTATGTGGCCAAGATCCATTAGAAAAAGGAATCTCAGAATTACAAGTAAAGCTGACACTTTAAGGTACTTTTCTCCTAGGTTTACCCACATATTGAAGATAACACAAAGATATAATGAGTCTGAACTAAGCCTTCATCAAATTCCTGGGCTTAGAGGAAAAAAGAAGTGTTTGGGGCTACAAATAAAGGGACCCTTAATAAAAGCCCTAGCCTTTGAGTTTAGATTAGAAAGTACTGCACACTTAAGTGATGAACAGGCAAAAAATCCAAAAGGAACAATACTGAAACATTGAAAAGACAAGTCATTTTTGAATTATCTTAATTGCTGACTAAGTTTGAAGTGACAATCTTACTCAAGTAACCTCAACACTTTTCTATAAGAAGATAACTTCATCTTAGTCCTCAAATTTCATGTATAATTATCACAACAATGTTAGCCAATCAAAACTGACCAGGCACTCTATAAGACAAAATTCTGTGAGAAAAAATCCCACAGAAAAGGAAACCACCTAATGGGGTTAACCGCACATGTTTTAAAATCACTGTGCTTTATATAGTCAAAAAAGTAAAGTCAAGATTATGAATTTCAGGTCTGGGAATATAGTTTAGTTGGTAGAGTGCTGCCTTGCATGCACAAGGCTCTGAGTTCAAACCCCAGCACCACAAAAGAGGAAAAAAAAGATTATGAATTTTGTCAAAGGATTAGAAACTATAAAACCAAGAAATAGTTGGGTGTGGTGACCTACATACAGTCGAAGATACTTGGAGGCAGAGGCAGAATGATGAGATTAAAGATAGCTTGGAAAGCAGTAAGACACTAGTCCCTTATGAGAAAGAGCAAGGAGTCTGGGGAGGTAGCTCAATAGTAGAGCACATGGCTCAAGGTCCTGGGTTTGAGCTGTAGTACTGAAATAGGACTGGGGTTGTGGCTCAGTGGTGAAGCACGTGCCCCACATGTGTGGGGCACTGGGATCAGTCCTCAACACCACATAAAATAAATAAAATATTGTGTCGGGCTGGGGATGTGGCTCAAGCAGTAAGGCGCTTATCTGGCATGTGTGCAGCCCGGGTTCAATCCTCAGCACCACATACAAACAAAGATGTTGTGTCCGCCAAAAACTAAAAAATAAATATTAAAATTATCTTTCTCTCTCTCTTAAAAAAATCCTATAAAAAATAAAATAAAATATTATGTCCATCTACAACTAAAATAATATTTTAAACCCTGAACTTTTTAAAATCCTAAACTCAATGAATGATTTTAACATCAGATTTGGGAAGTAAAATAAATCCTACCGCTTTTAAGACAGGTCAGAAGAAAATATCCAGAAGAAGTAAATCCAGAATGTAGGAGGCAGGGGAAATCAAATTCTAATATGCATTATTATAATCAGAAGAGAGAATGAGGTAAAATCAACATTTAGAAAAAGACTCGAAAATTCAAGAAATGTTTAATGGTCCCAAGCAACATAACTGCAAGAGGAAAAAGTGGGTGGGGTGGGGAAAACTACACCTAGGCACTTCCCAATACAACTGTTAAAAAAAGAGAGAAATGACTACAGGAACTAGGGGAGGGAGATAAGACCAAACAACAATGATAATGGACTCCTTAAAGAAAAAAAATTAAAACAGATGGTAATTAATTGGATATTTTCAAATTGCTAAAACTAAGTAACAGTCAAAATTCAGTAGCCAAAAGAAAGATCCTTTAAAAATGGAAACTGGTTTTAACTCTAATCATGAAGTTCATGTCAACCTAATACAGATTATAAAGGTAGCAATATTTAGTGGATAAAATACTATTCTCTGTTTATCCTTGTACTACTTTGATACACTAATCAAATCTATCATTAAAGGACAATGTTCAAATAGAATGAAAATAATTTCAAATAAGAAACCAACAGTGTAGAATGCAGAACTACAGAAACTTTAAATATGTGTATAAATTGAATGAATGTCTTGTGGAGTTCACAGTATATGAAGTACTAACATACGATGCCACAACAGTTATCTGATTCAGGAGCTACTTAAAGCCCATAAAAACAAGTAATAAACCTATTAATCTATGTCAGGTTTTTATTAAATCCAGAATATATACCAAGGCCTTTAAATTATGAGAAGATGAATAAAATTATAATTATAATTATATAATTATAATTCCATTATAATTTATGATTACATCAAGCTTATACAGGTGATGAGGAAAATAATTAAAAAATATTTAAACTATTAAAAAGATACAAGGAAGAAAAAAAGAACAGGTCATCAAATAGAAAGCAAATTCTTCATAAACCACAGGCACATATTGACATGGACAGACTTATATTTTAGAAAGTCCACTCAAGCAGCTATAGAGAAAATTACTAAGAATTTGAAATAAATTATATAAAAATATAAATAATGGAGAATGAAGACAGATGACCTAGGTTAGAAACAGAAAAGATGACACAGGCATGAACTAACATAGTACCTGGGGATGAGAAAAAAAGAGTACAAACCACAGATGATGACTGAATGAATTTTGGAGGAGTTGAGGAAAATAGTGCTACAATTTAACTGCATTACAAAGAAAATTAATTGCCATTTAGGTCATTCATATTACTAGTAGGGACAGAGAAAACAAGTGTTCTTTTGAAAAAAAAAGTGATAAAATGAGAAATGTTTCTTTGAAACAAGCCAGGCATTTAGAACTGGCCTGAACAAAAATTTGAGATTCTAAAAAGGTCGCTTGGAGATCACAGAATTTTAGAAAAGTTAATGGAAAGGTTTCAATATTTAATGCATTAATTAGGCAACAGAAGTCAAAATACCTAAAAACAGTTAGGTCTATAAGAAGGTCTGTATATATATATATATATATATATCTTGTTAATAAATCAGGTGCAAACAAATAAAATCTGACACACAAAAAAACTATTTTTAGAGAATTCAAGTATTTTTGTGGATTAAAAACTTCAAATGAACTTCCAAAAAATAACTAGCTCCACACTGAGAAGATTAATATATAAATATATACTACAAACAAGTACTTCTGTAATCGTACCTCCTAAAATCCTTGCCACAGTTCAATTTTTAGTGTGAACATCTGAGATACTCAAGTCCAAAACTTGTACCATCAATAAGTAAATATTATTCCTTTTTGAAGTTTTTATTCTACTAAAACATGTCATTCCAAAGCACTCAGTATTTTTAAAGGTCCAGAGTTAGAGATACAAGTTCAAAATATTAGAATTACATAACTGATCACAATGAAAGGAAATTAAAATAAATAGTGGGATCATAGAAAGGGTCTAGATCTTTGAGAGGTATTTCCACATCAGTGACTGTTAATACCAGTTTACCACTTCTTGCCTTCATATGAATTTGACAATTGATTACGATGTCCTCACAGCCTTAGTTTATGGTTCCAACTACCTCAGGACTCTTAAGACTGATGATGGAAAGAAAAATGCAACTTATAGGAAACAAAACACAAAGGAAAAAAGACAAATCTCTACTAGATAAAATTATCTGTTAGTTCACACAATGATAACAATAACAAACAATGGAAATCTTACTTTTTTAGTGTCATCTCATTTTGCTGGTAGAGTTCATTTAAAATCTCCACTTTCTGCCTAAGAGTTTTGCATTCCTCTTCCAGTCCAACTTTAGAAGACCGTAGTGAATTGCAGTCACTTTCTAATTTCTTTATTTGGTCTGTAAAGGATAAAACAGCTTATCTCTATATGTGTACAAGGACTTAAGAACTTGTTTGAGGGAGTAGTGCCAAGAAAAGTAAGAAGCATGAAAGCAAGAAGCCATTCTTTATCTTTCCAATAAATTTTTAAGTCTTTCCAACATGGCAATGTCTTCTCAAGAAGAACCCACCTTCTAGATTACATTTTGTGGACATCGAGGCTCTTAGCTTAAGTTGTAAAAGTTTTAGATCCTCTTCAACTACTGATATTGTAGTTTTTGTCTAAAAATTGCAGAAAATAGAGGTATTATTAAAAGTGAGGCACAGGAAGAATTCACAGGTACTATGGGACTCTTACAAAGAACTATACCTGAGAGACATCCATCATCTGCTTAATTTGATCTTTGATCTTCTCGTTCCGATCACCTAAAAAACAAAAGACTTTAGCTTTTTCTTTCCTTACTTTTAACTCTATATTCTCCTAACTTCCCTAAACTAAAGAATGATTGTGTTCAAACACTGGAAGAAAAAAATCAATTAAATAATTATACTGATTAGACTAATGACTTTTAAGAGAATTGCAAGCTTAGATTAAAAAAAAAGAGAGAGAGGTGAATTTCAGACTGGGGTTGTGGCTCAGTGGTAGAGTGCTCACCTAGCATGTGTGAGGCACTGAGTTTGATCCTCAGCATAAAAATAAATAAAAGTACTGTGTCTGTCTTAAAAAAAAAAGGTGAATTTCTAGTTTGCACAACTAAAATGTTATCTATGCTATTCTTGTAAGATAAAAGCTTTTCTTCTCTCTCAGATCTATCTTCACCTGGGCAATAAGTGTCTTGTTTAGAAAGATTCAATCCTCTATTTTCTCCCTGAATCTACTACCAGGTGTGGTTTGAAATATTTGCTATGTAAGCAATATCCAACTTGGGAGAAAACATCTGGAAATATTTTCCTCATCAGTAAACACTGTTACACTCCCTCTCTAGCTTTCTGATAGTCTCTAGCCTCTGTTCTCACAGCCTTAGTTTATGGTTCCAACTGCCTCCGGACTGACTGTGGACCTTAAAACCACAGAGCCATAGAGATGATGAGTATCAAAATCAAGTATCATCTGCATAAGTTAAGAAATAAATTTCTCTTACTGTACAATGTTCAATACTTAGAGGTATAGGATATGACTATTGTAGCTGCAGTGTACTTACTAGTTTTCAATAGGATAGAAAAAGTCAGTGTTCTTCACATGCCTATTGCTACATTATACCCCAACAACCCACCTCTGCCAATGCAACAGACATATCTATAGATCCAGTGATATGTGTCTACAACCCTGAAGCTTAAGAAGAAATTAAGCCAGCTGAAAAGTGGCATCTGTATACTTAATTAAAGACAGGAAACCAAAAAAGGATTCAACCTCCCTGAGACTGATCTTACCTGCTAACTCTCCATTGGTTAATTCATCTGACTCATCTCGACTTTGATCCTCAGATTCAGATTCACATTGAAACCGATTCAACTGTGTGACGTGATTAGTCAAAGCCTAGAAAAGAAGCAAAAGGTTGGAAGACTCTCGATTTTAATTCAGAAGATTTCAGGAGAATTCATGAGATGAAACATGTATTTGGAGTATAAACTTACATTAATAGTATCATCTTTTTGACTAAGAGCTACTTGTAAATCTTTCTGGGTCTTCTCAAATGATTTCATTTGTTCACTGAGCTCAGCGTGTGATGTACTCCAGTCTTTTACTTCCTGCTGCAACTGAAAAGTCAAAACACATGAATTCCTATGGGTTAGGGAGGGGTTTCTGCACTGGATATATCAGGACTACAAGACTTAGACAAAGAAATAGAGAGCCATACTCCTCGGTGGCCTGCCTCAATCGAGGGGGTTGAGACCTTGGTTAAGGAAGAGGGCAGAGTGGCCTCAACTCTCACAGCTGCAGTAAGAACATCAGAGCTATCAGGAAGTTGACCCTGTTTATTGCATTCCCCAGAAAATTGCTGCCAATTCAAATAATTTATCTCCAGCAGGAATGGCTGGGCACATATGACTGTCTCCTAAATTTAGATTCCTTATCATGTAATCTTCCCTTGGCCGGTGAATCAGTAACTATTCAAAAGAGGATCATAAAATACTTAATTTTCTGGTTTAAAAAGTTTCTTTGAGGCTATGCAAGTTAATAACTGATTGACATTTGATAAGGAAAGCAATAATCCAAAAATCCAAAACAGATGGAGACCATATATATGCACTCAATTTGGGGAGCATTGTTTAAACTTTGCATATCTAGAAAAGGTACTACATGAAAATTCCTTACCTCAGAAACAGATCCAAGAAAGATACAAGATAATGATATTCACTTCTCTAGTTTACATTATGTATGACATCAAATTTTCTTTACCTGCTCTTTCTCCTTCTTAAGCATGGTATTTTCTTTCTGAAGCTGACAGCATTTCAACTTCACCTTCTCTTCACGAAGCTTAGCTTCAGTAAGGAGAATTTGAAGCTAATGAAAAACACTACAGTTAGTGAATTAATTCCAAAGAAGAAACAAAGTTATACTTTCCCAAACAAGACATCATATAGTTCTCATTTTTTGCACATTTTAGCACACCTCAAATTTTTGGTCCGCAACAAAACTAAGATGTAGTACTAATATCCGTTAGCAATAGTTGGCAGCTTTACCTCTGAAAGTTCAGAAGTATTTACTGAAATGACATCTTTAAGCTTCTCTATAGATTTCTTATTTTCCATTATCTGCCAGGTGAAAACAGAACACAAAATATGCATTAGGATTTCAGTAGAAATACTGATATATATCTGTGTGTATGTGTGTGTGTGTGTGTGGGTGTGTGTGTGTGTGTGTACGTACACATACATATATATACTAAAAAAGATAAACACAACAAATTTTTTGTCAAGCCATCCCATTACATTTCAGGTAAATGCAGGGGATCCAGCTTTGGACTAAGCAAAAAATCAAGAACTGAAAGAGATGAGGGAAAATGAAGTCATAAATATTTCATGGCATCCACAACCTTACTGTTTATGAGATAACCAGAAAAAAGTTCAAAGTATAGAAAATCATAATGCAATAAGTAAATAAAATGTTTTAAAGCATAGAAAATTAACTAATTAATTACTGTTTCAAGTAAACCAGTTCAAATTAGTAATTTTTTTTCTAGTGATAGAGAAAAAAATTTCCCAAGATCATTTTTAAAATTTTCTTATCTGAAGTAAAAAATGATAAAATTTAAGGAAGAATAGACTAATCTCACATACAGAAGAATTCCAAAAAAATTATAAAGATACTTGCTCCTTAAGGAAGTGGACATAAATCTGCAATCTTTGTTTGCAATGCCTGGGATTGAATCCTGGGCCTCATGCATGCTAGGCAAGTGCTCTACCATGAGGTGCATCCTGAGCTTGTAACTCTTCATACTTTAACTGTGGGCTGTGCATGGTAACTTCCAAAGAATACAATATGAAAAGGATTGGAAAGAATTTTTACAGTGGAGAAATCTGATAAATACTACCTCAGCTAGGTGATCAAGCTTACTTGGGGTAGGATATTTCAGAACACACTCTCTACTATCTTTTGCAACTTTTATGTAATTACAGAAACTTATAGAAATTGAAAATGAAATATGTAAGTAAAATTTTTTTAAGTTGTTGTATCAGTACTTAAAAGTTCCACAAAATGGGCAGAAGTGGGTTCAACTTCCTTGACTCCTAATCTTACTTTAGTTAACAGCTGGACTAAGTTCAACTTAACCAATTTTACAAAATATTTCAAAAGCCAAATTGCAGTAATACTTAGCAGCAAAACTCTTACCAAGTCCTGATTCTTAGCTTTCTGTTCTCTCTCAGATTCTAACATAACATGAAGACTTTTAGCTTCCTCATCCAGAAGTTCTTTAGCTTTTTCAAGAAGCTTCATTTTATCCTGGAAAAAAAAGGTGTCAAGATTACTCACTCATTACATTTACTTTTGAGTTTAGAATGTAATTCCCCCCAAAGAAGGGATTTTTACCTTATAATTAGTTGCTTCATCAGAAAAAATCATATTTTGTTTTATGGTCTCTTGGACCTGTTTCTTTGATTCCTTCATCTATGTAAATAAAGCATTCAGAATTAAGATACACAAATTATAGCGCTACCATACAAGTTACTTCCAGACAAGTGACCCTTTCCAGAAGAAAGCAGTACTTAATACATATGACTGTTTAGAATTTGGATGATTTGTAGGAAATAATGAAACAAAAGTTTTAAAATATGATTTTTAAATTAAAACAGGTAGGAATGATTCAAGCTAGAACCAAGGGAGAAAGAAAGAAAAAAATAATTATACCTTCTGTTCATAATTTGACAATTTCTGCATTAGTTCTTCATTTTCTTTCATGAAATTGTTCACCTTTTTGGAAATTTGCTGTTCATTGACTAAAAGGGGGAAATACACAAGATTATTACAATCATTAAATGAAATTCAATTACTCAATCTACTAAAAGCAAAGACATGTTATATGGTACTATGAGGAAATACTTCTTAGCATAACTATTATGCTTTTAAAAAGCAATCTATGCTTATTAGCAATAAGAGTATAAAAATTATTAGAATTTAAGAAAAATATAAGAACAATGATATTTTGCTGGGTGCAGTGGTGCACACCTGTAATCCCAGTGGCTCAGGAGGCTGAGCTAGAAGGATTCCAAGTTCAAAGCCAGCCTCAGCAAGAGCGAGACACTAAGCAACTAAGTGAGACTTAGTCTCTAAATATAGGGGGTTGGCGATGTGGCTAAGTAGAGTGCCCCAGAGTTCAATCCCAGGAACCCCTCCCATCCAAAATGATATTTCAATTTAAACTTATTTCACAGATGGGAAATACAGTAAAGTGTTGTAGCTTGATATTCCCCCCTTCTCAAAACACTTTCTTTTCCGAAAATGGAATCATTTAATTCTTTGCAAAGAAAAACAGAAATGAAAACATACTGATTCACATTACCATTCTTCAAATTATCTACTCAATTACTTAATTCATGATTAAATCATTAGCATAGAAATACTCTTCAAATGTAATACATCTGCATTACATCAATATTCAAAGTTAATCTGCCCCAAATTAAAACTTATCATCATCTCCCTATCCACAATTTGTTCCTCCTCTTTATCTCCTATCTCAGAGTTGGAACCATCATCATCTACTCTATTATCCAGGCTAGCAACCTAGGAATAGTAAAATTTTCAGGAGGTAAAAAAGATAATAGACATTAAAAGTCACTGTATCTACTTCTAACATACATAAAACACACATCAAACACCAATACAAAGGGTTATTACAAGTTTAAGAAACCTAAAAATTTACCTTGATATACTCTATCTTTTACCTAGAAGAGAGAAAAAAGATTAAATTCGATGTCAAACATCTGCTCAATAGAAACAGCATTCCTAAAACAACAGTCAGAATCATAACCAAGTGAGAATTTAATAACATTCTGGTTCAGGATAATAATTTATAGGATTAAAGATAAGTAAAGGTTAACAAGCCTTTTAAATTTAATTGGTAGTGATATTTCATAAATAGCCTCTGACATAAAAACACTAAGATATGTACCTTATTTCACAGCAAAGATGTGTGTATGTGTGTGTGTGTGTGTGTGTGGGTATACTCAAAATCATTTACTTGACAATTCTAAATAACCAGGATAAAGTCTAGAAACAATGACTATTCAAAAGAAATCTGAGGAAACAATATTAAATGCATAATCTTTGTACTAAGATATGCCACTTTCACTCACCAGAAAACATCTTAGAACTCCAATTTAAATTTGGCTATTGGCTGAATTTAGAAACTAAGAGGCTACATCATCTTATTTCTGCAAACCACTAAATATATAGCAAGAAATCTGAAAGGAAAGACTGCTTGAAGAAAATGCACAAGCAATAAGAGAAATGACAATTAACATATTCTGGAAAGGACAAAAACAATCGTTTCCAAAAAACAGCAATAAACTACCTGATAATAAAACCTAAGCAGAATTTTTTTTAAAACATCACTAAATTTCTTTGTAACTTAGCATATTACTTGTCCTTTCAAATGTTATAAATGGTGATGGGATATTCAGATGTGTCCACGGATCATCCAGGGGATATTCGTAACAGGAAATTGCATTCAGAAAACTCCAACACAGAAAAAAATGAACATTTCTTTAATGTCATAGCCTTGCTAACCTTTTACTCAAAATGACAACAGAGGAAAATGGGAAGTAGCATAAAAGCAGTCATCTAAGGTAGGGAGACTAAAGTTTTAAAGTCAAATGCTGAAACTGAGGAGCAACAAGCTAGGAACCACATCCCACATAACCTAGTGAAAAGAGAAACAGGTACCAGGGTTCTTGAAATGAAAGAAACAAGAGAGAGAAATATAAAATGTTTTCATGTTTTTCCCTTCTCTTTATCCTTCTATTTCCTTTTTACTTTTAGCTGAGAAAAAGTTCAATGAGATTAGAAAATTCCTCACAGGAATCCAGGCAAACGATTCTTCTATTTAAGAAGGGAATACTTTTTAAGAGATTTTACACTCAATTGTACAAGGAGAGGAAACTTATCTTAACAATGATATGTCTGAAATAATTAAGAAATCAGAAAAAGAACACTCAGATTTGAAAAGATTTGTATCCAATGTTTTTGGCCTCTTTAACTGTTAGGCTTTTCATATGCAAAGTCCATTTACCTAAAATAATTTTCTTCCAATTATGTTAAATAACTATGAAACAGAATGACCTACAGTACAAACATAAGTATGTATAAGCGCATATATATATGTGTGTATATATATACACATATATACACACACACACACACACACACACACACACATACATATATGTACACACATACACATAGATAGACTAATTCTGCTCAGGAAAAAAAAAAAACCTTAATGAACAAAACATTTAATGGATTTTTGGACAACACATAATCTATACTTCCAAATAAAAAGGGATTTTCTGTACATATGATCAAATCATAAAATCTGGGAAAAATTTATATAAAAGACTGGAAAAATTATATCATCTCCTTTTTCTCATTTTACTGTATTTCTTTGCAGCATTTCCCCCTGTTTGTATGTTTATATTAACATACAGTTCATCAACATTTAAATCTTAGTTTCTGCTTTTTTTCCCACTTCACATTTAATTGTGAGCATTTTCTGTACCTCAAAGCTTTGAAATAAATAAATCTGCCTACTATTCCACTAATCGAGCATACAATAACCCCTAAATGAATTATGTTGTGCTAAGTCTTCAATCTAATACACTGTTCCATTGAAAATCATTACCAAAATCTTCAAAGCATAGTTATTTCTTTAAGATAGATTACTAGACATATATGCTACATAAAAGGATATTTATCTAACCTATCCCATCTTTTATCCCACTTTTAAGACTTCTGATACATATGAAACTACTGGTCAGGATTGCTGTAAGAATTACCAGTTCTACCAACTGCACCCACATTAAATTATTTTATAATGTTAGTTTGACTTAAACCACTATTTTGTGTTTTAGCAATTGAAAAAGAAAAAAAGGGGGGGGCAGTGACTATATAAAATAATCCTTGTGCTTATGTGCTAAGGTATAAGTAAGTTAATTTACTCACAAGAGCAGTTCTCCAATAGAAAATGACAAAGGATACAATCCCAAAGAAAACAGTGAATACTACAGGCTTCCATGGTAGTCCATAAAAATCAGGCCCAGGTTGAGTATCATCAGGCAATGTAGTAAACAGCTTAAACAGACAAATTAGAAGAAATGGGAAACCTTAAATTTATAACAAAACAGTCACAAAGAATCATGGCAATTCTAAACCAACTTCCTCATCAGAAATCCACCTCCTCAATATTTTCCAATAGCTTCTTCAAGAGAGAGGATACTGGCAGTCTCATATTTTGTGTTCGCTTCCAGTGTTTTCAAGTATAATGAATCTAAATACTTTTTTAAAATATTTATTTATGTATCTTTAGTTTTAGGGTGGACACATTGTTTTGTTTTTATATGGTGCTGAGGATCGAACCCAGTGCCTCATGTATGCTAGGCAAGCGCTCTACTGAACCACAACCCCAGCCCGAATCTAAATACTTTAAATTGAGCATACATTTCCAGTTTGTAACAGGCCCTATATCATCACATTGTTTAACACCTGGCTAGAATCCCTCTGGATCATTCTTTTCTCTTAGATAACCTGGTTTTTATAATTTAAAATATTCATTTAAGACAAAACAAATATATGAAAGAACTAATTAATTTTATGGCAACAAATAAAAACAATAACGATATATGTATAAGATTTTAAATCTTACTTCCATTCCACTCTTATATACAGATACATGACATGTAATTTCAGACAACTCTTGAAAACTGGCTTAGATAAACTTCTCTGAATTTAACATCCTTCTATAAAATTCAGAGCCTAATTTTAAATGGTTGCTCAAAGGCAGTGCAGTAAACACCTGCCTACTCTTCCCTGTTTTCACCGCCCTCTACACGTAATAGGAGATAACTGTCACTTGGGCCCAATTCCCCTGCAGTCTCCTTAGGGAAAAGACCCATAGTAACATTAGCTGTTTGGATTGTTGGCTGCATTTCAGAACATACCATGAGGTTGTCACCTCTATTCCGTCAAAAAAAAAGTGCAAGTGGGGAAAGCTCAAGTACACTCTCACCGGCCTGGCTTAACCATACAGTCACGTCCTGCCTGCCTTGGGCCTGACACACTCCATTTCTCCGTCGCCACGACAGTCAGTGCACCCACTCCGCCAGAACTCAGCCACCCGACAGGGGTCCCAGGAGCTCTGGGTCCCCCAGGGAAACAGTGACAGAAGGCACAGTGGCAGGTACTGAGTCCATGGTGTAGGGACGGCTGAGTGGAAGCGACGCTTCCCTGCAGAAAAGCACAGGACCCTCTCTTTCACCGTTGTCTACTTCAGTAGGACCCAGCGCAGGGGGCGGGTAGTGAGAGTGAACTTTGCCTTCCTCCACCACAGGCGCTTTCCGCCCAAGGCACATAAAACCCATCATCAGAGGAAGCCCCTGGGTGGACTGCAGTGAGCAGACAGAGGATGCTGAGGGGCGTGGCGAGGAGCAGGAAGAACCAACAGCGGAGCCCGGCGGGGGACAGCGCCGGTACAGCCAAGCGGAAGAGTCCAAATGAAAGGACTCCAGAAGGAAAGAGGCTCACCTGTCCCCGGAACTGGGAGAGGACCGGCGATTTAGAAGGCCCTGGAGGAAGCCAGGGAAACTAGCAGAAGGGGATTATAGGCAGAGACTAGGAAAAAGGAGAAAGTCAGGCCTCCCAGCCCCTCCCAGAGCAAAACCCTTTTGTCAATGTGTTGAGACACCAGGTACCTACCTGCCCCCAAAGTGCAGACAGAAGAGGAGAAGCTTCTCCTGCTCCCTTCTAAAAGACTACTGCTTGGACTGGGCTTTCCTTCCCTGCTCATTCTAGTCCTGTTACTTTCTCCAATTGTGGATGACACTCTTTTTAAAAAGCCTTACCCTAAGGAATCATGTCATTATCACCCCACGCCGGTGGCTTCATTTCTGGATGCCACATTTTAGGGTTGCATGACTTGTGGAAAAGAACAGAATCATGAATAGCCCGAAAAGCACGTGCTAAAAATTGAAGAAATTGGGGACATTTAACTTGGGGAGGAAATGAACATCTGGGGATCTTTAAAAATCTGTCGTCAAGTTGAATATAGTCAATTCAAAAGAACAAGAATAAGCAGGAAAGCACTGAAAAAGAAGAGCAATGAAGGGTACAGGGAGGGCAGACTATATAATTAATTCATGTACCCTCGTCCAAGCCCAGGAATACATAGAGATTGTGGGACAGAATAGAGAATCCAGAAACAGAACCAACTGGACATTTGGGGTACAATAAAAGTTAGTTTGGGGAAAATAGACTTTCTAATAAGTAGCGTTACCACATGGAAAATTATAAAATTGGATTTTTCTCTACTTATTCAAAAGATAAACTACAAATGGATAAGAAACATGAATGTAAAAATAGAAAATAAACAAGTACTAGAAAATATTAAGTGAAATTTTCTATGTATTATGAGTGGGCAAAACCTGCCTCATTGAAAAAATCTTTCCTGGCTGTATCTAAACCTGCTACACACACACACACACACACACACACACACACACACACACACACGCAGTTTGACAATGACAAACTGAGAAAAAATATTTGCAACATATTATTGTCCAAAGAATCATGTTCCTGAAATATAAAGAACATTATAAATAAAATGGCCAGCAAACCTATACAAAAATGGGCTGAAGAAATAAACAGATCTCAGGAAAAGAAATGCAAATAGCTATAACATATAGAAACATGCTCTGCTTAGCTCATAATGAACAAAATACAAATTAAACCACACCAAGACACCATTTCTCACTTGCATTGGCAAGATCCAAACGTTTGACAACATACTCAGTAGGTGAGAGAATGTGGGGGGAATACAAATTCTCAGACACTGCTAATAAGTATACAAAATGATACAACCCTTATGAATGAGATTTGGCAACATCTCCCAAAACTGCTTATATATTTACCTATTAACTCAACAATCCCACTGTTTTTTTTAACTTTTTCAGTGCTGGGGAAGGGTATCTAGGGCAAGTGCTCTACTGCTGAGCTATAGTCCACCAGCCCTAACTTCTAAAGATACTGGGAATACAACAACAAATGTTTAAAACTTGTATTTACAAAACTATGTTATTCAAGCATTAATTATAACAATACAAGATGGTCACAAAAGGCTGAAACAACCGTCATCAATGAAAGTTGTTGAATAAACCAAAGAAGAAAGAAAATAATTTTAAATACTGCTAAGAGCTGGTTTCCGGAATACATTTTTTAAAAATGAAGTAGAGAAAAATATTTATAGAATACTATTTGTATCTTAGAAAGTGAAAAAAGATGAATATATTATTTCTTATAGCTTTGAGGTAAAACTGACATGCAATAAATTACATGTATTTAAAGTGTGCAATTTGATGAATTTTAACATGAAATTATGAAATCACCATTATAATCAATATACACATCCTTTACTTCCAAAAATATTCTCATTCTCTAGGTAATTTTGCCCTTTGTCACCCTTCTTTCTTGCCCCCCACTTTCCCATTCCTCCAGCAAAATGTCTTATCTTAATAGATTGCTTTGTATTCCTCAAGTTTTATGTGTATGGGATAATATATTGTATTTTCTATGGCTTCTCTTATTCAGCATAATTTGAGATTCATCTACATCAGTTTATCTATCATCTATTTTTATTGCTGAGTAGCATTTCATTACATGTACGTACCACAATTTGTCTATCATCTATTGATAGACATTTGTATTTTTTTCCAGTTTGGGGCTTTTACAAATAAAATAGCCAAGAACACTGATATAAAATTCCTCCTATTGCTATATAACTTATCTCTTCTTTGGAAAAGAATGGTTGGATATGACTGGTGTATGTTTACCTTTTTAAGAAGGTGATTCTACCACTTTATATCCCCACCAGCTGTGTACCCATCCAGTTCCTCCATCTCTTCTCCAACCACTCAGCACAATTGTCTTTAATATTAGATATTTAATAAGTGTGTAGTGGTAACTCTTATGCTTCAAAATTGCATTTCCCTGATAATTGTGTCAAGCATTTTTAAATGTATTTACTATCTGTTTATCTTCTTTGATGAAGTGTTATTTTACAGGACTATATTTTTTCTAATGCATTCTAAGAGTTCTTCATATATCCTTGATGCAAGTCTTGATAAATGCTTTACAGTAATTTCCTCCCAGCTTGTGTTTTGTCTATTTCATTGACTTCAAAGTGTATTTTGAATTAGAGGTTTTAGTTTGATGAATCCCACATTGTGAAATCCATTTTAATGCTTTTGTTGTCAAATTTAAGAAATCTTTGCCAAACCTAAGTTCAACAAAAATTTTTCTCTTATTTTTTTTCCTAGAGGTTTTGTAGTTTTGAGTTTAATATTTAAGTCTGTGAGTTAATTCAGGTGTCTAATGCAAGGCATGGATCAATATTTTGCATATAAATATGCAGTAATTTCAGTACCATTTGCTGAAAAAACTTTCCATTCTCTACTTGTCTTTCCATCTTTGTCAATGACTGTTGCCATATATATTGTGTATCTATCTCTGAATTCTTGGCTCTGTTTCAATATGTTTTGTCTACAATCCTGATTACTGTAGCTTTAGAATATTTTTTTTCCTCTTCGTATGGTACTAGGGATTGAACACAGGACCTTGCATATGCTAGGCAAGTCCTCTACCACTGAGCTACATCCCCAGCCCTAGATTAAGTCTTGAAGCCACGTATTCTAGGTCTGTTGCAATCAGCTTGTCATTTTCTACAAAACTCTGCAGGGATTTTGATTGGAATAATGTTGACTCTGGTGATTAAACTGGGATGAATGGACACCTTAGTCTTCTGACTCATAAATTAGGTATATCTCTCCATTTAGGTTCTCTTTAAATTCTATCAGCAATATTTGATAGTTTTTAATATATACATTTTAGTTTTTGCCATGTTTATGTTTAAATACTTCATATTTTTGTTCTATTGTACATGGAAATCTTTAAAATTTCAATTTCTAATTATTCATTGTTAATATATAGAAAATATAATTGCTATTAGATGTAAATTTTATCTGTCAACCTTACAATAGCTTTTTTCTAGATCATACCAGATTGTATCTATATATATTCATGTTATCTGAAAAGAAAGAGAATTTTATTTCTTCCTTTCCAATCTGAGTGCATTTTATTTCTTTTTCTTGCCTTAGTATACTAGCTATTTCCTTACTGCACCCCAGTACAATGCTGAATAGATGTAATGAGAGTAGACATCTCTGTTTGGTTTCTAATCTTGGGGAAAAGTATTCAATTATCAACCATTAAGAATGAGGTTAGCTGCATTTTTTCAGAGGATGTTTTAAGCTCCCTTCTATTCCTAGTTTGTTGTTTGTTTTTCTACATCAATAATCAATGCTGAGGGGCTGGGGTTGATACTCAGTGGTAGAGCACTTGCCTAGCATGTGTGAGGCAATGGGTTCAAATCTCAGCACTGCATATAAATAAGTGAATAAAATAAAAGTCAATCAACATCTAAAAAATTTTTTAAATAATAATCAGGGCTGATTTTTTTTACATGTCGATGCGATTTATTGTCACCTACTTGTACATGCACACAAAATAACAATATAATTTGGCCAATATTACTCCCC
Source organism: Ictidomys tridecemlineatus (assembly GCF_052094955.1). Lineage (NCBI taxonomy): Eukaryota > Metazoa > Chordata > Mammalia > Rodentia > Sciuridae > Ictidomys > Ictidomys tridecemlineatus. The sequence goes on from NW_027522412.1 coordinate 83,858, forward strand.
AACATTTCCCCCTTCTGCTATGTTTTTTAAATGCTTGTTTTGTATCTCTCGAGCTAAACACAAAGATTGTGCTTTTAGGTACATCAATGTGGTAAATTTCATTGATTTTCAAATGTTAAATAAATTTTGGATTCTTGACATAAATCCCCATCATCCGTCTAGTTTTTGTCTATGATGTATTTTCCTTTTACATATTGTTGTATTTGACTTAAATTTTTGTTTAGAATTTCTGTACAGATTCATTGGAGATCCCATGAGAGGTATGTGGTTTTCTTTTCTTATTATATCTTTGTCTTGGTTTGGTGTAGTGATAACACTGGATTCATAGGAGAAATATTTCCTTGCTTTAATATTCTACAAGGGTTTAGTATTACTACTACTATTAGGAATTAGTATCATTTCTTCCTTACAGGTTTAATTGGATCACCAATAAAGCTATCTTCGTCTTATATTTTTTTCTTTCTAGAAAAGTTTTTACCTATACCTTCAATTTCTTTAATAGTCAACAAGGTTTATGAAATTGTCTGTTTTTCTTGAGTGAACATTTGCAATTTGTGGCTTAAATAGAATTTCTTCATTTCATCTAAATTGTCAAGTTAATTAACATAAACTGTTCATAATATCCCCATTATCAGTCTAGTATCTGAGAAATCTGTAGTGCTATCCCTTCTCTGATTGCGAATATTGGTAACCCGTGTCTCCTCTTTTATTTCCCTCACTAGATGTTGATCAATTTTATTCATCTTAAAAAACTAGCTTTGGGTTTCATTGATTTTCTCTTATTTTCCTTTTTTTTTAAATTTTACTGACTTATAGTCTTTATTATATCTTTTTTTCTTGCTTACTTGGAGATTAATTTATTTTTCCTTTTCTAGTTTCTCATAGTAGGAACTAAGTCAATGATTAGAGACTTCTTTTTTAATAAAGCTATCTTGGGCCTGGTAGTGCTATAAATTTTCCAATAACACTTTAGTGACATTGCACAAATGGATATGTTGTTTTCAGTTTTATTCAACTCAAAATATGAATTTCTTCTCTGATTTATTTGACTCAAAAATTATTTAGCAGTGGGGGCTAAGGTTGTAGCTCATTGGTAAAGTGCTTGCCTTACATGTGTGAGGCACTGGGTTCGATCCCCAACACCACATAAAAATAAATGTACTGTGTTGTTCATTTATACCAAATATATATATATATGATAGATAGATACAGTTATAGATAGATAGCAGATAGCAGCCTGGCACTTAAGTTTTCAAATATTTGAGAATTTTCCAGATTTTTCCATTATTGATTTCTCATTTTATTGTGTTCAGAGAATAAGCTTTGCCTGACTTTGAATACTTTTATATTTACTGATAATTTTTTTAAGATCCAGAATATAGTTTATCTTGGTAAATGTCCCATGTGCACTAAGCTCCTTGGGGGTTTTCTATAAATGTCAATTAATTTCAAATGGATGGATTATGTCATTCACACTTTATACAACCTTACTTTTATTTTTCGTTTTCTGCCAATTGCTGAGGAGAGGATATTGAAATCTCTAAATGTAATCTATAGGATTCATCATTTTCCTCATAATTCTATCAATTTTGATACTTCATGTATTTTGAAGGTCTAATATTAAAAGTACAAGCATTTAGGTTTATTATATAATCTTGACTGATTCGTTTATCATTAGAAAATAACTTTCTTTAGTCCTGATGATATATTTTGCCCCACAACCTCTTTTGGTTTAATGTAGCTACTCCAGATTTCCTTTGACTAGTGTTTAACATGAGATACCTTTTTCAATCATTTTAGTTTTGACTTCTTTGTGTCTTTCTATTTACAGTGTTATTCCCTTAGACATCTATTTGGGTCTTGCTTCTTTAGGCAATATGACAATCTCTGTTTTTAACTGATGTATTTAGATACTTTCCACTTAATAGGATTACTGCTGTGCATAGGTGTAAGCTTAATATAATCTTCTATTTGTTCCTTCTGTTCTTTGTTCTTTTTCTTTTCTTTCTGTCTTCTTTTGCAGAAATACCACTATCGGTATTTTTAGTGATTCCTCTATTGGCTTATTAAACTATAACTCTGTTTTCTAATCTTAGTGCTTCAGGGTTTAGAATATACATCTTTAATTTGTCACAATCTACCTTCAGATGATACTATATTACTTCACATATTCAATAAGAACGTTACAATAGTTACTACCCTTCTGAGATTTATACTGTTGTCATGTATTTTACTTTACATGTTTTCTAAGTCCCATACTACACTGATATTTGTCTTTAAACAGTCAATGACTTTTTAAAATGTTCAAATAAGAAAAATTATTTTAAATATTTATGCACACAGTCACCATTTTCAGTGTTCTTTACTCCTTTATTCCATTATTTCCATCTGCTGTCTTGGTGCAAGTGTAGGTGAATTCTTTCAGCTTGTATGTCAGTACAAGTCTTCATTTTAGAAAGATATTTCACTGGGCATGATATTATCAGCCAACATTATTACTCTTCAAATATATTAAAGGTATCACTCCACTATGTTCTCTTATGCCTAATTTCTGACAAGAAATCTGATGTCATCCTTAGTTCTTCTCTACATAAATGTCTTCTCTAACTGCTAAGATTGCTCTTTATCACTGGTTTTGAGCAATTTATTTATGATATAATATACCTTGATATAGCTTTATTCATGCTTTTTGTACTCTAGTCCCATTTAATATCTTGGATCTGCAGATGTACAGTTTTCACAAATTTTTGGCCATCATTTCTTAAAATATTTTTCTGAATACCTCTCATCGCTCAACTTGAAACTGTCCCACAGCTCACTGATGCTCTGGTTCACTTTTCTTTAACAGAAGAAATTTTCCCTGTTTCATTTGGGGTACTTCTCCTGCTATGTCCTCAGGTTCACTAACAATTTCATCACAATGCTTATTCTGGCATTAATCCCATCCACTGTGTTTATCATATATTTTCAACTCTAGAAGTCTGATTTTCTTAAAATATATCTTCTATATCTCTTTTTACCTTTTTAACACACGAAATATAGTAGTAATAACTTTTTAAAAAATGCCATTACCTCATTCTAACATCTCCGCTAGTTCTCAGTTGGCTTTGATTGGATGATTCTTCTCCTCATCATTGTGGATTGTATTTTTCTTGCTTCTTTGCATGCCTGGTAAGCTTTGATTCCATGCCATACATTACAAATTACTATTCTCAATATTTCGTATACAATTAAATTACTGGAAACAATTTGATTCTCTTGGGTCTGAATATTTGTTAGGTATGATATAAATTGTAATAGTCAGTCCGAGGTAACACCCTTCTGATTATTCTACCCAACTTCCTTAGATACTTTTTTCCAGGTGCTATTCTGGTCCCTGTGTTAGGACCTGTTCCTTCTAATCACTTAAGATGCTTTCTCTGACTTGCTAAGCAGTTTCATCACACTTATGTGCAGATCAATACCCTGCTGAACACTCAGAGAGCCTTTCACAGATTTCCAGAATTGTCTCTCAATGTAGCAACCTTCTTTTGGTACTCCACCCTGTGAATTCTAGTCACTTTGGTTTTCCTGGAATCTCAGCACCATCTCTCAATTCATGGTATCTTCTGGTTCTGCCTGACTTCCCCTTCTTTGTCATGGCTTGGGAATCTCTTAACATAGTAAAAGCTGGGGCAACTAAAGAGCTCAGAGCATTTGTTCTTTATGTTTCCAGAATCATTCTTTGTTGCTTGATCTTCAATGTTACTGGATCTTCAAATTTTATGTTTGTGGGTTTTTTTCATATTTATTTTAGTTGTTTCAGTTGGGAAGGTGAAGCCAGTACCTATATAAAGCTATCATAGCTAGATGTAAAAATCATTTGCTTTTCTTTTTCTTTTTATGGTGCTGGGGATAGAACACATGGCCTCATGTATGGTAGGCAAGTGCTCTACCACTGAGCTACATATCCCTTTTCTCATTTGCTTATTTTTTTAATAGCAGAATGCATAATGAAATAAATTTTAAAAGTTAACTATAAAAGAGAGTAACATCAGGGTAGACAGAACTGGGACAAAAGCTAGAGTTCTTTCAAAATCAGGCAGGAGAATCACAAGTTCAAAGCTAGCCTCAGCAACTTAGCAAGTCCCTACACAACTTAGTGAGAACTATCTCTAAATAAAAAATAAAGAGCCTAGGTATGTGGCTCAGTGGATAGGAGCCCTGGGTTCAATCACCAGTACCAGAAAACAGAAACAACTTATTTTCACAAATTAACTTTGGCTCTTCTAAATATTTAAATAATTGTAAAATAAACAAAAAAAATCTTTAAAAATTAATACCTAAATATTGAAAGCAAAAATAAAACAACCTGTGATATCATGTTGGTGACAAACCACAGAAATGAATTATTTCAAACATACCTTAGTGGGATATAGCTTAAAGACAAGAGAATTTCATTTCATTTCAGGAATACATTCCTGAAAGTATTTTAAACAACATAAATATAGTCGTGTGTTGCTTAATAATGGGAATAAATTCTGAGAAACACATCTTAGGCAATTTCACTGTGTAAACATCATTGAGTATACTTATACAAACCTAGAAAATATAGCCATTTCCACACGTAGGTATTCATATATGGTATATCATCGCTTTGGGGATAAAAACCTATAAGATATTATTATACTGAATTTTGTAGACAATTGTCACATTGTAAATGTTTATATATCTAAACATATCAAAACACAAAAAAGATTAAAAATACTAGGTGACAAGAATTTTTTAGCTCCATTATTATGCACTAATGACCAAAATGTCATTAAGTGGCACAAGACTGTAAACAATTATACTGATGTCATTGAAAACTGGAACTCCAACATCAGAGAAAGAAAACACAAATCTAAGATAGATGAAGTGAAGTAAAATCTCTCTAGCATCCTGAATTTTCATGGGAATTATCTAAATGACATGATGAAAAATCCCCACATATTTCTGAGCTTTGTTCACTAAAAAGGCCTACAAATGACAGTCAATTTGAGCAATAAGCAATCCTAGTACTTGGAATGTGGCCTCTAAATATCATTTCCTATTGAAAGAAACCAAAGTTCTTTTAGAGAAATAGTTCCTTCAAGGTCTGGACAGGGAATGTTTAAGATGAACTTGGTACATCTCATAGTTCAAAAGCAAGGGAAACAGGTAACAATGACCACTAGGTGGTGGCAAAGGGTCCCAGGAGCCAAGATAAAGAGGCTTCTACAAGGCAAAAGGGGGAGAAATTGAGCATCAGATAAGAACAATTACTATTCCTAACTGGATTAAACACACCAAATATTTTTAAATGCATGACATCATATTGACTCTTAAATAAAAGTTAAAAAGATTTCAAAAGCCCCTTTGGGTATCATTTGATAATGCTAGAATAATACCTTACTATTCTGAAAAGTGTTTAAATGAAGAAAAGGAATCAAATGTTTATCTCCTGCCTTAACTATACAAACCGAATATCTGTGTAAAGAATAATCAATCATAGCCAGGAGCTGTGGCACACACTTGCAATCCCAGTAGCTTGGGAGGCTGAGGAGGGAAGATAGCAAGTTCAAAGTTAGCCTCAGCAAAAGTGAATTGCTAAAGCAACTCAGTGAGACCCTGTATATAAATAAAATACAAAATAGGGCTGAGGATATGGCTCACTAGCCAAGTGCCCCTGAGTTTAATCCCCAGTACCAAAAAAAAGAAAGAATAATCAATCATAAATTTTTATTTGTATAGGCATCCCAGCCTTTAAATGAAGAAAGAAAAATCCCAGCAATTCAGACCATTGCTATTTTGCAACCTGTAATATATTAGCAAATCTCACCAAGGTCACTGTTGACTAGTAGTCAAGATCAAAGGAGAGGACATGCAGATGTCAATGCAATATTTCCTATTAAATTTTCATAAGAAACAGAATTGAACCTAAACCTGACTACCAATTTCCAAGAAATATAAAGCAACAGAGAGTGACTGAGGTTGTTAGCTCAGCACTTGCCTAGAATGCATGGAGCCCGAGGTTCAATCCCCAGCACCACCAAAAAAAAAAAAAAAGGCAATAGAGAAAACAGGTTAAATTGTTGTACCAGGGGGATGTCATTTATTCACCCAAACTACAATATATCCTAGAAGTCCCACAAACATATTTTTTTCAATTATTGCAAAAAGTTACAACAAAAGGAGAAATCAATAGAGAGTAACTTATATGAGACTTGTTCTCCCACTGAAAGCAACCAGAAAGTTGGAATATATATATTGGTACCAGGGATTGAACTCAGGAGCACTTGATCACTGAGCCACATCGCCAGTCTCAGCCCTATTTTGTATTTTATTTAGAGACAGGGTCTCACTGAATTACTTAGCACCTCACTTTTGGCTTTGAACTTGTGATCCTCCTGTCTCAGCCTCCCGAGCCACTAGGATTAAGGCATGTGCCATCATGCCCAGTCAAAAAAGATTTTTAAAGAGCTATTTTTCAGATAGAAAGCCACAAGGAACATGCAACTGTCACCCCTAAGAGCACCCTCTAGACCTCAGTTTGAAAAGGGGAACACAAATGGGGCACAACAGTCTCACTGAGGAGAGAGAGACCAGAGTTCCAGGAGATTAAGCAGCCAAAAATATGTAGAGAAAACTACCAGAAACATGGGAGCCACAAAGAAAAAGAGTTCCAGAAATCTGCATGGAGGTGGTCTTCAGTTTGGGGCTACATTCTAAGCAGTACCTGTGAGGGCCAAGAACAACTATAAGCTAACCAATCCCACAGTTGGCACTGAGCTGGGAGAAGTCTGGATTCCAGCTAGCCAGAGAGAGTTGACGTACAAAAACAGTATGGTCAACAAGCTCATGAAGAAGTATTTGATCCTGGCATCATGGCACATATCTGTAATCCCAGCAATCAATCCCAGGTTGAGGCAAAAAGATCCCAAGTGTGAGGCTGGCAACTTATCAAGGGCCTAAGGAAGTTAGTGAGACCCTATCTCAAAAGAAAAAAAAAGTTCACTCAATATCATTAATTATCAGGAAATAAACTCACAAAGACATACCCACTAGAATGGCCCAAGTGCTAGTGAAGATGAAGTCAAGTGGAAGTCTCCTAAATTGCTGGTGGAAGTATAAAATGATTGTGGTCATTTTTTAGCATGGCTTGACAGTATCACATAAGACAAAAACATACATTAAACATAGGAGGCAATTGCACTCCTAGATATGAGTCCACTTATAGTGGCATATATATGAAACAGTACTGTAGGAAAAATGAATCTATAGTTTTAAAAAAAAGTTATCAATGGTTGCCTGGAACAGGTGGTGAAGGCACTCACTGGGAAGGATTCCAAGGAAACCCCTTTTCTAGTGAAAAAAACACTGTTCTATATCTTTATTATGGTAGTTTTTACATGAGTATCTACATTTGTTAAAACTCAGAGTGTGCTTGCTTTGGCAGCACATATACTAAAATTGGAACAATACAGAAAAAATCAGCATAGTCCCCGAGCAAGGATGACACCCACATTTGTGAAGTATTCCATAGTTTTGTGGAACCAACCCTTCAGCAGATGAATGGTACATATATGAAATGGAATATTACTTATAGCATTAAAAGAGAAAAAAATTATGGCATCTGCGGGTGAATGGGAATATCAGGTTAAGGGAAGTAAGCCAATCCCCAAAACCAAAAGCTGTATGTTCTCTCTGAAAGTGGATGCTGACCCATAATGGGGGTGAGGTGGGTGGTAAGGGGCATGGAAAGAATGGAGGAACTTTGGGCAAAGGGGAGGTAGGACAGGTGAGGGGGCAGAGGGATAGGAAAGATGGTGGAATGAGATGAACCACATTACCCGAGGTACATGTAGGACTACACGTGTTGTGTACAACTAGGAAAAGTTTTGTTCCATTTATATACAATGAATTGAAATGCATTCTGCTATCATGTATAACCAATTAGAACAAATTTAAAAAACTCACTGATATTGACTATCAAGGAATTACTGTTAAGTTGTGTGATGGCCCGTGGGTTCATTATACTATTCTCTATGCTTTTCTTTAAAGCTTTTCTAATTAAATTTATTTTTTAACTAGTACATAGAAACAAACATTATAATTATTGAAGTAGGTAACATGACATTTTGATGCATGTATACACTATGTAACGTTTAAATCAGTTAAATATATCTACCTCCTCAAACATCATTTCTTTATGGTAAAACTTTCACAATCTTTTTTTCTAGTATTCTAAAATATACAGTATGTTATGGTTACCTATAGTCCCCTACTATTCTCTCTGCTCTTATTTGAAAGTTTCCATGATAAAAATACTAAAAATAATTTTTAAATTAAGATATAACTTCAAATATTTAAAGGATTTCTATGTAGAAAAGAATTCAATTTTATAGAGGAAATCATGTGGAGGAAAATTTGGAGTCAATACAAGGATGAACTAGACAACAGAAGAACATATAGCCTTGTAAGAGAGTGACTCATGCTAGGAAATACTGGTGTACAGGCCTCATAACTATTCGTCAGGGCCACAGTAAAGAAAATAACAGCAATGAGTGAGAAACTAGACTAACAGCCTTCCAAGGTTTCTTCTAACACTAAGATTCTGCTAAGATTCCATTGATCAATGAATCTGATTGGTGCACATCTCCCAAACACATCAGAGCCTATTACTCTCCAGTCCTATCAGATATCATACTACTTGTTTAAGATTTTACATTGACTTGTTCATAATTTTTGCATATATTTGTTAAGTCCTTTTCTTAAGGCTTTCAAAAATCACAATCATACCTTACACCTGTTAGACTCTTTTAGTCCTCGCACAATGTCCTGTACATACTGGGCCATCAAAATGCCTTTTTGAAATCTCCTTTCAAATCAGTCTCCTAACATTGTGCCTCTTCTTTGCCACTCATGTCTATGTCTTACCTATCACCATACAATCCCTGACCATACCTGCACCACATTCATGTCCCCTGACCTAGACCTAGAGGAGGGCTCTGTGCATACCTAAAAAATATGAATAAAGAAATCCTTCCCATATCATGAGGCTGTTAACTTTCCAAGTGATGCTGATTCATTCTGATAATCAAATTATGACTGTAGAAGACTGCTTTAATCACTGGAAATATAATTATTCTAACTGCCTGGCTCATACATACCCCTTACCCAGGTGGCTGCCACCATCATGAACAAACATGGAGCCAACTGAAAAATGATTTGTTTCTCCCCACCACATCTTTTCCACCCTGGTGGTCTTTCCTCCCCAGGTATTCATTGTCTTTATATCACCTTCTGACTGTCTACATGAGAATTAGGGCGTGTGTAGGGGTAAAACCCTTCAAAATGCCAGACACCTCACCAGACATTTTACCTTGTCAAATCATTTAATTCTTATGATTGGAGTAAGCATTATCTACATTTTTCAGATGAGGAAAACTTTTTTCAAAAGTTTAGTTATTTGCCCAAACGTCTAAATGATAACCTTGGGATTTGAAACCAGATCTACCTGGCTTCAAAATCTACACATTTTACAAGGAAAACAACAACATCATCTTTCTTACACAAGCCTTGAAATAACACAACCTACAGGAAACAACTTCAGTTGAGGAGGATTACTGTCACAATGGCCCTAGGACCATCTTATCCTCCAACCTCTAAAAGCTTTCTCATTCCTATAATTAAACTCTAAAAGTCCAATATCAACAAATACCAATAGGGGGGAGGTAAGTCCTAAAATGCTTAGATAAGCTTCTAGACAGATTAAATGTCTTGTTTGGATCATGATTTTCTTTAGAAAGATCAGCCTTAAGTGACTCTTTCTAAGAAACAGATCTAACCTAATTCCTTTCATTCTTAAAACTTTCTAAGGATCCCCACTATTAATGGTCTAATGCTACTTTGGCTCATGACTTCCTTTAAGATTTGCTGGCCTCTCCAACAGGCCCATCCCCCTCCAACTTCACACTTTACAACACCAACTATTCACATTCTCCTGCCCTCCCCAAATATCCTTTCTTCATGTTTCCATTTCTCTGAACACATTTCTTCTGACTGCCAGCTTCCCCCACCACCCCAGCCTGTCTAATCAACAACAAACCACATGTCAGACTCCTGTTTGCCCTTTGCCTGTGCTTCAAACACATCTCAACCACTTTCTGACCTTACTGATCACCCTTCCAACCATAATAAATGCATTTATGGACAATAATGTTCTACCATCGAATAAATACCTCTCTTTCTGCCATTATCTTACTGTGTTTCAAGTGAATGCTGTTATCTCCCTGCCAGAATGAAAGGTTCTGAGGGGAAGAACCAAGTTTTTAAAGGTGTGCAAATGTCCAGCCTTGGTAGACAGCAAATCTTCCTCATGTGCTAAACCAAGTAGCCATTAAAGCCACACCCCTATGGCTTTTGTTTCAGGAGCTATCTACTCAAAGGGTCAAGAGTCATTTTCATAAAGACATTTTAAGTTTTTCACTTCATGACCAGAAGCCACTTAAAAATTAATAAATAATCAACATTCTAATTGAAGAAACTATGTCAAACTTACCATCTTAGACAAATAAAGCAAGAATGAATATAACAAGAAAAGTATGTTGTCCAAAAGGGTGGCATCTGCTGGCTCTTCGACCTTTATCTCTAGTTGTTTTTCTGTATCAGCAGCATCAACAGGAGTACCTTCTGTTATAAGTAGCTCTAAAATTGAAAGGGGAAATTGCTATTTTATTTTATGCTATAGAATAAGAATTGTCTCTCTTCAGTTTCAATATTCATCGAGTGTTTCACTAAATATATGAGTCACAGTGCCTGGAATATGTGGCTCTCCTAAAGACAATTAACACAACAGAGAAGAAAACTTCAAAATCCTAATTAGAGCTGTCAAACCCTTCAATTATAAAATGAACAATCTCCAGTCTACTCTCCACTACTTCCATGGCCATACAACTGCTACCAGAACAATATTTACTCAAGAAAAATTTTTAAAACCAGAGATATATAGACAGGGTCACATTCAAAAAACATGGATTTAGTGCTGGTGAAACTTTGTGTTTAAAATTTTAGGAAAGCTGAAAGAGAGGGAGTCTTGGTTTGCAGATTTGCAGGTGAAATGGGCCAAGGCTTAACACAGTATCTGGCACCTGGCAGAGATACTCAACAATTATTTATTGAATGGACAGATGACAACTATTTAAAAAGAACACAGTAGTACCAAGAGATACTAAAGGGAATTGGGTACAGACCTGCATTGAGGCTCTGTGAATGAGGTAGAATTCCAGTTAGACCTGAGAGCTTGTAGGGGTGGAATTTCAGTATGAGTTACATGAGCCTGGGGTATGTTTGATTAAACAGCAGGAGTCCAGCATGCAGTTATTAAGAAGTTGGACAAGTTGCCTCTAAGGTCTTTCTCAACCCTGAGATTCTATTCACTACTATTTTTTTAAGCTTTTGCCTAATTTTTTTTTTTTTAGTTTTTGATGGACCTTTATTTTATTTATTTGTATGCAGTGCTGAGAATCAAACTCAGTGCCTCATATGTTAGACAAGCGCTCTACCACTGAGCTACAACCCCAGGCCCTCCATTCACTATTGGTCTATTAATTTGACTGCTGGTGAAGTCTGCCCCATTGGCTCAGCATCTCAGCACCTGAGACACATTAAATGACATTTGGGAAGATTTTACCTATTAAAGGTCATTGACATCATTTTGTGGTGGAACTTAAAAGGCCAGGGAAATAATTCATTCTTAATTTTGTAAGTCAAGTTTTCCCTATTCTTGAAAGTTTTGGAGCATGAAAATAACAAATTGTAATGGTGCGTGATTCATTTTCATAACATTATAGAGTTAAAGACAGTTCAGAAGTCAGTAGTGTTCATATATGGATGCAATGTCTTCTGGAAAATGGGAGAACTCATATGTTATTCCTTCTCAAATTAACTGAATCCCCCCTTGCTATGAGTTCTCCTACACTCTGTGTGTGCAGATGGTGGGGGGGAGGTTCAGATCAGTGCTGCCAAGCCCTGCACTGGTGCAGGATAATGCTTATAGCTATGCTTACAGACCAGAACCTTTAAAAACACAAAATACAGTAATTATGGCTTCATAGCACCATACTGGATGGATTAAAATAAACAATTAGTCATCATCTAATTTATTGATAAAATGAGAGTGAGCAACACAAAAGTAGAATGCTGTTGATGCCATTATTGGGGATTTTTTTGAAAAATTGTTTCTCATCTCCCACTGGATACTGTGCACTATGATGAAGTATTTGTAAGTGTCAATCTAAAATCGATTGCAGTTCTGTACTGTTTGCTGTAAGTATATAGTATAAAGATCTGGAACATTGACTGCATTTGAAAAAGTTTAATTACCATGTCCAGGAAGCAAGTCAAAACAGGACTTGAGCTATATTATATTCCATTTAGAAGAAAAGGGAAGAAAAACACAGAATTTATGAGACTATGAACAGTGATTATTCAAGCTAACTTGTACTAGGCCAGACTTTCCTGGAAGGCCTGCTAAACACAGATTGTGGGTCCCACCCCTAGAGTTTCTGGTGCTGTTGGTCTGGTTGAAAACTACAGTATTAGAGCATAAGGCCTTTGAAGAAAAATATTTTAGTTGTAAATGGTTTACACAAGCTAGTCATACCTAAACATTTGCTTTTAGGTGAGTTACAGTCTCTGGCCTATTTTTGATTTCTAGTCATCTTTATTCTTGCTTTTCTCTCACTTAAGATATATTTTTTTTTTGAACTCACATGTACCTATATCACTCTCTGCTCTATTTCGTACCTTTGGCGACAAATATCCTTGAAAGCCTTCATTATGGTAATGCCTCTACTTTGTAGAGAAAAATTGGCAAGCTTTACCTGGGTCTACTTTCTCAGTATTTGGGATCTGAGACACTTCTGAAACACCCATGTCCTCAGTCACAGGTTGATTCAAGAGGCTGGGCTCTTCAGGATGGTTCATATTAAAATGATGACGCAGGAGGTTTGGCTCTTCATGAAGATTTCTATTAAGACGATTTGTGTTCTCTTTAGGAAAATCATCTTCATGGGGTGGCTGCATCTCTACAAGGGAGAAGAATGCATTGAGCCAGATGGATGACACTATCTACCCCCACTTAAGCCCAATGATCAGCACTCCCCCTCAGCACACAGTTCCAGATACCTCAACACTGCCCTCCATGTCCTGGCATGAGCCCATGAGAACAACTGGGCAAGGATACAGGAGGGTTAATTGTTTTCATCCCATTTAAAGGATGACTGAACTATACAGTCAAATTTATAAAAAAGCCTCATCTGCCAGAGGACTTTCCTCCTTTCCCATTTCCATATCACCTCGTTCCTTGTCCATCATGTCTACCCTTTTGGCTGTGGTTTCAGTTTTCTTTAAAATCTTCCAAATTATACTCATTTCTTGTTTGTTTTCTTTGGTTTCTAGATAAGGATTGATTTCTTTTTTCAAAAGTTTATAAGCATCAGTCTTCTCCTGTTCGTTTGAGACCTGAGAAATGTTGCTGGTTTTGTTTTTTTCACTTTCTGGCACTTTCAATTTATCTGATAGTATTTCTTCAAAAAGTTTAAATGAAGTTTGTTCACCCTGAGCATTATCTGTTTGACTATCTGCATGAGGATGGTTCTTCTGAGCCAAAAATTGTTCCTCAAGATCCACAGTGTTTTCTGAGAATGCACTTTCAATTTGTTGTGAGTTTGCTACTGCTGGTTTAGGTTCAGGTTCAACATCCTGGGAGACTTCAGGAAATTGTCCCACTTTTTCTATAGCTTTCTCAGAATCTTCATTTGCAGAATCATACAATTCCCAAAATCCTAGAAGTTCTTCTACGTTATAATTATCAAAATCATCTCCTCCAACATCAAAACAAACAAAATCTGTCTCCTGTAAGGAAAAGAAAACCATTAATGTGTCAATAACAAAGTATCACAAAAGCAAACTCATCCACGCTCCCAAATTCAGGATTGGTTCTAAAGAATCTTTGAGGTCAACCAGATTACCCTCCTCCAACCCCCACTGCCTAACTCCATCTATGGCTGAGTAAATCTGTCTTTTTCTAGACTACAGTGTTAGAAAGTCTATTCTTTCTTTCTTTCTTTTTTGAACATGGGTCATATTCTTTAAAAAGCATAATGAGTAAAAATGGTGACAATTTGGTCTCCAACTGCCTGACTCTTGGGTCTCTCTCAATTTGCTCTGAACATAAGTAGGGAAAGGCAAGGTATCACTTATAGGATCCTCCAGCTCTTAATATCTACACCTATGTTTCAGAAATTTAACTCTTAATCATTTGCTCAGGAGAAGCTGGAAGATCCTGCAGCCTTGAGAAAGATGAATCAGTTTTAAAGTATCTTACTGAGATACAAGTACATTGGATGGAATAAAGAATGATATTAAGGAGGCTCTTCACATTACTATTACCACAAGAACAAACTGAAAACAAGATTCAACAAGGTATACACCTTTCTCTTCATCAGGGTTTCACAGTCACTAAGATCTCTCTCAGGATTATGTGTATATTATCTAGTCTTCCTTCTTGCTACTAGTAAGCAAATTGATATAAAAGGAGCCATAGTATGAATGGACATGTTTTTAAAAAATTTCCATTCCTAATTAAATCTTCATAATATTCTTCGGGGGTTCCGGGGGTGGGGGAGGCAGTTCAATGTAGTAGGGATGAGTGATTTCCTCTCCTCATCACATGCATTTCTAAGCCATGAGGGATGCATGTAATGGGAAATACAATAAGAAGTCAGAGTTCAAAACAAATGAGTTCTCTGTAATCAGTGAACTGCTGTCACAGCTTAAATCCCAAGAACTCTCTTTACCAACAATGAAGTCCAACAAGCAACAGAAGTGATTTTATGGCCCCTGAGATTATAAAGAAATTTTAGGAACAGCAACAACAAACAGGATGACTTTATCCATTCAGTCCATCTAATCTAAGAACTGTCCTAGCCTAGCAGCTTGCATATTCTACAGCCACTACAAAGAGCTGCCCAAAGATGTTTCAGTGTTGGTGGGCATCAATTACTATACAATTTAAAACTCTAGAAAATAATCAGCTGAAGTGAGAATTCTAGAACACGAAATCCTTTCAGTCACAAAATCAATTTAAGTCAGAGCACCATACAGGAATGTTGTATAAAGGAAGCAGTTGGGGCCTTAAAAGATCTGAGACTGAACATCACCTGAAATGCTCAGGTCCCCTTTTCCAAATCTATAACATGACTATGATCCCATATATGACTAAGAATAAGAAAACCTTTGTAAGTACATATTTCTAACCTAGTATAAAAGTTAGAGTTTATTAATTTAACCTAAATATACTTAAAATGTCTAATAACTATCCAATGAGATTTGCCTGTAAAATGAAATTATTTGCCTCTTAGAATATCTGTTTCAATATATTAGACAACTCTCAGATTATAATATAATCACCCTTGAATGCCTTTCAAACTTTTTTTTTTACAGGTAGTCTGATTTCAAATGAAAATCTGACACACAAATGTTAGATTGCCCCCCAAACACATTATAAAACATTCAGAAGCAGTTAACTGAATATAACTGATGGGTTTATAAGCCAGTTTACAATTGAGAACAAAAAAGAAATCCATAACTTACATCTGTTGGAATTTGTAGCTCTTCTTTAGTATATCCACGAACTACCTTGATGAAATCTTTTGGAAAGTATCCAAACATACGGCCAACCTATAGTGCAAAAGAGACAAATATCAAATAAATTCTGTACAAGGAATATAAATAAGAGATTTATCAGAAGTGGCAGGAAATATACACATAATAGATAGGTATATGGTATAACCAAGAAAGAAAGTTGCTATAACAATTACACTGAGATTATTATTCCAAATAAAAATTAAGTACAGAACTATTAAAGCAACATTTCCAACCACTGAAGTTTTCTTTTTTACATTTAGCTTAATTCTCAACACAGAGCATATAAAGTTAAGACTTCTGAAGTAAATAAAAGATCTGCATAGAAGATTATTGGATACTATATGGTTAAAACTATGTAAATCAAAGCTGGTTATAAATGCAATTCCAAATAACCTCTAGCAACAATTTACCTGTACATTTTGTAGCATTGCTCATAAACCAATATTTATGTCTTTCTTAACCAATACACAATAGTCATAAAAATTAATAAGTAAAAACAATACAAAAATCTCTAAAATGTATTACCACTATATCAGATGTATTGATAGTATATGCTTTCCTAGCTTTGTCCAAATCTACTTTTACAAGCACTTGGGGAGTGCTGAGGGCCATTGTCAAGTAGGAATGAAGTTTCAAAATTTCCTTGCCAGCGTACCCCATGTTAAATGGATTTCGCTGTTGACATTGCATGTAAGGTGACCTTGCTCAAGGAACAAGGCAGATCCGGGTTTAGAGCTGATCAGGTTTGAGGAAGTATCCCACTCCTTAGGGTGTTCCCGGTTTAAGACAAAAGGAGTTTTAGAAAAGTTGGAGGTTGAAGATGATTGCTGCTGGGAGTAGGGCATGCCTGCAGCCTGAGTTCCCGCTGAGTTCTCCTGGAGAAAAAGTTTTTAGGAGGTGAATTGTTCGGGAGATTGGATTGACCCTGAACCTGTGTGGAGGCGGTGTGAGTCGGGAATAAAGAATTGCTGTTTGAATCTACAAGGCTGTGAGTGCCTCCTGATTCTGTGCCCAGCCAAGACTGCGGCATTATGGTGGCCCGTACGTGGGATGTCTGAAGCTTGGGGGTAAGTGAATTTGCTCGCTCCTGAAGGAGAGCAAAAAAATGGGTGACCACTTCAAAAAACAATGTGTTCTTGTTTTGATTTATTTTGTTTTCATTTCAAGTGGCCTGTTCCTAAAACTTTCTCAGGAAAACTGGGGAAAATGGTTGACTCAAGGTTTGAAGTTGTTCGCCTCCGAGGAAGAAAAATTGTTAGAGGAAGGAGGTACCCCAGTAAGACCAAGAAAAACTATGGCATATGTTGATACAATACAAAAATGTAGCCCATGGCTTTATAAAGATCAGTTATTAAGTATATCAATGGGACCATTATGGTATCCTGTAGAAGGATTTTCTTCAACAAGAAAAAGATGGCTAGTTCTGTTCACTATACTTGTCTTGGTTTTTACAGACAGCTGATTTATTTACAAAGCTAAAATGTTAAAATATCAACCACTAAATATGAAATCAAGTACTCTTTACTTATTAAGTTCCATAAGGTAATATATTTAGACATTATGTGTGTTTTCATAAATTGGCAAATGGAAAAATGTTTAATATTGCTTTGGTCTGTGTCTTTGCTGAAACAAGGTTACTAAATTTTAAGATTCTATCATGTGTAATTTATATACAGAGAGTATAAGAAGTTTCAGCTGGGTTTCAATTACAGTATAACAGTACCTTAAAAAACATGAAATTATTTCATCTTATTAAAGTGGAGTAATTTTATAAGGGTTGTTTTAGAATGTGAATTTATAAAAAGGGTTAATGGTTAAAAAAGAGATATAAAAAGATTCAAGATGTGGAAATATATTTTAATATAAAAGGTTAAAGGAAAAAGAAATGTTTCTAGTTGAGATAATCTCTGTGTGGTAAAGTGAAAAGTTGTAAAATGTCATTTAAAAAGATTTTGAGGAAACTAGACTTAATTTAAAAGCTTGAGAAAGGTAGAAAGAAAAAAGGGTATTTGTACATGGAAGATTGAGACAAAGCTTCTTAATGGAGTAAAAAAGAGCCTTTGGTTGAAGGGCAGCCATGTAAACTAATATTAAGCGATTTAAACAAAATCTAAGCCTCGTTTAAAAGAGTGAAGCTGTAGGTGGTGAAAAAGTACATTTAAAAGTACAGTATAGATGATAAATGAAATGCTTTAAAAGGTTAAATTAAAGGTTGTTGAGATACCTTCATGGCGGGAAAAAAATTGCTTTACTCATCAAACTATTAAAATGTACTTATTAAACTAAAAAGAGGGAGATGAGATAATCTTTGTTTGTTAAAGTAAAAAGTTATAAAATGCCTAAGTACATTGCAAAAAGCTTTAAAAGGTTAAATTGAAGGTGGTTAAGATGCCTTCATGATGGAGGAAAACAAATATAACCCATGAAAATGGGAAGATAATAAAAGATTTAGATAAAGAAGATTAAAAATTTGAAGTGGAAAACTTCAAAAACAGAAGTACAAAAAGGTAAAAAAAAAAAGAAAGAAGATGTAGAAAGATAAAAAAGATATAGGAAGATAAAAAGATGTAGAAAGACAAGAATTTTATACCCACAAAATAGGAAACAAAAGAAAACTAGGAGAGAAAAAAGCAACTAAGGGTAAATATAAAAACCTTAGAAGAAAACTAGAAGATAGAAATAAGATAGAAAATGGTTAAAAATGTCAAGTAAAGGTATTTCAGATAGAAAATACAAAAGGCTAAGACAACTATGGTTTCAAACCACATCTAAAAATTAAAAGGACTAAAGTAATTCTAAAAACTAAGGCAAAATGCTTTTGAAAGACTTAAATTTAAAAGGATCTTAAAGGGGTATATATCCCCCAAAGATAAACTTAAAATAACCCTTTTTTTACTCTATAAACTTTTTAAATTTGGATTCATCAGGACTTAATGCTGCGGAAAGACATATGTTTCCAAAAAAATGTACATAAGCCTAAGGTACTTTGGAAAGATATTCTAACAGGACATTGGAAAGCTCCTGACCCAGTGTTTGTCTGGAGTTGGGGTTCTGTTTTGTGTTTCCACAGGGAGAACAGCAGCCGATTTAGATTCCAGAGACACTAACTAAAACAATTTCTACAGACCAAAAAGAAGATAATTTGACTCAAATCCATAACAGCTGATATCCAGAGCTCCAGCTTGGCTATTCTTACATCTGCGACAGTGATTAACCACGGTGCCTTTTTTCAATATCTATTTTATTATTGCATTTTTCCCACATCATAAAGTTCTATTTTATTTTTTGAGCTCATACAAACCTAGGTTAATGTTTTTCTGATCAGCTTTGTTTTTTGACTGTGTTTTATTTTTTGACTGTGGAGTTTTTAAACATTGCAATGGAGATTTTACCTAGGTAAAGCTACAAGGCTGTTATTATTGTCTTATGTGTTGTATGTTATGTGTGCACTGTTTTGTGTTGCATGTCAGTATGTGTGTATGTCCATATTTTTATATGAGGAGCGCTCATGAAAAAATGGATCCAAATTTTCTTTTTTTTTATTCACGTGATTTAAGTGGTTTAATCTAAATTAGGTAAACAGCTGTTAATGACTGTTTTCAAAGGTGGTTAACAGAACTGTTTACTTACTATTGTTTTTAAAGGTGATTAACAGATCTGTTTGTTTACTTTCACTTTTCCTTTTCATTATATTTAATAATTCTGTTCAGGATAATGTCTCTTTAACATTATTGCCAGAATTCCCATCTCCATCCCAGTGCCAGTGAAGACTAAGAAAACCAAACTACAGCTTCTATGATAGCTATCACAGTAAACTGTATAAAATGATGCATCAATGAATATAACTCAACAAGTAATGCTCAATCAAGGACTTGATTTACTTTGGGAGGAAATGGACATATTGATAGACTCCTCTGATTTGAACTGCTTGCAGAACTTGCCTGGACTATATATGAGTTGCATGCATTGTGAACTATCGTCTGGTGCAGCAAATTGTGGTACTGCTGGCATATCCTTGCTGATGGTGTCACCAGTGATGCAATTTCCTTGCCAGCGCACCCCATGTTAATTGTGGTAATGCTGGCATCTTTGCTGATGGTGTCACCAGTGACACAATTTTTCCAAAGGAGCCGTCAATTGGCTTGGTGTCGTGGCATTTCTCTATCCTCCTCCCTTCTACTAGTGATAGTCTAAAATTTGGGGGCCAACAGAGGTGAGGCAAGAACCTCACCCCCCCACTGGCACCAAGGTTAAATTTGGGGGCCAACAGAGGTGAGGCAAGAACCTCACCCCCCCACACTGGTGCTTAGGCCTATCCACAAGCATGGCTGAATGCTGGACTGGTAGTCAGTGACGGGTTGATCTGGTTGCAGTGAATTCAACCCAAGACAGGAAACTGACGTCTAAAGGTCAGTTCTCCCATGACGGGTAAGAACCATATGTTGAATTGAACAACCTACCAGACACAGTCCTTTAGCCACATTGCTTGTTGTTTAATTAATCAGAAGGGGGGAGAAAATTAATGCTGCAGTCTTGGCTGGGCACAGAATCAGGAGGCACTCACAGCCTTGTAGATTCAAACAGCAATTCTTTATTCCAGACTCACACCGCCTCCACACAGGTTCAGGGGCAATCCAATCTCCCGAACAATTCACCTCCTAAAAACTTTTTCTCCAGGAGAACTCAGCGGGAACTCAGGCTGCAGGCACACCCTACTCCCAGCAGCAATCATCTTCAACCTCCAACTTCCCTAAAACTCCTTTTGTCTTAAACCGGGAACACCCTAAGGAGTGGGATACTTCCTCAAACCTGATCAGCTCTAAACCCGGATCTGCCTTGTTCCTTGAGCAAGGTCACCTTACATGCAATGTCAACAGCGAAATCCATTTAACATGGGGTACGCTGGCAAGGAAATTTTGAAACTTCATTCCTACTTGACAATGGTCCTCAGCAGGGGAGAAAATAAAATTACAATATAATGCATATGAAACCACATATCAAGCTTCAGTTTCACCCAAAATAAATCCTCTGCAGAAAAAAAACCCATTTATTTTCAGCACCAACAGTTAAATTATATGAAGTTACATAAAGTGTACAAAAGGTATATAAAGTTCTCCTTGAGAAAGACACTCCTATTACTAACTACTGACTAAAAGGAACAGAAGATTCTTGCCAATAATTAAAGGAAACTGATAGGCAAATCAAATGCACAAAAAAGAAAATTAAAAAAGGCATCTTATCACTACGTCTAAAATATCCCCATTCATGAATGTTCTTGTTATATCTAGAAACCATCTGAGAGCCAGTATTAGTGGTAGAATACTGCCATGAAGATTAGATAAGACGGAGCAATTAAAAGTTTCATCACTGCAGATAAAGTCTGAGACTCTAGAAAACCAACAACATTGCAGAATGAAAACTAAAAACTCAAAAGGAGAATCATTTTGAAAACTAAAGAGTTTTTAATTTCTTAAGTATAACACTTATGACATGAGAGGCGAGTCTGAGGGGAAATACACTTTTCCCTTCTGATGAAAATTCTATTAAGGTTAAATTTGGAAAAGGGAAAGAAACCAGAGATGTATGGAGAAAGGAAACACATTTATCTCTTCTTAATCTGTGTCAAATGAGACCATAGATTATATAAAGCTCCATAATTACACACTGGGTGGTATCCCATTTCTTGTGATATGAAAAAAAAATGATGCAGAATCATGGAGGCTCATGACTGGAAATAATTTTTATATCTAATTTTGCTTCCATACATCATCCCTGCCAAGGTGCTGTTGATTTGATTTGTGGGTGGGGAGCCAAGAACTGCCACAAGAGAACAAATTCTGCATAAGCTACTATCAGAACAAATGTACTTAAGTGCCACTGCCCTGAAAGGAAATATTCAAAAGGAAGATGGATTAGACAGGGGTCCTTTCCTAACTGAGTTTTTCACTTTATAGGGAGCTAAGATAAAACACAACCTGACTGAAGGCAAAGAAGACAAATGAATGCCAGAGGAGCAATGCAAACAAAGTGCCACCCAAACACTCATTCAGTCGGCAAAGATCCTTTCTGGTCAGGTGCTGAAAGCAGGGCTCCTCAGGAAGACAGGATGAGTGCTGCCACCCAGAATGGCAAGAGTCCTAGGGATGAACAGAGTTAACAGGCTACAATGTGAGAGGAGAAAATGCAAATCAAGCCCATTTATCCAAAAGCTCAAAGAAGGGGAGAAAGATGACTACTACATGAAAAGTGCCACTTAGGTACATGGAAAAACAGTTCCAAGTTTAAAGGTTACCAATCCTATTTGGTATACTTGAAAGAAACAATACATGGTTCTTTATATGGAGTACTGCAACTGGGACTCTGTCTAAATATAAAGTTTGTACCTAGAGGCACCATGTTTCAAGATCATTCCCTAAGAGTCAGAAATGGCAACAAAATGAAACTAGTTTTCCATAGGGATTACTCTTATTTTCTGTCTTATTTTCTGCTGTGTGGTGTTTTATTTAGGGTGAGAACTTTCAAGGATGCAACCCGGAATGTCTCTAAACTGGAACATTCCTACAGTCATCAAAGACCCTTGCTACTATTTTAAGTAAACAATCCACATATCACATTTTTTTAAATGAAAAGGACAATACTCATAAGCCTCTCAATGAGGTCACTCCTAGTGAATCTCCCCATTTAATATATCAAAGCATGATATAAACAATGTCATGTCTTTCATCAGAAGATCCATATAACTGGCTGGAAGTAGAACCCCTGGGGGAACCTTCAGGCATAGAATATAGGAAAAGCAGGAAATGGATGACCCAGAAGTTGCAAAAAAGAAAAAAGGGGGGGGGAAAGCACACAATGAACATAATATTCTGCTTTTTTAGAGTAAAAACAGCACAAATGATTAGGTAAAATACACAAAAAAAATCAAGTTTAAATATGCATGCCTGAGTTACTATCTCAGACTTAATTTACAGGATTAACTCTAATGTCCATGAATCCTTCCCTTTTGAAGCAGCAAAGCTAAGAATTGTCAGGTTTTCATCATGACGACCTTTATGATGTGTAGAGCCTTCTAGAACTTGATGTGAGGGGTAGCAACCAAAACCAGAGTTCAGTTCTGTTTCAGAAAGTCTCCTGACTTTCTATGCTGTGCCAGGCCTAAGATGTGTTAGGAGCACAGGGCATAGCAAAGAGGTCAGGTTAACTCTACAAAGACCCCAAGAAATCAGTCATTTAAATCTACACTGCTACCCATCAAAAGTAAGAATACAACACCTGTCAAACTTTTACTTACACTTCCGGCCCAAAGTTCTGGTGATACCTCTGCAAGTTTATAGTAGACATATACAGGGTCACCTTTTTTAAAATTAACAAAACGACAATCTGGTCCTGTGAAATCTTCAACAGCTTCACCTCGATACATTAACACTGTATATAAACATTGAAAAAAGAAAAAACAAACATTAGGATTTGATTTTTCACAGTCCATATTGACTCATCAGGAAATATGAATCCCACTATGAACAAAAATCAAGTTTCTCCAGTACTCTCTGGAATCACTTTTAATTCACCTGCTCAAAGTATCTAAAATCCTTAGAGATTTTATTGCTATAAAATACAATATTCCCTGCAATTAGACGAGGGAAAAGGAAGTTTCTCTATTTTTCTCTGTGCTGAGAAATAAAAAGCAAAGTGGCTACCACCAACCATAGCTGGTTTCAGTGAAACTCTTGGTTCTTGCAGGCCTCAATTTTTTTCTGTTTCATAATCATAAAAAGCTTCATTTTGCAAATATGTAAATCCAAGTGTAGACATGGACAGGCTTAAGTATGGCTTCATGCAGAGGTAATAGGGAAGAGGTTAGAATATCCAGGAACCCCCAAGGGGTTAATTAACTTGAACTAACTGCTAAAAGACATTACCTTTAAGTGGCTGCAAGTGCTACCATGCAGCCATAAACACTGTCAATTTCATTTGCAGCAGAGTTGCTGTCTCTGGGTTCAGGATCTGGGTAAATAACCAGGAAATATATTTTCTCTGAGCAAATATTGTTGACTATATCCAACATTAAGATTGTTTCAAAACATCCTCATTCATATTTTTTTTAATAAACAAAATCAAAAGTGGGTATCCTATCTGACAAGGAACAAGTTTAACCATGAGAAAAGGTCAGGCAATACCTTCATGCTTAAAATGCAGGAGTAGGATCACAATTGATCTAGAAACTGGTAGAAGCAACATTTTTCTTTTGGTTGACCAAATAGACAGTTTCTGATTTAAGATGAAATGGACAATAGATGTATGTAAAAAGCACAAAGAAATGGAAATAACACTTTTTCTAAAAGCCAATTAGCAGTAAAATACACAAGAATGTGTGTTTTATAAAAATATATGTCTGAGGAACAAACACAGATTTGGAGAGGGTAACTTGTTTTTTTGAAGCTAAAATAGGACTATTTTCAGAACTGTCAGCATCCTAATTCATATATAATTAAGAGGCCAAGTTGAAGGTGAGAGACACTTTAAGGTGGGGAATTCTCATCACAAGTGGAAATGGCAATGTTTCTCTTGTTCCCCCTTAGGTCATAGAGAATTTATAAATCAGTAATATATTAGGTGACAACATAATGCATACTATGGAGCACCTATTTAGTTTTTTTTTTTTTTTTTGGAGCACTTATTTGGAAGGCACACAAGGACACCTGACATACACACCTCACTACTTCCTACAACACAACACAGACCCACCTGTTGTTTTTGGTCACATCTGTTTGGACACAGGCCATTTCTCAAGTTATGTTACCCCACTGAACCTAACCAACACCATGTCTTAGTACTGACAAAGCATCAGTGATGAGATTGTCCAGGTATCCCACGTAGGATAGCGCTCAATAGCAAAGAATAGCAAAAATGAAAGAAAATATCATGGCAGCTGCTTTGCTTCTCTGAGTGTTTATTTATTCCAGCCTTAGGGTTACCTCTAGGAACTTCTTAACATATATTGGAGACATCTTTTTTCTTTATTGGAGTGAAACAAACAATTCAAATTACAAAATTTGGTTTTGGTAACACCAATTTAGACATAAAGAGCTCAATGGTAAACTTCTTGGCCTTTTTAGCATGAATATTTTAAAATATGTACTGCTTACAATTTATGGACAACACGGTCATCAAGTTGCAAGGTTACTAGAAACCAAGCGGGAGTCCATAAGAAGTATTCTGGGCCAGTAAATATATAGAGGAAAGAGGTTCCAACAACACTAGTGACTGAGTCTAAAACTGAATTGGCTTATAAAAATCTTGGAGTATTTTTTATTGTTATTGCAACAAACCTCTTCATCTGAATCTGAATGGCTACATCCTCCCCACTGCCCACCTCCAATCCAGGAATTCTGTCCGCTTCCTGCGCACAGAAGAGGCTGCAGTTCCCAGGTGGCTGGTGCAGATCCTTGGCCTCTTTCAAAAGCAAAAGATTATTGGCCCACCTGCTACCCTACCTCAAATATGAAGGGAGGCTTCTATGCACAGAAATGACAGGATTGAAGCAGAGTCGGGGCCGAGACCTCGGAACACATTGCGTGCCTGGACTCGGTACTCTTCCCAAGCCTAAACTCTAGTCCCTGTTAAAAGGCAAAACCAGCCCAATCCCCAGTGCAGCAAAAGGATGAAGGGGCCAGTGAGCCTTTCCCAAGGAGCCCCACCATCAACCTGCCGTGGGAATTAGGGCCACCGAGCCCTGGAGAGCATCTGCCCTGATACTGCACCGGCCCAGGTCCCTGTAGAGGGGGCAGAAAAGCGCTCTGCTACAGCGTGGGCACAACCCCATCACCCACTGAGATCCTAGGCGAATCCTGGAAGGGAATAAACTGAGAGCTGTCCCTGGGGAATCGTGTTTCCCAACCCCCGCCTCAGTCAGTAGAGAAAAATAAAACGCTGGCAACAAGTGGGAGTCGAAGCCCCCCCACAACCTGAGCGGGCTGGCTGGGGCACCAGCAGAGCCAGAGGGGACACACGCAGGGTGCCGAGGCTCTGTCACTCCTGCTCCCCACCCGTCATCCTGTGACCCCCTCACCCAGCCCTCGGGGCTGGGGACCGGGAGATTGGAGCCCCATGCGGCCCCAAAGAGCCACAGTGGAGACCCTGGGCTGCCCGCCCGCCTGCGCACTCACTGCTGCATTTGTCGTCTGCACAGAGTTTGTGTTTCGACCAGCGCTGACCGGTGCTCGGGTCCGGTTGGCCTGGCACTCGCCAGTTCGGCCGCAGCACAAACAGCCAGAAGAGCACCATGAACAGCCAGAAGACCAGCACCTGTGCCACAGCCATGTTGTGGTCACCTGGGTGAGCCGGTGGAGTAGGCTGCAGCGGGCGTCTGTGGGCACGTAGGAGATGGGGCTCAGGGCGCGTGTGGGTAGCCAAGCGCAGAGGGGTGGCGCCAGGGAAGGCTTAAGCCTTTCCTGGGTGACACTTCAGCAGGGATATCTGGGGGTCGATCCACAGACTCTACTGGAGAACGCACGGAGCTGGAGCTCCGTCCTTCTCTAGTCCAGACCTTCTCCTCGACTGAAGACCTTCTCCTCTAGTCGCTGCCTTGGCAACTAGGACTCTCCTTCTCGTCCAATCACCTGCCTTTGCTTCTGTGCCCTCACAAGCGACCCTCCACATGATTCTAGTCATCACCCACCCATCCCCCCCCCACCCTGCCAACTGGTCCTTTCTGGCTTTCCTCAACGTCTCATTTCTGGTTCATCCTGAACTAGCCCACTCCACCATCACTCCCATCCCCCATTCCTGGTCTGGTACCTCCTTTTCTGAACTACCAAATCCCACCCCTGACTTGTCACATCTAGTCTCTGGTTCCAGGCTCCCTCCCCTTCAAACTCCTAGAGGTTCCTTGAAGCCCCACCCCAAGATCCCTCTGATTAGGAAAGGGGAAGTTGAATGGTACTGTGAGTGAGGGTGTAAACTGGAGACAGTGGCCTGCTTTTTTTTAAGGCGGGGACAGGTGGGGGCAGAGAGATGGACATTAGTCTTCAGGCTAAGATCTTGAGATTCTTATCTTTATCTGTAAGGGAAGAAATTACTTAATTCAAAAGCATATTTTTAACTCTCATTTTGTGCTACCATTCATGCCAGACGCTGGACAAAGCCCAAGCATGGTGTGGGAGTGGATGAAAATCAAAAGACAAGATATCTGGTCCTGGTCCAAAAAAGTCCACAACTTAGTGGGAACCAACTGACAAAACTGATTGTCAGAGAAGAAAGCTAGTAGCTAACATTTCTTGAATGCTTTCTTTATGTCCAGTTGTTATTCTGAAGGTTTTATACATATCAATTCATTTAATCTTCATAACAATAGTACCTTAAAATACTAGTAGGCCCTATTCCAATCCTTATTTTAGAGTAAATTGAGGCAGTCACACATCCAGTGAGTAATGGAGCTAAGTATCAAGCCCAAGGAGTAGACTCCTTTTCATCACAACCTATCAACTAACAAGCAATTGTACTTTCTGACAAGAGGAGCAAAATCTGATTTAAATCATAATATAGCTGAATTACTGATATGTACAGTTAAGGGGGGAAAGGCACAAGCTAGCCAGCCCAAGGAAGAGTGTCTGCAATGCTCCCATCCTGGGTGGAGCCATTCTCGTTTGTCTGTGACCAAGGGCTTGTTACTATAGTCTCTGCTAAGGTTATTCATCAACCTCCAACAATGAACCTATCAGTTGTTTCTCCAAATTAACTGAATCTTTAAAACTTAGAGAAAAGAATGTAGTCCACCATGTTCATAATGTTAAATAAAGAAAACGATGGGAAAAAAAGGTGTGCACAAACATTTGTCTACAGGGGCCATGAGAGGTCCCCGTTGGTCCAGTGTACTTCTGCGCTTTCTGGAGAACCAGTGGATCATACAGAGAAACTATCTATCTGAGTCATTCTTCATTTCTTTTCTACCATGTATTTATTATGTTATAAAATGTATCTAGTAGGCATCTCTAACAACATGTTGAAAACTGAACTCATTTTTCTCTCAAAATCTGCTTTCAGTCTTCCCTATCTCAGAAATAACAATGACAATTTAATTCCCATTATCCAGGTGCTCAAAGCCCAAAACTTACAAACCACCTTTGATCTCTTTTCTCTCACATTCCAACTCCAGTCCATTAGACAATATTATGTCTTTATTTTTATAATTTTATTGAGATATAGTTGACCTACAATAAATTGCACATTTAAGGTGTACGATTTGATAAGTTTTGACATGAATATACCCATGAGACTATCACCAAAATCAAAAAAGTATTTCATCCTTCTTTGTAATCCCTCCCCTCTCCTTTTCTGGGCTGTCTCCAAACATCTCCTGTCATCATAGATTGTTTTGCATTTTCTAGAATTTGATATAAATTACAAAGCATTTTATTTATTTATTTTTCTGACTTCCTTCTTTCCAAATAAGCATTTGAAACATGCCCAGAATCTGACCACTCCTCTGCATCTGCTAAGCCAATATACAGGCCAAACCCACATCATAAGTCACCTGAATGATTCCCATAGCCTTCTTCTGTCCTTGCTTCTGCCCTCATTTTCCCCAATATCTATTGTCCTGATGGCAACTAGAGTGATATTCTTAAATATAAATTTGATTGTGTCTCTCTGCTCAAAATCTTCCTATAGCTTCCCATTTCCAAATAAAAGGCAATGACTTTAGCCAGGCCTGGTCATACTCATCTGTAATCCCAGCAGCTCAGGAGGCTGTCAGGAGGATCCTGAGTTCAAAGCAAGCCTCAGAAATGTAGTGAGTCCCTAAGAAACTCAGTGAGACCCTATCTCTAAATAAAATATTTTAAAAAGGACTGTGGGTGTTGCTCAGTGTTTAAGTGCCCCTGGGGGTTCAATCTCTGGTATCAGGAAAAAAAATAGCCATGACTTTATTATGGATTGCCCTGCCTTATTATGGACTGTTCTTATTCAATGTGACTCCCCTCATCCTTTTCTCCCCATTTCCTAAAATTCTTCTCTAGTCTGTTAGTTCCATTTAAATACACCAATCCCACCCCTGCTTCAGAGCATTTATACTTGCAACTTTGCCTCAACCTTAACTGCCCAAATCATCTAACTAGCTAACTACCCCCTCACTTTATCATGTCTCTGTAACAGTGGCATTTCATGTGATAAAGACTTTTCCTGGCCATCCTACACAAAATAGAGCCTCTTGTCATGACTATCAAGCCCATTACCCTGCCTTTCTTTCTCTTCAGACTTGCCTTACCACTTTAGACTTCTCTTACCACTTGCCTTACATTTGTTTATCTTCTTGACTGCTCTGACCCAACCTCAAACACAATTTCCAACAGGAGCAGGAAATTAGTTATTTTGTTCACTACTGTTACATCAGTGACTAGGGAAATGCCTAGAATGTATGAGAGAGTTAACAAATGATTTGTTGGATAAACTCATGGTTCCAATAATATTATAAATATACTACACTATTAACCTAAACACATATATTAACTATTAAGCCCCCATATATAAATAGTACTGAGAGGAAATAAGCTATGAGAACAAGGCATTTAAGGTCCACCTCTCAGCAGCATGCATCCTCAACTCCAGGAATGTACACCTGAATGTGTTTGTTGAATAAAAACATACTTGTGTGGAGAGTAGTTGTTTGGTTACATGATACTGGAATATTTAAGTAGATCTTTTAAAACTAGTTTTAATTTTTTCTTATTTTTCTTATTATAGAATATGGTATGTTGTAGATTTTTTCTTATTGTAGAATAGAAATTAATGATAATTCATTGGTGGAAAAATCAGAAGAGCAAAATGATCTAATTGCATATTACCTTCTTGATATTTACTTTGACTCATAATCAGATATACTTTTATATGCATAGTCAGTGCTTCCAGTTACTGAAGAACTAGTTGCTTAGTTTGTAGAGTTTTCAATATTTTGATTTATCAGTATTATTTTTTAAACTTATTGCCTTAAAGACATATTAACTAGTCTGGTGGATAATGAGAAGAAAATTTCTCAACTGGCCACAATAAAGTAGTGGTGGTTCTTTCTACTAGGATACATACAATTAGTGGATGAATCAGCATTCACTTTTACTCATAGCATTTAAATATGTGGCATTGATGTTTAACATGTTTAATATAAGGTTATATTAAAATCCTTCAGAAAAGGAACAGGATAGAATGTGGTGGTGATTGTTGGCATGGAGATAAATAATCTCAAGTGAATTATTCTTTAATACCTCAAAGGGAATTCTTACGGGGTTAGGGTTGAGTAATTGTTAAAGGTAAATGTGACCAGTTTGGGTGGAGGGGACATAAAATTCTAAGATATGAAGGGTTCCTAATGTCAGAGTACAATCTAAATGAGACAAAAACATATCTGAAACAAATAATTGGCAGCATAATAACATATACCATTGGAAATTTGTGAAGGCACTTGCCTAGGAGCATTCATTAGGCCTACCGCTGCTGTTACCAGGAAGAACCTCATCTATTGTAAATGATGTGCCAGAGAATAGTGTTAAACATTTATGGAAGACTAAATCTCTCCAAGAGGGGCAACAGATTTACCCTCGCATATGAAACATTGGAAAAAAAGTGGACAAAATACAAACAACAGTTCTCAGATATTAGATAATAAGCAGCATAAGAGTGACCTGATTAGATTATAGATTAAAGTCAGCAGAATAAATACATAAACATTTCTTACGACTAAAATTGGCTGTATGAAATGAGATAAATGATCTATTAATTGCCAAGATAAAAGTCTCTTCCCTATAGAAAGTGTGTATTCAGGACTAGAAATCTTGGCACTGTGTCATGTCAAATGTAGGAAAAAACCTGGCAGTTCATTTTGATGAGACTTAAGAAATTTCTTTTCCAGGGCATTTTGAGGTTTATCTAAACTTTGTAGATAATACAGGGAAGAACATTTTAATCTGCAAATAGATTATGTTCATTATTAGTTTGTAATCATTTCACAACTATCATATAATATTAAAGCATCATAAGAGACTGCCTATCATAATAGAAACTTTTATGACTCTAGCCATTAACATGTATTTTTCTAGTTATTGTAGACTCATACTTTTAAGCTAGTGCTATTGGTAAAATATATGATTATTTAAGTCTGATTGCCTTACTAATTTTGACCAGTTTATTTTTCAGATATCCATTTTGGGGTTTACTCTTTCAATTAATTTTTCGTTCCATGGACAATGAAATTGTTGTTGAGTATATAAGATGTTTCAGTTTCTATGTAAGTTGACCTAAGTGTCTACCACTATTGATGGGCAAAGATATAAGTAAGTTAGTATTTTTACTTAAAACTGTTATAGATCTAATGTACTTGATTTGTTTTCCTGACACAAAAGAGTATAAAACTAGAAAAACTAAACATTTTCAGGTATTAATTTCAGACATGATTGTAGGCCTGCTGCACAAAACACAATTAGGGAGATGAAGCTCAAGTAAGATGGTGGTCATACTGAGTTAAGGAGAAAATTATCAAAGTGCAAGATTATCATAGTGGTTGGAATTTTGTGGACAAGAATGTCTGAGCTATTTATGGTGGGTGCAATGTAATTATGTGTGTGTTAGAGAGAGAATACTAAAAGCCTGGAGGAAATTCATTTTTGATATGAATGTACCAGATGAGACTCTTTAAGGCTTAGCAGAGTTTGACTACTATAAAGGAGACTGAAGATGATGCTAAATGGCAATGTTGGAAGAAATGGTTTCCAGCAGAGTCAGGTTGCAGCAGCTTCATTAATATATCATGCTGAAAATGTATGTGGCAGCCAGAGAGGAAAAAGGAAAAGAAAGGTGTGTGTGTGTGAAAGGAATCTGACGACAATCAAAGGAAGATCAGTAGAATAGAGGAAAGGGATCAGGGGAGAGAGGAAAGCAGGTAAAAGAGAAATACTCGAGAATGATATTGGCTAAGTTTTATCACTGTATTGTACATATGTATGAAAACATAACAACAGATCCCACCATTATGTACAAGTATAATGCACCATGAAATATGGAAATAAAGAAAAATACCAAACCTAGTGAGGCGAGGTGGAATATGCTTATAATCCCAGTGACTCAGGTAGATGAAGCAAGAGGATCACGAGCTCAAAGCCAGCCTTAGTAAATCGAGGTGCTAAAGCAGCTCAGCAAGACCCTGTCTCTCAATAAAATACAAAACAGGTCTGGGGATGTGGCTCAGTAATTGAGTACCCTGAGTTCAATCTCTGGTACCAAATAATAATAATAATAATAATAATAATAATAATAATAATACCACCAAATCTAATATGATCAAAACAATTCACCAGTAATTAGCCTGCATGACACATAAAACAGAATATCCTTTATAGGAAGACAATATAATCCAGACTTCCTATGATGTATCATCTATAAATGACCAGAATATCCAGGGGTGCTTAACCATTGAGCCACAACCTCAGCCCTTTTTTTGCATTTTATTTAGATATAGGCTCTCATTGAGTTGCTAAGTGCATCCCTTAGTTGCTGAGGCTAGCTTTGAACTCTTTTTTTTTTTTAACAATTTTAATTTTTAATAATGGAAACATTTTGCTATTCCAGAAAAAATTTCAGGGGAGAAAAATCTTCCCTATAAAAATAAACTCATCAAAATTATAAATATTATAACTTTTTTACTTCTGCAATTTAAAATGCTCCCCTGCAATACCACCCCTTCATATAACACCTTTCCTGTACCATCACATTTTGAAGAGAAAACAGTATTACAGCAAAGCTCAGTTTTAATTTAACGTAACATTTGTAAAATGACTTTTTAAAATCTTTGGCCTTCAGAGCCTTTATTCTTATTTTACAACATTAAAAATGCTGCTATAGTAACCAGTGTTTGGGAGAGAATATCTCTCTTCTAGAACCATGAACAGACAGAATTTTAATACAGTAACTTCCAAATTGTAACTTGTAGTGCACATGACAGGAAGGTTTGGATAAACACAGAGGAGAATATGCCTATTTCAGACAATCTACTTCAAGTAAAAAAAAAAAAAAGAATTCACAGATACCCATCAGCTACTACTTCAGGTTCTAACAGTGTCATGAATCTGAGAAACAAATGCTTCACAAACTATAAATTTACTGGGATGAGTAATTAAAAGACCAGGTGGTTGATAACAGTATATTCAAACCCAATCCACAGTCTGAATAGGAAAACCAGTATTAAAATCATGAAGGCATTCCCTGAACAACAAAGGCCAAGTGTTGGGTGACAATGTCACTAAAACCTCATTGACACACTAAAAAGTAGTTACATGCAAAATTAAACAATGTGTGCCATGCATAATTTATTAGCTTTGAACTCTTGATCCTCCTGCCTTAGCCTCCTGAGTCGATGGGATTATAGGCATGTAGAATATCATTAAATTTTGCCAGAATGCAAAGAAGATAGAAAAATGAGAACCACAAGAGAAAATGTCACATATAAAAAAAGTTCCGTGAACTGACCCAGATGTTAGGATTAGCAGAAAAAAAATTTAAAAAGTTTTTATGACTAATTTCAAGGAATTAAAGAAAAGCTTAATCATAATGAATAAGTAGATATGGGTGTCAACATATAAATGAAAAATTTCTTTTAAAAGAAATAAAAAGTATAGTATTTGAAATGAAAAATTCATGAAACAAATCTATCATCAGATTATATAGTGCAAAAACAGCAAAAAGTTAACTTGGAGATAGACCAATAAAAATTACCTGGTCTAAAAATCAGAAAGAAAAAAAATAGAGACTTGGTTACTATCATTACAAAGTGACCTAACATACATATAATTAGATTTCTAGAAGAATAGAGGCATAAATTGTACAGAAAAAATATTTAAGACAATGATGGCTAAAATTATCTCAAATTAACAAAAAAGATGTTAACAGATTTAGGAAACTCAGTGAATACTAAAGTTAGTTACAAAGCAAATCACATCTAGATGCATCAGAGTCAACTGTAAATAATCAATTAGGAGGAAAAAGGTCTTGAAGGCAATTAGAAAAAAGTGGTGTGTTACGCATAGGTAAAAATGACTAAAATGATAGCTGACTTCTTATCAGAAATGAGAGATTAAAGTTAACGGAAAGGTTTAAGGTGCTAGAAGACAAAAACTGCTAATCCAGGATAAGTACTCTTCAAAACTGAAAGCAGAATAGACATTTTCAAATAAATAAAAAGTAAGAAAATTCAATACCAATAGATCTCTACTATTAACAATGCTAAAAGAACCTCTTCAGGATAAAAGGAGATGATCCATCAGGTAGAAACAGATGCACTGTGTGTTTTAGTTTACTGTGTAATAAACTTAATGGTTTAAAATAAAAATTGTTTGTTATTTCTCCTTATTCTATGATTTGGCTTTACATAACCTGATGGGTCCTTTGCTCTAGGTATTTATTAGTGCTTATGTGGTTTCCTTTAGCAGGGATTGTTTAACCAAAGGTAGAACTGACAAAATAGCTTTGTTTACATGTCTGCTAGCTCAACTGGTTGGGTCAGGCTTATCTCCTCAAATGCTTTTAGTCATTCAGTCATTCTAAAATTTTTTATTTGTTTATTTGTTTTATTTATTTTATTTGTTGATTAGATTTCTAGAGGATAAAAGTAGAAGGTATATACCTTCCCAAGGTGTTAGGTCTAGGATTGGCATGGCATCACTTTCACCAAAAATATATTTTGTTCATTAAAACAAGACAAAAGACCAGCCCAGACTCAGCGGGTGGGAAAATAGATATTACTTCATAATGAGAGAAGCAACATGATACAGGAATGTGGAGAATTAGGGGTAGATATTTTAAAAGACAATGCACCATAAACAGAAATGAAAAGTACTAGAAATACTAAAATGTAGGTAAATATAAAAGGCAATATGTATACATATTTATTCTTTTAATTTCTTGGAAACATGACTAAGGTAAAAAACATAGGGTATACAGCTGTAATATGTATGACGACAAAGCACAAAGGACTTGG
The DNA here is from genome assembly GCF_052094955.1 of Ictidomys tridecemlineatus. Taxonomy (NCBI): domain Eukaryota; kingdom Metazoa; phylum Chordata; class Mammalia; order Rodentia; family Sciuridae; genus Ictidomys; species Ictidomys tridecemlineatus. The sequence continues at coordinate 118,584 of NW_027522412.1, forward strand.
GGAGATGTGAGAAAGTATCACAAATTAAATTAAATTAAAATTAAATTGAAGAATGCATTTCATAATTCCTGGAAACATTGCTAAAACAATAATGTAAAGCAATAAAGCTAAACACTAATGGATAAATTAAATAAAATTTAATTTTTATTTAATGTAATTTTATTTAATTACATTAAATAAAAATATGAATAGAACGAAAACAAGAAATAGATAAAAATACATCATGAATAGTAAGCCAAGAAGAATGTAGAGGCTATACTAACATCAGATGAATTTAATTCAAGATAAAGAGTTTTATAAGAGATAAGAAAGACATTTCATAATACCATAATGTGTTTTTAAGAACACAGAAACATGACACCATACAACCAAACATTTATATGCCCCAAATATATGAGAGCTGACAAAACTGAAGAGACAAATCTATACTTTGAATTTTTAACACCCTTTTAACAACTGATAGTAACACTATAAAAAAATCACTAATGATACACAAGAGTCTGAACAAAACTATCAACCACCTTAACCTTATTGACATTGACTGACAATGCCCAACAACTCCAGAATATATATTCTTTTCTAGTCCTCATGGAAACTTGCAAGATAGGTTATATTCTTGGCAAAAAATTTTAAATATTGAATTTCAGTTTGTTTGCTGATCACAGTAGAAATAAATGGGGTATTCTTTAATAAAACTGGTCATTAAATAAAAGCCCTACAAATCATCAATAAACAGTGTTTTAGTTATCTATTGTTATATTTTTTAAAATTCCAAAATTTAGTGGCTTTAAAAAATAACCATTTGCCGGGAGTGGTGGTGCACACCTGTAATTCCAGTGGCTCAGGAGGCTGAGGTAGGAGGATCAAGAGTTCAAAGCCAGCCTCAGTAATGGCGAGACACTAAGCAACTCAGTGACACCCTGTCTCTAAATAAAATACAAAATAGGGCTAGGGATGTGGCTCAGTGGTCGAGAGCCTCTGAGTTCAATCCCCACTACCAAACAAACAACCATTTTATTTCTCATAATTTTGTAAGTCAAGACTTTAACCAAGGTTCTGCTCCAGTGTCACCTAGGCTCACCCATACAGCACACGCCTGATTTAGACTGCAAGGTCTGAGATGGCTTTGTATGTCTGGAACTAAGGTGCTGACTGTTGGCTTTATGTAGTCTCCCTTTCCATGTGGTCTTTCATATGTGAGGGGCTTTCTTCAAATGGACTCTCCCTCCAGCAAGATAGCCTGGGCTTCTTTACAGTGTGGCACAGGGTACCACAGAGAAGAAAAAATGAGTTTGTGCCTTTAAAGGATACAGTCAGTCCTTCCTCAAGTCTCAATCTTGGGTAGGATCTTGGTCCATGCATTTTGGGGGAATTTATAGTTGGATGACATTTTAATCTACATTACTATGTGAAATGTCTTTGTTTTCATGATTTCATTTTTGCTACATTGTTTCTTTTCCATACAATCAACTACAATATAGGATAATCTATTGATGATAATGTCTCTTCAATTGGTTGTGTGAAGCTTGCTCTATAATAATTTATATAGAAAAAACTTATGGGAATAATATTCTCTAAATGACAATTTCCTGATTTAAAAAACATATAATTTGTAGCCAGTACAATAGTGCATGCCTATAATCCTAGCTACTCAGGAGGTTGACAAGTAGGAGAATGGTAAGTTTGAGGAGAGCCTGGGCAACTTGGTGAGACTCTGTCTCAAGAAAAATAAAAACAAAACAAACATTAATGACTGCAGATGTAGCTCAGTGGTAGAGCACTCCTCAGTTCAATCCTCAGTGCTGGGGGTTAAAAAAGGTCATTCATCACCATACTAAGACACTCCTTAGAGAAAAGTAATTGCAAGAACATTGTTCTCCTTCCTTGGGATATGTTTTTTTTTTTTTTTTTTTTTTTTTTTTCTAGATTGGAATCTAGAAAGCCTTTTGTGTGCTTTGTGCTCTCATTATGGTTATGTGGCTTTTTAAATCTTGTTCATGCCATTGGATGTAATATCAGATTTTGGGTTTTTTTTGGTGGTGCTGGGGATTGAACCCAGAGCCTTGTGCATGTGAGGCAAGTACTCTTCCAACTAAGCTATATCCCCAGCCCCAGTGGATTTTTTTTTTTGGAGGGGAATCTCTTCTCAACACATTTTGTGCCAGATTGTACTTGAGAAAGGGAAGTGATATGTACAGCATGGAACGATATTAGTTTCTGATTTTCCCACTTTTTAAAATCTTTTTAAAAAATTATTTATTTTTAATTCTAATTTGTTATATATGACAGCAGAATGCACTATAATTCATATTACACATATGGTACACAATTTTTCATATCTCTGGTTGTATACAGAGTCACATCAGTTGTGTCTTTTTTGAAGAGAGAGAGAGAGAGAGAGGGAGGGAGGGGGGAGAGGGAGAGGGAGAGGGAGGGAGGGAGGGAGGGAGGAAGGGGAGAGAGAGATTTTTAAATATTTATTTTTTAGTTCTCGGCGGACACAACATCTTTTTTTGTATGTGGTGTTGAACATCGAACCCGGGCTGCATGCATGCCAGGCAAGCGCGCTACTGCTTGAGCCACATCCCCAGCCCCTAGTTGTGTCTTTATATGTGTACTTAGGGTAATGATGGTAATCTCATTCCACTGTCTTTTCTATCCACTATTTAGATGTATTTGAGAACTTTAAGAAAAATCAGAAATACTCTTTCCTATTTTCATGAAATCATGAATTTTTAGCCATGTAAAATCTGTCCTGATGGGTTTTGGTTATATTTTTATACCTCATGAAAAGAGAAGAAATGTTCGCCAGGACAAGCCTCTAAACTGGAAGCTAATAGCCATGTTATCTTGTGTGCTCTCTTCCTCCACATCATCACTTAGGTTTGAGTGAGGCCAAGAACTAATGACACAAAGAACAGAAGGAACTTTTCTTGTGATTACTGTATATTGTTTAAAGATAGCAAAGAATCAACTATTTGTAGCATTTTGAAAAATCCACATATAAATTTTTACTAGACTTTAAAATTTCTTCTTTGATACTCTGGTTCTACTCAAATGGTCCACTCTCAGAGGGGAAATTCAGAGAATCCTGGGAGAGTCATTATTTGTGAAGTCATAGTTATGAACAAAATCCTTTCTTGCAAAGACTTTCAAGCTGCCTCCCTTTAGCTTTCACTCATTAGTGCTGGTTGATACATGATGCTATTAAAAAAAAATCTGATCCTTATCTCACACATCCCTCTCACAAATATTGTAGAAGTACATTGTGATCCCACGAATCTTTGTCCATGGCCATCTTTCCCAGAATTCCCCAACTGTCTCTCATTTCACAGGGTTTAATCAACCTCCTTCCATCCTATTTCATATAAAGTAATCAACATTCCTTATAAAAGCTGACAGCACTTGGGTCCCCAGAACAATCCTTGTTGAGAAGGAAAAAAAGAAATTCATGACCAAATAGTAGAGAAGGCAGCCGAGTCACTTAAAAGCTAAAATTGTAATAAAAGAGAAAAGAATGATCAAGGAACCAATTAAAAGACTATTCATGTATTTTTCTCCTAAGAACCATCAGCCATGCTTCCGTTTGCACAGGATGTTGGAAAGCGAAGCAAAATCCAAAGGACCACCAGGAAAAGTAACATCTTACTCCCCTAGTCCAGCTGTTGACCCCTCTCCACAATCTCTATTTGCAATGGAAATCTTACACCTTCTGGATGAGACAGAATGATGTAAATCGCTGGCCAAACAAATGAAAAGGCAGCAGCCTATTGTTAGTTCCTGGTTCACTTCCATTAACCAGTACCGGCTCAAGGGGCGGGCAACTCCATTTCCACCCTCAAAGGAGGAGTTGGGCGGGGCTAGGTTTTGCACATGCTCCCAAGGCAGGTTTCTGGGCATGCTCACCTTACCATATAACTGTGCTTTTTAAAAAACTTGGCATTAAAGATAAAGCAACCTTACTTTATACTTAATTGTGAATGGGCTGCTCTAACTACTCCTCTTTCATATTCATTTGTTATTTTTAACCATGCTTTATGTCTTCACTCTGTTTCGAAGAGGCAGCTGGAGCCCACAGGTCTAGACCCTCATCTGGGTCCTGCCAGAGGAACCATCTACCACAAAGAGAATCAAGACAGTCATCGAAGACAACATTCCAAATTTTTATCCAAGTAGAGAATTCAACAGTTAAACTGTCTGCAAAAATGTAATTTTTTTTTGTAGGTAGACTGAGATATATAATTATCTTTCTGAAAACACTGCAATTTTATTTTGTTCTAGTAAATAAAGTCAATCTAGATGAGTACAGAAAAGGGTGGAAACTTGGTACTAAGGTAATCAAATACAACTTAAAAATATGACCACACACATCTATTTTTTCTCTCACCCGAAACAGCTAAAGGACAATACACAGATTTCTAAAAAGATATATGAGGCAATGGTAGATGAAACAGTGCACGAATTCTTTGGAAGATAAAAAGTGGATAAGAAGAGGACAACAGACTCAAAAGAGCTGTGGAACCAAAACACTGGTATCTTGCTGGGGCTGACTGCCGGAACTGAAACCCTTTCAGTTCTCCAAAAACTCAGATGCACAAGCACAGGCACCATAGTACGGAGGAACTGAGAGGATCCGCACACCAAACACCAAGAGCACCATGTGCCCTCAGCTCCCTGTCTTTCCAATTTAAACCACCAATTTCACTGTAATGGTATAGGACTCGTCTTAGGATACAATGAGTTGTCCAGTGAAATCTTCAAATCTGACTTCCCCAGTGCAAAAGCTGGCTTGCCAACCAGTGCTGTTGGCATGAGGCCCAAAGGCCACCCACCTGTTCACAACAGAGCTGCCTGTCAGCTTTGGGGAATTTCACCAGCACGATGATCAGAGGACACCAGATGTTTCAGATAAACTGCTAACAAGAACAAGAAACTCCAAAACAAAACTTTTAAAAAGAGGAGGAAGAAGGAAAAGCAAATAGAGGAAAAAGAGATAATACAGTGGGCAGGGTAACACTTTCTGAAAAGATATAATAAATATCCTCCCTGAGATATATTTTAAAAAGCTATAATAAATGTCCTCGGGGAGGATATTATATCCTTGAAATGGGAATAAAATACGATTAAAACAACAAGCTGAGAACAAGAAAAAGTTCTTGAAGAATATAAATGTGATACTATCATAACAAATTTTAAAGATAAAACACAAGAAAAGTCCAAGAACTGTGTTCTGTAAAATAATGCCAATTGCCTAGATTTTGAATTCTCCATATATTCCATAAAAACCACACCAGTCAACAAGGATAATCAAACCACCCCTAATCTAAGCCTACCACAAAATTAGGAGTCGGGAACTACTATAAACTTCCACTTGAAGGTAAACAGAGAATGAACATCCCAAACCAGCTGAGCTCTGAAGCCCTCACTGGTCTAGGGAGGCAGACAGAGACTGCACAGGAGCAGGACAGTGGGGCTCTAGCAGTGCCAGACAGATGAAGTTCATTTTCCAGAATGAGGTCACCCCAGGATGACTGAGATTGGTAGTTCAGAGCAGTGGCTGCTTAGGAATTCAAAGGAAGGGCTGGAAGGAGACGCAGTCAGACATCTAGGGACACTTTGCTCTCGGGTGAGAAAGGGGTAATGCAGACAGCCTTCGACAGTCTATGGCAGGGAGAGAGAGAGAAGCAATGGGAGAAAATTCAGAAGGACAAAACCAAAAGCCTCGCCCAGCCCTTTTCCTACCAGTAAAAAAAGCACCCTACTGAAGCCACTGTGCTTCTCTGTATTTATGAGAGAAAGAACTCTTTTTCGGGGTGGGGTGGGGTGGGGTGGAGAGGGAGGTACTGGGAATTGAACTCAGGGGCATGAACCACTGAGCCACATCCCCAGCCCTATTTTGTATTTAATAGAGACAGGTTCTCACTGAGTGCCTCGCTTTTGCTGAGGCTGGCTTTGAATTCATGATCCTCAGCTTCTGGAGTCACCGGGATTACAGGTGTGCACCACTGTGCCAGGCTAGAAGGAACTCTTGAATTAAGAATCTCAGTAAGGGTGAAAGATCTATATAATGAAATTTACAGAACCTTAAAGAAAGAAATCAAAAAAAGACCTTAGAAGATAGAAAGATCTACCTTGCTCTTGGATAGGCAGTATTAATATTATCAAAATGACCATACTTCCAAAAGCGCTATACAGATTTAATGCAATTCCAATCAAAATCCCAATGACATTCCTCATAGAAATAGAAAAACAATCATGAAATTCATCTGGAAAAATAAGAGAACCAGAATAGCTAAAGCAATCCTTAGCAAGAAGAGTGAAGCAGGGGGCATCACTATATCAGACCTTAAACTATACTACAGAGCAACAGTAACAAAAACAGCATGGTATTGGCACCAAAACAGACTGGTAGACCAATGGTACACAACAGAGTATACAGAGACTAACCCACAAAACTACAATTATCTTATATTAGACAAAGGTACCAAAAACATGCACTAGAGAAAAGATAGCATCTTCAACAAATGGTGCAGGGAGAACTGGAAATCCATATGCAACAAAATGAAATTAAACCCCTATCTCTCACCATGCACAAAACTCAACTCAAAATGGATCAAGGACCTGGGAATAAAACCAGAGACTCTGCGTTTAATAGAAGAAAAAGTAGACCCTAATCTCCATCATGTGGGATTAGGCTCCAACTTCCTTAATAAGACTCTTTTGGTGCCAGAATTAAAATCAAGAATCAATAAATGGGATGGACTCAAACTAAAAAGTTTCTTTCTTCTCAGCAAAAGAAACAATCTGTGAGGTGAATAGAAAGCCTATATCTTGGGAGCAAATCTTTACCCCTCACACATCAGATATAGCACTAATCTCTAGGGTATATAAAAAACCTCAAAAGCTAAACCCCAAAATAAATAAATAAATAAATAACCCAATCAATAAATGGGCCAACGACCTGAACAGACACTTCTCAGAAGATAATATACAATCAGTTGACAAATACATGAAAAAATGTTCATCATTACTAGCTATTAGAGAAATGCAAATCAAAACCACTCTAAGATTTCATTTCACTCATCAGAATGGCAGCTATTATGGATACAAACCACAATAAGTGTTGGCGAGGATGTGGGAGAAAAAGGCACTCATACACTGCTGATAGGACTGCAAATTGGTGCAGCCAATATGGAAAGCAGTATGGAGATTACTTGGAAAATTGAGAATGGAACCACCATCTGACCCAGCTGTCCATCTCCTCAATCTATATCCAAAGGACTTAAAAACAGTATACTACAGGACACAGATGCATCAATGTTTACAGCAGCACAATTCACAATAGCTAAACTGTGGGACCAACCTAGATGCCCTTCAATAGATGAATGGATTAAAAACTGTTAGGTTCATCCCATGAGCGGATCATCTAAGGTTGGTCCTTCTGCATCTGGCTCTGTTGACAGCATAACCTTCTCCAGGTTCATCGTGTGGGTGTAAATGGGAGCGTTTTCTTTCTCTTTTCCTTTAAAGGCTGAATCACACTCCATCACTTGCAGGCACCCCATTCTACTTGCCCTCATCGGCTGGTGGCACTTGCTTTGTTCGTTGTCTTGGCTGCTGTGAATGGTGTGGCAATGAACATGGGCAGGCAGGAAACTCCTCAAGACCCTGATTTTAAAAGTGGTAAGAGTGGACTTTATGTTGACTTTCTCATCCCAATAATGATCATGAATGGAGAGAGGGAGGGGAAGAGACTTTGGGAGGTGATGTATAAGCATGGATTGTTGTTTTGGGTTTATGGATGTGTATTCATCTCCAAATTCATCAAGCTGTATATTTTCAATTATGTGTGACTTTTTGTATAACCTCAACTAACAAAAGAAAAAAGAAAACTAACACACTTGAATGAGCAGATGTGGAACAGAAAGCCAAACACAGCCCTGACTTTTATTGGTGAATATTACAGGTGTCCATAAAAATTCTGGCTTTGATTTTTCTGGGCATTACAATAGAATTGGGTTTCCCAGCTCTGTTTCCAATCAGTCAAGCCGATGTTGATTCTTTTTTTTTTTAATTACTCAGTTGATGAATCTATTCATATATTTATTTGTTCATCCAATAGTTGGATGATGAGTTAGGCATTTTAAAGTTAGTATTTTAAGGACAAGCGATGCATCCGATGTTGGTTCTTTTGGCCAGTAACACCCGAGTGGAAGTGACGTGTCACTCACTCCCAATGCAAACTCTAGCTGTCAGTGCTTAGATTTCCATGTTCCTCTGTTCGATTGTGTGACACACACAGGTGGAAATGCAGCCTTCGGTGAGCATGGCCCTCACTGGACACGTAACAGGAGTAATAAAGCAACGCACAATCTGTCAAGCTACAGAGATTTGTAGGTTAGCCTTTCACAATAGGCCTAGCCTGCCCTGACCAAGTGAAGCCATTATGATGTAGAGAAAAGCATATTATGCCAGACATTGAGAGATTTGTGTCACAGACTAATCATGATAGTAATCAAGAGAAAATAATTTCCCATTTGAAAAGCCCCCTCCTCAGGCTAGAGTGATCCATGTTGAAATATATTAGAATTGGAGACATAAGTACAAACTCCTGCTTAGCTTACTGTAGAATGACTGTTACATGTAGAAACATTTATCTGCATAGGTATGAAAATGCCCACAAGTATCTCCTTGCTCTGTAAACCGAAGAGCCTAAGAACCACTGTCTCCCCACCCAGCAGCAGTAAGTACCCCTGGTGCCCAGCTCTCAAGGCCCAACACCTCTGCAATAACAGAAACCAGGATCCTGGGAGAAATGGCTGAGTTTAGGTCGGGGCAGAAAGTATCCAAGAGAATACTGAAGCATCTTGCAGTTCCAGAAAGTAAGGAAATGGACAAAAAAAAAAAAAAAAAAAAAACCAAAACAGTAGCAATAACTCCACAAGGCTTGGGGGTAGGTCACAGGGACACAGGAACCAATCAACTGAAAGACATCTCAACAGATGGCCAACTGTGAACAAGCAATGCATAAAGTAATATGTGAATATAACTCAAAATTTAAAATAAGTATGCATGAGCCCATGCTTAAATAAATACACAAATAAATAAGTATGGAAAAAGAGACAAATCTACCTTGCAGAAGAATTCTAAATGATTCCCACGGAAACTTCACCCTCAAGGAAAAGGGGTGGAATTCCCACACCGAAGGTGCCAACAGCACATACTGACTTCCTTCTGAAGAGTGTAAATATGAAAAAGCGGAGAAAACCAGTAACTTTACAGTGGAGAAAATGGATAGGCACTATCTCAAGTCAGGTGGTCAAGGTCAGTATCATCCATGGTGAACTGATGATAGAAGCACCCTTGGTGTGACAGTAAAAGAAGGGCACTTTACCTCTGTGCCTCCTCCAAACACATTGCTTTGGTCAAATCATGAGGAAAATGTCAGACAAATCCCAAGAGAGGGACATTCTACAAAATACATAATCAGTATACCTCGAAACTCCCAAAGGCATCAACAATCAAGGAAAGTGTGAGAAGCTGTCACAGCCAAGAGGACTCCTAGGAGATATGACCACTAAATGGCATGTGTCCCCCTGGATGGGAATCTAGAACAGAAAAAGGACAGGGGGCATCTAAAGAAATCTAAATGAAGTGTGAACTTAAGCAGAACCCCCAGTTCTAGTGGGGGTTCCTTACCAATGTGAGATATGAATAGGTACCTACTGAGGAGTGTATTAGAACCCCCCAATGCTACCTGTTCAGTATTTTTGCAAATCTAAAGGTGTTCTAAAATAAAAAGTTCATATTAAAAATACTGCCTACAATGCCAGAAAAGCATGAACTACGTAGGCAGGCAGGTACTCACATCTCCCAGGTATTCAGGCTCTCTGAAAACACTGCATTGACAACCAAAAACCTCACTGATAGGAAGTAGAGACTTCAATAGACTGAGTTTTGCCATGTTTGTGGTTTGTAAAACTCAATGGCTTAGATGACAATTCTTCTCAAACTGTTCTATGGATTCATTGCAAACTCAATTGATATTTCAGCAGAAGTCTTGCAGAAATGGGCAAGCTCTTTTTAAATTCATATGGAAATTCAAATGACCTAGAATATTTAACATATCTTCAAAATAGAACAGTTGTAATACCAAGACTACCTTATTTTTAGATTTATTATAAAGCTATTGTACTCTAGAATTATTTTAAAGACAGAGAAATAGGAAAAAATCACTAAAAATGAGTTAAAAATAGAGACACTCCTATATGGTGAATTGATTTTTGACAAAGGTGAAAAGAAATTTTTACATGTATTGTATTCTCAACAATCAGCCTAAAACAAGTGGATAAACAAATGCAAAAATCAAATTGCGTGCCTCACATCATATATAACAGTAATTAAAAGAGTGTCATGTTCCTGAATAAAACCTAAATCTATAAAACAATAGAAGTAACAGCAAAGAGAGAAAGAGGAGGAGAAGAAATGCCAAAGCAGTCAAGCTGGGGCCACTTTCAGAGCAGCAGCCAGGGGATCATGTAAATGCCATGCTTTTGCATGCTCCAGAGACCACGGAAGGATTGCTAAAAGCAAATGTGTTTGTCCTTGTGTGTCAAGTGCAATTAAAGTCAGAGAAAATTTTTTTGCTGAGTTGTACAAGCAGAAAGCACACAGCAAGGACCATCTGGCCTTCAAGGGACCCAGGGCTGCACCGGGCAATCTCTTGCTCTATCTTTCAGGGAATATCCTTGCTCCTCCTCAACCACTGAGCAAATGGCAAATCAAAACCTGTCAGCCGCAGGTTGTTGACAGCATAGGGAAGCTAGCATGTGGAAACCGAGAGAGCTGCAGCTTGTCTTCATTCATTTTACGTCCTACCGCTCCATGTAGGTGTCATGCTCAATATTTCATAGAGTGTGCAGGTGTGAGACAGACCCAACTGCTCACCAATCAGTTCTGCCACTAACCTGTTCCTTGACCTTGGTAATCTAGTTAATGCTTTGGTGGCTGTTGCCGAATGTGGGAGTGATAATGACTTCTCCCTAGAATTTGAATCATTGTTGTAACTAATAAAACAAGATTTACAGCAACCAGTATAGCAATGTTTGCTTAATAGACCCTCAATAATTGGAACATTTTTTTTGTTATTATCCAAGACATTTCTGAAATCCAGAGGATCATTAGGGACTATTTCAAAAGTTTATATTGCAATAAATTGGAAAATCTACATGATATTGACAAATATCTAGACACATATGACCTTCTAAATTTGAACCAAACAGATATAGAAAATCTAAACAGACAAATATCAAACAATGAGACTGAAGCAGTAATAAAAAGGCTTCCAACATAGAAAAGCTCAGGACCAGATGGATTCTCAGCAGAGTTGTAACAGACCTTTAAAGAAGACCTAATGCCAATCCTCCCCAAATTATTTCATGAACTAGAAAGGGAGGGAACACTCACAAACTCATAATATGGATCTCTATCACCTCGATACAAAACCATATAAAGACACACCAAGGAATGAACACTACAGACAGATATCTCAGATGAACATAGTTATGAAAAAAACTTAATAAAATATTAGCAAACCATATTTTAGAACACATTAAGAAGATTGTACGCCATAATCAAGTTGGATTCACACTCAGGATGTGAGATTGGTTCGATATACATAAATCAATGAATGTAAAACTCACATGATCATCTCAATTGATGCAGAAAAAGTCTTTGACAAAATTTATCACCCGTTTATGTTAAAAACATTGAAGGAACTATGAATTGAGGAAATTAATTTAACATCAGAAAGGCTACCTGTGACAAAGCCAAACCAGCATCATTCTGAATTGGGAAAAAACAAACAAACAAACAAACAAACATTCCCCCTAAAATCAGGAAAAAGATAAGTATGTCCATTCTCACTACTTCTATTCAATATAGTTCTTGAAACTTCAACCAGAGCAATAAGGCAAGAGAATGAAATTAAAGGGATCCATGCAGGAAAAGAAGAAGTCCAACTACCTCTGTTTGCTGAAGACGTTATTCTATACCAGAGGACCCAAATACTCCACCAGAAGACTTTGAAAGCTGATAGACAAATCCCAAGAAAAGTAACAGGATACAGGATAAACATACAAAAATCAATAGCTTTCTTATAATCTGGTAATGAATCTGCTGAGAAAGAAATCAATAAAACTGCTGCATTCATGATAACTTCAAATAAGGTCTGAATAGATTTAATTAAAAAGGTGAAAGACCTCTAAAATGAAAATTATAAAATACTGAAGAAAGAAATTGAAGAATAACTTTGAAGATAAAAAGATGTACCATGTTCATGGATAGTTAGAATATTGTCAAAATGGCCATAAAACCCACTTGATCTACAGTTTCAATGCAAACCCCATCAAAATACCAAAGACATTTTCCACATAACTAGGAAAAAAGTTATGAAATTTATGTGGAAGAATAAAAGACTGAGAATAGCCAAAGCAATCCTGATCAGCAAGAGTGAGACTGGAGACATCATACTATCTGATTTCAAGTTAACTGCAGAGCTATAGTAATAAAAACAGCATGTTGTTGGCATCAAAATAGATATGAAGACCAACAGAATAGACAAGAAGACACAGAGACAAATTCACATAAATACAGTCATATGATTCTTCACAAAGTTTTCAAGGGCACAATGGAGAAAAGGTAGCCTTTTAGACAAATGATGTGTGGGAAACTGGATTTGCATATATAGAAAACCGGAACTAGATCACTGTCTATCATTCTGCACAAAAATCAACTCAAAGTGGATCAAAGATCTAGGAATTATACCAGAAACACTGAAAATGCTTTGGTGTAGGCCTCATCTTCCTTAATAAGACTCCAAAAGTTTAAAAAATAAAACCAAGAATCAATAAGTGGGATGGCATTAAATTAAAATGCTTCTACACAGAAAGGGAAACAATAAAAAGTGCAAGATGAGAAAGCCTATAGAATTAAAGAAAATGTTTGCCTGCTACTCTTCCAACAGGGGATTAAAAACCAGATTACATAAAGAATTCAAAAGTATAACACCAAAAAATTATCAACCCACTCACTACAGGCAAAAAACCTAAAGAGATATTTCTAAAAAGAAGAAATACAAAATTCTAACAAATATATGAAGAATGTTCAACATTTTTAGCAATTAGAAAGATGCTAATAAAAATTACACTAAGAGTTCATCTCATCCCATAGGATAACAAATCATCAATACAAGAAACAATAATTGCTGACAAGGATGACGAGAGAGAACTGTACACGCATATTTTGTTTGTGGGACTGAAAATTAGTATAATCATTTTGGAAATAAGTATGGAGATTCCTCAAAAAACTAGGAATGGAACCCCATATGACCCAATTATCCCATTCATTGTATTTATCCAAAAGAACTAAAAAGCAGCATAGTACCGTGATACATGCATATCAATGTTTATAGCAGCACAATTCAAATAGCCAAGTTGTGGAACCAGCCTAGGTGCCCACTGAATAGATAAATGAATAAAGAAAATGTGGCACATTTACCCAACAGAGTTCTACTCAATAATAAAAAAGAATGAAACCATATCCTTTGCTGTTAAGTGGATGGGATCAGAGAATATCATGGTAAGTGAAATAAGACAGACTCAGAAAATGGAGAGTTGACTGCTCTTTCTTATGCAGAAGTTAGAAACAGAAAAGTAATTTAAAAAATGGGATCTTGTGAAAATAGAAGGGAAATCAGTAGTGCAGAAGTGGGGGACCAAATGTGTGAGGAGAGAAGGGAGATGGGTAGACCCAGGGAATTAAGTTGACCAAAATATACTCTGTGCATGTATGGATTGCCGTAATGAATTCCTATTTTATACATAATTCCAACTTCATATAAAACTATATGCACCAATTCAAAACATAAGCAGAAGGAAGAGTAGAGGAAGAGAACCTGGGAAGGAAGAGGGGAGGAAAAGAGGAAGTACTGAGGATTGAAATGGAACACACTGCATTTATGAATAATTCAGAATAACCCAGCTATTATGCATAATTATATTACACTGATAAACATTCAAAAATGAGTGGCCCTAGGTCCATTTGTCTGTTGATGTGTATCTAGGCTGAATTCATATTTTGGCTATTGTGAATTGTGCTGCAATAAATATGTGCACACAGGTTTGCATTTGGTACGTTGATTTCATTTTCTTTTGATATATACCTAGAAGAGTGAGATCTGGATCATCTGATAGACTGGAACCTTCAACTGTTCTCCGTAATTACCACACTAATTTATGTTGCCACTAACAGTGACTGAAACTTGCCTTGTCTTCACATCCTGGCCAGCATTTGTTAATATTTTTCTTTTGGTGATAACCATTCTAATTGGGATAGGATGATATATCAGTGTAGTTTTGATTTGCATTTCCCTGACGGGTATATTCCATATATTTCTTGGTCATTTATATTTCTCATTTTGAGAATTACATATTTAGGTCATTTGCCCAGTTTTAGTTGGATTGATTTGTTGTTGTTGTTGTTATTGTTGTTGTTGTTGTTGTTAGGTTTTTTGAGTTTCTCATATATTCTGGATATTAACTCTCTGTCGGTGATTGAAACTTGACTCCTATTTCTCACCGTGTAATAAAATAAATCCAAAAGGTGTATAAAAAATTATTGTAAGACCTGAAATCCTGAAACAAGTAGAAAAGAACATGGGGGAACCCTTCAAGAGATGGAGGCAGGCAGTGATTTTCTGGATAGGACCCCAAATCATGGGGAACAAAAGCAAAAATTGACAAATGGGATCACATCAAACCCAAACCGTTCTGCACAGTAAAAGCAATAACAGAGGGACCATCGCAGCTGCAGAGTGGGACAAAGTGCTGGCCAACCATGCTTCTGTCATCGACTTTTGAAAATTTGGTTGTGATGTACCTTGGGATGGATTTCTTTTAGTGCACCTGATTTAGGATCCTTTAGGCTTCCTGGATCTGGCTGCCCATTTCCCCCCAAGATCTAATAAGCCTTCTGCCACTCTGGTTTGAACAAGCTTTGGGGTCCTCTTTTTCATCCCTCTCAGACTCCCACAATGTGTGGATTGCTGTGCTTGGTGGTGTACCTTAGACGCCCTCGACTTTCTTCACTCCTTTGCAATTTTTGGTTGCTGTTATGCTTCTCTGATTATAATAATTTCCAGTGGCCTATCTTCCAGCTTACTGATTCTTAACTCTGTTTTCTCTAGTCTCTTTCAAACCCTTTTATTGATTTTGCAATTCAATGATTGTACTTCTTTGATGCTAAGATTTCTATTTTTAAGATTTTCTGATGGTGAATTCTCACTTTGTTACATTTCTATCCTGGGGCCATTTCCACTTTTACAATGGCTAGCTGTCAGTAACTCACATCTCTGTTTCATTGTGGTCGATTTTAGAGTTTTATCTTGTTCCTTTGTTTAAATTGTTTCCCCATCTCTTCATTTTCTTTGATCCTAGAGTATCTATCTATATACTAAGGAAAAAGTCGTATCCCCCTCTTCATGCATTTCACCCATTCAGGAGAAAACCTTAATTATTCTGGCTGGAGCTTCTGAAACTTTCGTGCTAGTCCAGACCACCATCTTGGTTCTCAGTGGCTCCCAAGAGCCTAGAGTATGCCAGGACCAGTCAGCACTTCCAGACAGGAGGCAGGAGCCAATTCCTTGGAGAGCCTGGAGAAATCAGAGCACTGGATGCATGATCTCACTCTTTCCCATGGTAGCCAGAAAGTGGTAGCAGAAGATTTTGACTTCTGGCCTTCAGCTGAGCCTGCAAAGGACTGGGTGTGTTGGTTCAAACAGTGGGTCCAAATTCCCATCAGTGTCAGTGTGGCTGGCTTCACACTTGCCAGGGACAGATGCCTCTCAGTTACTTTCTGCCTTTCTTACAAAGGGGATCCATCTGGGTATTGCTGCTTAATTACTGCATGCATGGGGGGCAGGCAGGTCTGCGGCTTCCTGTTCTGCCCTCTTGATGACATCATTCCTAGATTTTTGTAAAGTTAAAAAAAGTACAAAATCTGATAATTTAAGCAACCGTGTATCTGGTTTTGTTACCTGATTTATTCATTTCCCCATCTCTTCCCATCACTGCCTGCCCCACAGCTCCCCAGTCTGTTCACGTTCAGCTTTGAGGTCACGATACATTTCCCCCTTTTCTTACATTCCTTCATTAGGTCACATCAAACTGTGGTCACTGAGAGATGACTGTTTTAAATATTTCAAGTTGTCATCTGACTATTAGTGATTCTAAGGATCATATTGAAGAGGCCTTATCCTCTGAATCAAAAACTAGAGTACATAATAATCATTGGCATGGGAGGGGAAAACTCAGAACTGTATGCACAGTTAACATCTACTGGACATTCTAGGAGACAGCTTCACATCCATATCAAAGCTCTCTATCAAAACATGTGGTTGCTTCACTTAGCAGTATCTTCTCCCATTCCATCCATTTACCTGCAAATGCCATGATTTTATTCTCTTTTGTTGCTGAGTAATATTCCATTGTGTGTATATGCCACATTTTTTTATCCATTCATCCACTGAAGGGCATCTAGGTTGACTCCACAGTTTAGCTATTGTGAATTGTGCTGTATAAACATTGATGTGGCTGTGTCCCTGTAGTATGCTGTTTTTAAGACTTTGGGGTATAAACCAAGGAGAGGGATAGCTGGGTCAAATGGTGGTTTCTTTCCCAGATTTCCAAGGAATCTCCATACTGCTTTCCATACTGGCTGCACCAATTTGCAGTTCCACCAGCAGTGTATGAATGTGCCTTTTCCCCCACATCCTCACCAATATTTATTGGAGAAGATAATGCTAAGTGAAGTCAGCCAATCCCCCAAAAAACAAATGCCGAATATTTTCTCTGATATAATGAGGTTGACTCATAGTGGGGTAGGGAGGGGGAGCATGGGAGGAATAGATAAATTATAGATAGGGCAGAGGGGTGGGAGGGAAAGGGAGGGGGCAGGAGATTAGCAAGGATGGTGGAATGTGATGGACATCATTATCCAAAGTACATGTATGAAGACTTGAATTGGTGTCAACATACTTTATATACAACCAGAGATATGAAAAATTGTTCTGTATACATGTAATAAGAATTGTAATGAATCCCACTGTCATTTACTTAAAAAAAAAAAAAACAAAAAAACAAATAAGTGGTGAGGATGCCCACAGAAACCCAGGGTGGAAGAGCACATACCCTTGCATGTTCATTGCACCTGAGACTGTGTGAGGGGCTCTCTTTCATTTCTCATCTGGTCCCACAACTGGAGAATGCAAGATTATTTCGGGCCACAGAAGTGAGATCTGGGGAGGCCATGTGCATCTGGGCATCACATGGTACCCTCGGGAGAAGACAATGCCCTGCCTTTTTCCAGAGCCCATGCTTGGGCACAGACCTGAGACAATGCTTTTCCAGAAAACTTCCTTTCTGTTGAGACATGATATGGAAGGGATTGGATGCAGCTAGACAAGATTTCCCGTACTTCCATTATCTTTTCTTAAGACTACTGGAACAAAAATAAAATTCGAATGCATGCAGTCTGGCAAGAGAGCCAGGGAAAGCACAATTTTCTACCACTACTGATTATCCCAGTAGAAAACCACTGAGCTCTGAGAGCCTCCCCAGAGCAAACCGGTGGCAAGAAGAATCCCTCCCCTACCCGTCGCCCTCACATGGCCCAGCACAGGGCACACAACTGCGGTGAAGCTGAGCTCAGGGCGAGCCTGAGCCATTTTAGTCTGGCCTCTTTCCTCCTGTGCCTCCAATCAAGAGGCCTGGGAGTCCAATTCCAAGGCGGCCCGTGAAGCCAGCTTGCTCTGGGTCAGGGGTTAGCAGTGCAGGTCCCCTGTGAGCCAGTTCAGGGCTTTACATTTTTAATAATATGTTTTTAATGAAGACTGTGTTTCACCAAGACATTCCTAAGCAGTTCTGCTCTTCTGAGAGGAAGGAAAGACAGCTCTAGAGAAATCCAGTTGAACTAATTTTCAGGGTAAAGCTTTGGATAAAATAATTTTGCATTTATCATTTAAGTTAATTGTAATGCGCCTGAGTCTAATGAGCCTTACCTCTAAACATCATTTAAGACAATAGTTAATTGCTTTATTTTAATAAATGTTGTCAGGATAGTGAACATAACAATGACGGAGTACTCAGTTACCACTGAGGCTAGAAAATGAAGATACACAGAGCTTAATGAGATTCTTAATCTGAAGGGGCAATTAGCATCCAGAGGTGGAATAGGACTCCTTTCAAGAGCTATGTAAACTAAAGCCATTTGTTTGAATAAACCCAGAGATTCAGACTACGCAGGCACTGCCACATGCTCCTGACACGCTCAGCGCACACTAGGTGAACCCTTATTGGCTCCGAACGGGAAGGTGAGGCTTCGGATGCTGTGCAAAGCCACATCCAGAAGATCCTCAGTGGAGCTTCCCATGCAAAGGCTTTCTTCTGCAATCAGCTGTTAGGACACCTTCCTGTCACTCCTGGCTTACTGTTGGGTGAATGGAGGTAGAGGCTCAGACAGTCAATAGAGCAGGGAGAAGAGAAAGAAATAACAAGAGGAACAGTTCCACCCCCTGGAAGAACACTGTTTGGATTTTCCCGTACCGTGATCATTCTGGACCTCGCAAGGGAGGATCTATAAGTGCACTGGTTTTCTTTTTTTTGTTTGTTTGGCAATTTTTATTTTATTTATTTTTATTTGTTTTAATTAGTTATACATGACAGTAGAATGCATTTATGCACTTTGATATATCATACATAGATGGCCTACAACTTCTCATTTCTATGCATCTTACTTATAAGACTAGATGTTTGCCACTGGTATTGAGAGTAACCCAGTCATTTTTTATTCCCTTCCCTCACAGTGCATAACTTGAACTGCATGATACAGATTGTGTTAACATCGTTTTTCTCATTCTTATGAGTGTTCATGTTGCAGAATCATATTGGTCTTGCAGTCACACATATACATACAGTAATAATGTCTGTGTCATTCCTCCATCTTTCCTATCCCCACATTCCCTCACTTCCCTCCCATCACTTCCCTCTCTCTAATCTAAGGTAATGCTATTCTTCCCTAGTGCCCCCCCCCCTTGCCTTATTGTGAATTAGCACCTGCATATTAGAGAAAACATTCAGCCTTTGGTTTTGTTGGATTTGCTTATTTCACTTGATAGTCTCCAACTCCAAGTATTTACTGGTGAATGCCGTAGTGTCACTCTTCTTTAAAGCTGACTAATATTCCACTGAATATATATACCACATTTTCTTTATCCATTCATCTATTGAGGGACACCTAGGTTGGTTCCATAGTTTAGGTATTATGAATTGAGCTGCTATAAACATTGATGTGGCTATGTCACTATAGTGAACTGATTTTAAATCCTTTGGGTATAAACCAAGGAGTGGGATAGCTAGGTCAAATGGTGGTTTCATTCCAAGTTTTTGGAGGAATCTCTATACTGTTTTCTGTAGTGGATGCACCAATTTGCAGTCCCACCAGCAATGTAGGAATGTACCTTTTTCACCGCATCCTTGCCAACATTTATTATTACCTATATTCTTGATGATTGCCATTCTGGGTTTTCTTATATAGAGAAGAGAAATGCTTTTTCCACAGGAATGGTTGAAATGGCTCTTGGAAAATAAACTGCATCTTACTTATAAGACCAGATATTTGCCACTGGTATTGAGAGTAACCCAGTCATTTTTTTATTCCCTTCCCTCCCAGTGCATAACTTGAACTGCATGATACAGATTGCATTAATATAGTTTTTCCAGAAACCAGACCTAGAGGCAAAACTAACTAGCAAGGCTTTGTTTTTATGGAATCCAAGAGTGAGAGAAAAGGGGAGACAGGAAAGGACATGAAGTCCTGTGTGCGATGCTTCCCCAAGCTCACCGCCAACTGCAGCGCCCAGGAAGAGGCAGGTGCGGCCAGTTGTTCTGCAGGAGGTCCACAGAAAGCAAGCGCATCTCTTAAGGCAGGAGAACTCGTCTCTCCAAAACCCCTTGGAAGGAGGGAGAGGGCGTGCCATCTGCCTGCTCCCTCGTGTTGACTGAAGCTTTGCTTCAATGGGATTTAACACACTTGTGTTCCCACTCGCCATTTCAGCAGCCACCCAGAAGCCGTCTCCCTGTTCTGCAGCCCTGGGCGTGCTGTGGGTCAGCCGCGTGCCACCCATGGGAGCCAATGCTCACTGCGAGGAGAGGGAAGAAAGCAGGTCACCTCGCCTGCACCACAAGGAACAGGGGGAGAGGACGAGCGATGGGGAATGGGGTCTGACTTCCTCACGGGCTGCACAGCCACAGTCAGTGCCAATCAGCAAAGAAAGCAGAGAGGGATGAGGGTGGCGGGGGTGAGAAAATACGGAATGTTCCAGTTATCTTTTCAACCAAATTCCACTAATCATCTATGTATCTGTCTGTCTATCTATCTATGTATCTCTCATATCTACCTGTGTATCTATGTATCTATGTATGTATCTATGTATGTATCTATCTACAGACACACTAGGGATAGAGTTTCTGAGATCCAGTTTAGCTAATCTCCCATATGTGGTCATTGTATCTACTGGAACAATGGAAGAAGAGGCTTTTTTTGACACTATAGAAAGACTGGCTCTGTCAGTACTGATTGTTTGAAAATTTGAGAAGAGGTGTTGGGGGATTGAGAGATTCAGAGTGGTCCATTGAGTGATGTAGTGATAATTCCCCGTGAGATGAGGACCTGGGTTTGTCTGAGCTAGGCGTAGTACCATCCCTGGAGAAGCAGGGGATTCTCAGAAAAGCCCATCTCTGTGTCTATTTGTCCAAGTTTTGTCAAATCTGAAATTGTCACCGGCTTAGCCATACTTGGTGTTTTAGTCTGCTTTTCTGTCACTGTGACCAAAGACCCAACAAGATCAATTTTAGAGGAGGAACATTTATTTGGAGCTATGGTTTCAGAGGTCTCTGTCCACTGCCAGCCAACTCCACTGCTCTGGGTCCTCGAGGAGGCAGAAATCACAGCAGAAGAGTGTGGAGGAAGAAAGCATCCCAGAGAGCAGAGAGGGCTCCACTCACGAGGGACAAAATATGAACCCCAAGGTCATACCCCAGTGACCTACCTCTTCTAGCCACACCCCACGTGTCTACAGTCACCACCTGGTTAGTCCCTCTCAGAGGCTTAGTGCACTGACTAGGTTGAGGCTCTCATACCCAGCTATTTCATCTCTGAACTTTCTTGCCTTGTCTCACACATGACCTTTTGGGGGACACTTCACATTTAAACCAAAACAGTTGGTAATCACCAAGAGACTTTGGGTAAATCCCAGCTAGTTGAAGCCTCAGTTTTCATCTATAAAATTAGAGATTTTGATCAAACATTTTTTTCTGGGAATGCTATAAGAGTTTATTTTATTGTATTTCTGTCCTTGTTCAGGAAGGAGTCATGGCCCACACAGCTGTACTTCATCATGTCTGCTCCCTGAAGTCGTATCTGGAGTTCCTTCCAGGCTGGCTCATCAGGACCTGATTGCTACCTCTTGGTTGACATAACACTAGTTAGTATCATTTACTGGGCTGAAAAGCTGCGCTTTCCATATCATTCTTCACCTCCTTAGCATCAACAAAAACAGCATGCCATCATGCACAGAGACTCCTGCAGAACCTGAGAGAAAATCTGTGTTATTGAGAAAAAAGAAAAATCCCCCAGGGGCAGACGTCTTCTCTAGTCTGGCTGCTCCTAGGGAGGATGAGAATCACATTCTGGGGAACTGTTGACTGTAAAATCTGGGGAATGGCCCGGAGTCTTGAAGACCTTTCCATGTCTGGGACACCCGGCTTCTGGGTCTGTGGCTGGTTCTGTGCCATTGGCAGTATTACTGAATTTCTTGCTCTTGGCTAATATTGCTTGCTCTGTCCCCTGAATGAAGTTTAACTCAACACAAGGAAACTTTGTGATAAAGCAGTATGGATGACCCACTGCTGTGGTGTGGGCACATTGCAGTTGCTTTGATTAAGTGAAGTAAAATTCAGAGACTCCTTAACAAGCTGGTGAAGCATAACCCTTTCCTCATGAAATCGCACTGGTTATTGCAATGAAGTGGCTAGAATTCATTTTCAACTCTCCACAGACTGATTAATAAATTGTACCAAATTCTGCTTTAACATAAAGACTAAGATTCTTACCATCAGAAAAGGAAGTTACGGGGCTGGGGTAGTGGCTCAGTGGTAGAGCACTTGCCTAGCATGTGTGAGGCACTGTGTTTGATTCTCAGTACTGCATATTAAAAAATTAATTAAATAAAGGTCTATCAACAACTAAAAAAAAATTAAAAAAAGAAAAGGAAGTTAAAAGGCTATTCATTTGCAATTTGAGACTATCAACTACTTAGCACCCAACAGAGTAATCCAGCAAACTCCCATTCATGCTCATAACCTTCCTGGTGACCTACTTAGAGAAGGTTCTCACTAAATGATCTGTTTCTCCTCTGAGTTCTGAAACACTTTTTTTTTTTTGAGCTCTGTTACTGTCTTTGACATACTCTGTCTCTAGGTATTGTGTATATAATGGTAACCCCTGATAGACTGTTACCATTCCAAGAACAGGAATTATATCTGTCTCATTTCTTAATATCTCCAGGTCTTAGTTCAATACTAGACCCAATAAATGCTGGCCTACTTTGAAGAACATCACCCTCCTATATGGAGACTTCCCATTTTGAATCTAATTAATTTTGCTACAGAGGTTTGGTTGTCACAATTCTGCAGCCCAAATCCATTGTGCATCTCCTAACTCTAAATTAAAGGAATCCAAGAATTAACAAAGTATCATGAGAATCTGGCTGTTGTCCATCATCATCCTCAACAGATTCATTCATCTTGGACATCCTCACCCCTGCTTACAACAGAGGTTCAGCCAGAATTACACAGAAACCAGAGATCCTTTTTTAATTTTAATTTTTTTTTAGTTGTAGATAGACACAATATCTTTATTTATTTATTTATTTTTATGTGGTGCTGAGGATTGAACCCAGTGCCCCACCTGTGTGAGGCAAGCACTCTACCACTGAGCCCTAGCCCTAGCCCCAGCCCCAAGAAACAAAAGTTTTAAAAAATGGAAAAATGAGATCACCAAACATTTCTTCTTTCCTTCATCAAGTTCTTTAAAAGTCCAGCAAAGATGCTGATACTTTGGTGTCTTAAAGAGAAATAAAAAATAAGTAAATTTATATAGTCAAAAAACAATTAAATAGGGCTGGGGATGTGGCTCAAGTGGTAACGCGCTTGCCTGGCATTCGCAGGGCGCTGGGTTCAATCCTCAGCACCATATTAAAAAAATAAAATAAAGATGTTTTGTCCACTGAAAACTGAAATAAATATTTTAAAAAATTCTCTCTTCTCTCTAAAAAAAAATAAATACACTTTAGTAAAGATGTGGCTTGTGGTTGAGTTAATATATAGTTATACATGTGAAATAGTATTAACTCTTTTTTTGCACATAAAGTTTTATACTACATATGCATAGCGATCACACATACAGCAGTGTATGTGTGATTACTATGTATATGTATGTATGTGTGCATGTGTGACTACAGCAGTGATTTTAAGTGAAGTTACAGTAAACAATTTAACAAGCTATGTAAGTGCTCAAAACTTAAAATGTGTGTGTATACACATTCATACATACACATAACATTTAAAAGGCCAAATTAAGTTTTGGTCCAGAAAAAGAAAAAATCTCTGTGATCTCAGCTCATCTCTGACATTTCCCTACCAAGTAGAGGGTATTTCTCAAGTACAGACCAGAAAGTAAATGGATGAAACCTGAAGAAGGAGAGGGACTGAAGTGGTTATCATTCTCCTTCCCACATTCAATGGCCAGGAGACAGCAGTATCAAGGCAATACCTTTGCTACTTGGAGAATCTACTGCTAAGAGGTGAATGGCAGAAAGGAAAAAAAAGTAGTGTTGGGAAAAGAGATATTGCCTGATTTTATAGCCAAGATATGCAGGAAATTAAACAAAAAGGAAAATAAAGCTGTGGTCCACAACAACCTGGAACAGCAATTTACCAGTGTTTATGTTCTAAGGTACAAGATGGTCTGAAGCAAGAAAAGAGTAAGAGCTCTGTCCTTGTGATCACATCACTTCCTATCATCAATACAGATTTTGAAAATGTTCAGGAAAAAAGTGCTCAATTAGAATGATTAGTGCTATCACCTTTTCCCTCATCAACAAATTCGAATCCCAAAGTGGAAAATTATATTTCTATTCATGTTGCCAGGAAACCCAGACTTAAAAATAAATATATGTTAGTAGCTGATAAACCTTTCTTTTGTTTGTTTATTTATTTATATGTGGTGCTTAGAATCAAATCAAACACATGCCAGGCAAGAGCTTTTCCACTGAGCCACAACCCTAACCCTAGCACAGACATTTTTAGCACGTGATATTTGGGAGGAATTAATTCTCATTGTTATAACCACAAACCATTAGATTGTTAGATATTATGGTGTAGCTATGAGGTGTCCCTCGATTGCTCCTGTATTAATGTTAATATTCAAAGGTGAAGTGATTAGATCATGACAGATGAAACCTAATCAGTCCATTCTAATTTGAATGGACTGACTGGGTGCTAACTGTAGGCAGGGCATGTTAGCGGTGCATGAGTCATGCTCTTAATTTTCCCTGCAGCTCCTTCCCCTTTCTATCTCTGCTTCCTGGCCACAATGAGGTGAGCAGTTTTCCTCTGCTCCATCCTTTGGTCACAATGTTCTGCCTCATCTTGGGACAAGAGCAATAGAGTTGGCCACCTGAAACCTCTAAAGTCATAAGACCCAAATAAGCTTTTCCTCCTTTAAATTGTATTTGTCAGGTGTTTTGGTTACAGTGAGAAAAGCTAACACTAATACAATAACTACAGAGATGAGTTGAGAGATCTGAAGGTAAATATCAATGGTAAGCTAAAAGATAGTGAAAAATCCAGCCAATCATTTGCATAATAACTTGCATAACTTTATAAGTTCCAATTTAAATTACGTTTGATTATTGAATATAATTGTATCTGTACATATTGTCATGACTTTACTAAATCTATTTCATTGAAAAGACTCAAAATTATGTTAAGACATTTTATGAATTTATGATTTGGGGTGTGAGGGTATAACTCAGTGGTTGAGTGACTAGCAGAGCTGACATCCTGGGTTCAACCCCCAGCATGGCAGAAAAGCAAAAACAAATACATAGTGTATGATCTGTTCATTGGCTAACCTCCCCGCCACTCTTAAGTTTGTGTTCCCCTCCTCTGTAAATTTATATGTTAAAACCTAATCCCTAATGTGAAAGCATTTGGAAGGGGGAACTGATCTGGTCTCAAGGGTAGAGCTCTCACCTTTTCTATCTCCCAAGGATGCAGCAAAAGGACAACATCTATGAACTAGGAATCAGATCCTCACCAGATACCTAATATGCTGCTGTCTTAATCTTGGACTTCTTAGCCTCCAGAACTATGAGAACTAAATTTCTGTTGTGTATAAACCAACCATTATAGCAGCATGAATGAACTAAAACACTCCCCAAGTCTTATTTTCTCATGTGAATGAATCCACTAACTCCCACTTTTAATAGCTAAAACAGAAGTATCAGCCATATTAATTAAATGAAATCAGTGTGATTGTTGGGCTCTCTTCAGTTGGGATCTTCCACTTGATACTAGCCACTCCTGACAAGCTGTTGGACAGGTCTACTAACACAAACGGATAAAGCCTATTAGAGACTGTTCAGAAACAGAACTGGTGACTAGATAAATACAATATGATTACCCTGAATAGGTAATCACAAAAGAAAAAAACATACATGACATGTAAACACCTAGAAAGACACACAGTTTCTGTAAAAGACACAGACATAAGAAATAAAAGAAAAATGAGTTATCTGTTTTGCTTCTTGGATGAGAGAAATGAAAAGGGCTGATTATTTCTAACATAAATAAGCATAGTAGCTAGAAAATCATGTACTATTGGTTGCAAAACAAATTGTTACAAAATTCTTGGGAAATTAATGTACACAAAAATGTAAAATGGGGCCTGGGGTTGTGGTTCAGAGGAAAAGCGCTCACCTAGCATGCAAGAGGCACTGGGTTTGATCCTCAGCACCACATAAAAGCTAAATAAAGGTATTGTGTCCACTTAGAACTAAAGGATAATTTTTTAAATGTAAAATATGCATACTCCTTAATTCATTACTTTCATATAATAATTCATCATAAGGGCTGGGGCGATAGCTCAGTGGCAGAGCGCTTACCTAGTATGTGTGAGGCACTGGGTTCCATTCTGAACATCATATAAATATAAACAAAATAAAGGCATACTGTCCATCTACAACTATAAAATTTTTTAAAATAATTTATCAAAGGAAAAACATTATTGGATGAGGTATACTGAAAGAATGTCCAAGACATTGATGTTTTTATTAACCAAAAGCCATTTATAATCTAAACGTGCATAAGTGGGGTATTGATTAGTTCAAAACTTCTAGTAACATTCCAGTGAACTCACATATCTTATGTGAGAAATAACAGAAAAAGTATGTATCAAGATCCTATATATGATATATTAAATTTAAGATGCACATTATCACATATCTAAAGTGAAAATGCATTTTATAGTAGATAACATCATAGATTCAATGAAATGTATGATTATTTATGAATTTAGTAATCTGGAAGTATTTACTCCAAACAAATATTTGTAGTGGTTACCTACTAAGACTGTCTCACTAGGGCATTTTAAATTTCTACTCTGTTGTTTTTTAATCCTTATAATTAGCTATATTTTTAAACATATCACATAAAAACAACATTATTCCTATTTAGCTATTCTAAGATAGTTTTAAACCCCAGGAAAAAAATATAACATGGTTCATCAATACCTAAATAACCATTCTTTAGTGTGGAGGGGTGGTATTTTGATTCATAATGGATACCAAAAATAATGTTTTCTTTTTAAGACATTTGACCAACCTTATGTATACACATTCTTATGGGTAGGTGGCTCCTTTTTCAGAACCTCAATGACATAAATTCCAATGTGGCTAAATAGTGGACTTTACCACATTTTCTTTCAGCTACAAAAAAAATAAAAATAAAAATAAAGAAAGAAAAGAATAGCTCTTGTCTGCCAGGTGCAGTGGCTTATGCCTGTAATCCCAGTGACTGGGGAGACTAAGGCAGGAGGATCAAAGTTTGAGGCCAGTTTAAGAAATCTTACAAGAACCTGGGGACTTGGGAATGTAATTCAATGGTAGAGTACCCTGCAATTCCCAGTGCAGAAAAATAAAAGAATAAAAAGCTCCGTATCAAAAAGGATGAATACTAATAATTTTAAAATACTATAGGCTAACCAGCACTTTAAGTAAAAATACTTTCATTAATTAAAAATTAAATTTCATTTAATTAAAAATTAAATACATCACACTAAAGGATTCAAACTAAGTAACATATATATTCCTCATACAAGTTGTAACTATGAATATATGAACTAAAAATAAGTACTTCTTAGGAAGGAATCTCTAATCGAGTTATATCTAGCAATGAACTAAGTCTAACTAAAAAGGGAAATGAAGGAATAAATCTAGAGTTTAAAATGTAATCTCTTTTACAAAACCTTAAAATATGGTGAATTCGTTTTTATTATAGAGGATACAACACAGATACATGTTCATATATAACTAATTAGAACAATTTAAAAAATAAAAAAGCCAAAAAAGACAGATACATGAGCCTGAAATTAAAAAGAAAATATAGATATTTAGTATGTAAAATGCAAAATATTCCATATGGCATAAAATACCCAAATATAAAGTTAAATTTTTTAAAATGAGAAATATTACAAGTGTAATATAATCCTTACTATAAAGAGCTCTTATAAAGTAAAAAGTATATAAGCACACCAATAGAAACATAAAGATATGAGTTAGCAAGTCACAAAATAAAAAGTAAATATGACTAGTTGGGTGCAGTGGTATATTCCTGTAATCCCAGCTACTAGGGTGGCTGAGGCAGGAGGATCCCAAATTCAGGTTCAACCTGGGCAATTTAGCAAGTTTTTGTCTCTAAATAAAAAAAAAAAGAGCAGGGGATATAAGTCAATAGTAAAGGGCCCCTGGATTAAATCCCCAGTGCTAAAAGAGAAATAAACATGGCCAAAAAGATGTATGAATGGATGTTCATTTTCTGTCTGGCCAGTTGAGAAACACATTTAGAAGACTGATAAACCCTAATTTTGGTGAGAGTATGGGGATACTAGTACTAATTCGGTGTTTATCATGGTACATGTTGGTATACATTTTCTGTAACACAATCTAGAAATAGTGTTATTCTAATAAATATTCCCTGACTATCCATTTATGTGGCACTGTTGTAGATGCTAAGAAAAATAATACAAAAGAGAAAAAAATAAGGAATTGAACAAATTAATATATCAAAAAAGAAAAAAGTACCTCCCTTTGAAACATTAATTTCACATCTAGAAATATAACCAAACAAGTGCACAATCATTTGTTCAAAGATGTTATTTACACAAAACACAATCTAAATGTCCATCAACACATGAAGGCATACAGAAAATGGGTATATATGTGTTGCAATAAGTGACATATGAATAAAGCTTGAGACATTATGCTAAGTGAAATAAGCCAGTCACAGATGGACAACTACGTATGACCCCACTTACATGAAATATCTAAAAATAGCCAAATTCATAGAAAAGAATAGAATGGTGATTACCAGGCACTGGGAAGCAGGGAGAAATGGAGAGTTCATAATCAATAGCCAGGAAATTTCAGTTAGTCAAATAAATAAACTCAAGAGAGTCACTGAACAAACACTGCACCTACAGTCAACAATAATGTACTATACACTTAAAATTTTAAGGGGGTAGAACCATAATAAAAAATTTGAAAGACATGGTATTTGCAGAATTGACTATATACAAAAAGTGGACATAAATGTTCATGATTATAGAAATATGTAAATATGTTCTATTCACATAGTGAAATGCAGTCTGTGTAGCAAATTAGTTTTATGATAACTAGTTTATGCAATATTATGCAATCCTTTTAGTAAACTCTTTCATGATAACTAGTTTATGCAATATTATGCAAGCTTTAATTAACTAGTTATCATAAAAGTAGTTTGTTATGAGGATCACATAATATTGCAAATTAATTTTATGATAATTAGTTTATTATAGGAATGCATAATATTTCAATATGTGGATAGAACATGTTTATTTAGGTAATCCAATAATCATGAACATTCGTATCTAATTTTTTGCTATTTTGGTCAATTCTACAAATACCATAATTTTCAAAAAAGGTTTTATGGTGGTAAGAACACTCAACATGGTTCTACCCCCTTGAAATTTAAATGTACAAAGTAATATGATAAATTATACAGTGAAAATTTAACTAACAGGAAAGTGATCCACTTAAAATGCATGTGTGCTCATCTAAAAGAAAATCTGTCTACAATGTTCTTTTTCTGGTTTTATGCATTTCTCCATTACCTAAATTTCTCCACATGAGCATGATTTTTTGACAAAAAATACATATCAAAGCTTTGAAAAATACAAATGTAATCTTTAAGAACTTCACAAATGCGCTGGGGTTGTAGTGCAGTGGTAGAGCATTTGCCTAGCATGTGAGGCACTGGGTTCAGTTCTCAGCACACATATAAATAAATAAAATAAAGATCCATTGATGACTAAAAAATATTTTTAAAAAATATTTTTAAAAAATGAACTTCACAAGCCATATGCCACCAATGTATTTGAAGCCACAAGCATTATATATATTAGCAATTTTCTTCATATTATAAATTTCCTTAAGATTATTATGTAGATATTGTAATTCATATTAAAATCAACATTATTTCTTTTTGCCTAAGCTCCTTTTGAGATTTTTTGTATTAATTTTTTTTAATATTTATTTTTTAGGATACAGTACCTTTATTTTATTTATTTATTTTTATATGGTGCTGAGGATTGAACCCAGAGCCTCGCACACACTAGGTGAACTCTCTACAGCTGAGCCCACAACCCTAGCCCCACTCATCATACTGGGAATTGGACCCAGGGTTTTTCTACCACTGAGTTATATCCCCAGCCCTTTTAATTTTATTTTAAAACAGCGTTTCATTAAGTTGACTAGGCTGGCCTCAAATTTGGGATCCTCCTTCCTCCATCTCCCAATTTGCTGGGATTAGAAAAGTGCACTATCACCACCATGTCCAGCTTTATTTGCTTATTTCTCTCTCTTTTCCTTCCTTGCTCCCTTCTTTCAATGGTACTGAGGATTGAACACAAAGCCTTGCATCCTAAGCAGGTGCCCTACCATTGAGCCCCTCTAGACTAGCTTTGCTCTGGAATTTTAGTGTGTATATATACTTAATTGCTCATCTAAATACCAAGCACTTGAACCCACAGGTTTTATGACTTTTGAACAGATAATTATGAAAAATTAATGGTACTGCAGAATCCAGAAACACTAGAGGTGTCAAACAACAAAGATGGAGTTGGGCACAGTGGTGCATGCTTGTAATCCCAGTGGCTCAGAAGGCTGAGGCAGGAGGATTGCGAGTTCAAAGCCAGCCTCAGCAACTTAGCAACACAAGAGTTTCAACTCAGTCCTGTCTCTAAATAAAGTACAAAAAGGGGTGGGGGTGTGGCTCAGCCCCTGGGTTTAATACCTGATAGCAAAAATAAAAATAAAGATTGATTATAAAAAGTTCTGGAAAAGGGGTAACTTGTGGTCCATGATAGCTTTGAAGAGGGAAGTGTGTTATGTTTGTGAGCATGTACACATATATACATACCTGTAGCCCATATGTATATATGGGAGGGTTGCGTTTATGCTCCCCGTATATACCTTCCCCTAGGTAATCAAGCTTGCTATGTACATGCTTTATATGAGCCTCTAAGGTTAGCCACATCTGCCTTCAGTGTTATCTTCAGGAAATCAGTATCAACCCATCTGCAAAGGGTTTCAGTGCCTGGCTGGCTCCAGTCTATCTTGGATATGGACTATTTTGGGCGAATATGCAGATTAGAAGACCAGGCAGGCTAAGGCTCAGGAAGTCAGTCGAAGAGGTCGCTTGAGGCACTTCAGCACCACGGACACGGGCAACCCTGGTTAAAGTCCTTTCAGTAGGAACTGGGGCCAGAGCTCGGGAGCCGCCCCCGCTTCCCCCGCAGCGACCCCACGCTCCCCAGCCCTGTCCACCCGGTGCAATACTATTTCCTGATCCTTTCCCACTGACTCTTTCCGTCTCGCCCCACTGCGAGCCAGGTGAAAGCTTGGACCCAGATGCAGGTCCGCATAGCGCCCCCTCCTCCCCATGCGAGTTCCTTCCTGCCGGCCGGTGGGACCCTTGCTTCTCTCATCTCCTTTCAAATGCAGCCATATGGCTGCACACAGCGTAATATTTTACACCCAGAGGACCGTCAGGAAGGATTCCTGTTTTCCTCCCCATGGCTAGATGAGGCTGAGTGGACTTGCCCTGGGCCCCTGCCTCCACACTCGGCCATAGCTGGGCCTTTGCTCTTATCTCTCTTTGGGAAAAGGTTTCTTCTACAAACTATTATCTCGAAAATCTCAACCCACCTACAGTGGCGTTCAAGAGTTACGAACATGAGATAAGAGAGTAATGGCAAATACAAATTCCTGGCCGTGTTCCCAAAACTATTCATTTTTTTTCCTAAATTGTGTTTGAAATTGATCCGTGACGCCACAGGGATTCACCCTTGTTTGGGTAGGTTCCTGGGGGAAAGGAAAGCAATAGTGCCTCATCTTTACCATGGAGCCTGGGGGAGGGCCCAACACCTGCGACGGTGGCAGGAAATGGGGAGCAGGAGATGGAGCCAATTCTGCTCTTACCCACTCGGTGTTCCGGTTCTCCAGGAGAGCAACCCAGAGAGCCAGAGCTGCGGGACCCCACGCAGGCGTGGTACAGAGACCCCGCAAAGGTTGACAAAGGGGGCGGGCGCTTTGCCCCCAGACCAGCCTTTACCCCTCCAAAAAAGAGCTCTGCCTCTTAGCTGTCAGGGGTAAAGGCGAGTTGTGAGGTTCCGGGTCTGTGCCCAGTCCCTCGCGGTGGGGCTGCCCAGCAGACAGGGCAAAGGTCCCAGTCAGTTCGCTGCTGCCGACGGGCTGCAGGAGCCCGATTACCTGCGTGTCGCAGCGAGGAAGGTGAGTCCTGAGCTCTAGCCGGGTCTGCCGGGTGCGGCTTGCCTGGTGCAGCCTCGGAGCCACTGAGGCTGCCGCGCACTTGCCAGGGAAAACCGCGGCTGGGGCTGCCAAGAGGCGCAAGGAGGAGAGGGGCGCCGCCGGCACGGACACTTTGCCTGCGCTCTCCACTGCCCCACCCCCCACCCTGGCCGTTGCAGGAGTCTAAGACCGCGGGGGGCGCCCGGGATTGGTGCCTAGACTGTGGGGGACTTTTACTTGTGCCCTGGAGAGTCTTGGGAGGGAGCGGGTTTGGAGCAAGCCTGTCAGCAGGGGCGACGTGGTCTACAAGGAGCCAAGCAGGCAGCCTTCGATCATTTCCATCCAACAGTTTGCGTTTTAAATACGACTCCTTGATATTTAAAAATGTGTCCAACAATGGTAAATAGTACTCCTGAAAGATCTTCCAGTATCCCTGAGTAGAGCAAATTCCTCAAGCCAGGTCTATGTATCCCAGTACCAGGCCAAATCAATACAGCCTATTGGGAACAGACCTAGTCATCGAAGCAATGGATTAGATGCGTCAAAGGGATTGGCAGGAAGGCCATAACTGTAGACCAGACAGACAGGACGAGGCCTGAACAACCATGCTAGCTGTGGGGAAAAAAACCAAATAGCTCCTGCTGATTTTTCCTCTGTCCTTTCAGATCTACCCCCCACCCTTGCTCTGTGACTCAGGACTCACCTTTATGGTCCACATCAACTGTCTCCTGACTTTCAGTGGGTTTTGGAATGTGGGAGGCACTTGCAGATCAAAAGGCAGGATATTATTCAGGTCAGTCCCTTCACCACCAATGGGCCACTCTGCTAGCAGTGCTATGTTGTTCATCTGAAGGTCAGTACTTCAGTCCTGTGATCTCTCCTAGAGTCCTCTCCTTCAGGACTGGGGCTGGTGATGGCTCCCAGAGGTTTCTTTTCATTCTGTCCACCACAACCACTACTCCACTACTACTTCTTCTCATTCTCCTTTTTTTTTTTCCTGGACCTGGGGATTGAACCTCTGGGTTGCATCCCCAACCCTTTTTATTTTCTATTTTGAGATATAGTCTCATTGAATTGCCCAGGCTAGCATCAAACTTGCAATCTTCCTTCCTCTGCCTCCACAGTTGCAGGGATTACAAGCATGCACCCATGAACTTGTCCTGTCCACACTTTTTAAAATAGTTCCTTTATTAAACTTTCCTCAACTATTTCATGTTTTTTTTTTAAGGTGAGATGTCTTCTAGAACCATCTTGACAGTTTCTCTGGCTCTATGCAGCCATCATGTTAGGTGGTTTTTACACTGCGTCCCCTAACTCAAGGTTGCCAAAGACAAGTGAACAGACCCAAGAATGGAATTCAGACCACTTGTAAACCAATGTGTTTACAAAAGGGCTGGAGATCCTCCGAGTATGGAGCATAAGAGAATTCTGTATGCCTCTTGATGTCAGGAGATATCTAGATCATTAAGGAACAAGTTCTGTTGCACTCCTAACTGCAGCTGGGCCACTTTTGAATGAGCTAATAGTCTTAGGACACTTAAGAGAGTCTGGGGGAAGGGGCGGGGCATACCTTATAATAAATGTGTTTAAGGAGAAGCTGTTGAGTCAGGCAATTATTGATTGAGAGTCTTCAGCTATTTCTGTAGAAAACCTAAGTAATGTTCCCAAACAGGAAAAAGTAGGCAATAACATGAGTAATGATCATTGGTTAAGTTGTCCTTAGCACTGGGACACAAGCATATCAACTTGCTCTGAATCCAGGCCCTGTTTATTTCTCAGGCTTGTAAAAATAAGCAAACAAACTTGGTTTGACTAGTTGGAGTATTCCCCCACCCTTTAAAAAAAAAAAAAAAAACGGGCTAGGCTGGGGTTGTGGCTCAGCAGCAGAGTGCTCACCTCGCACATGCACATGTGAGACCTTGGGTTCGATCCTCAGCATTGCATATAAATAAATAAATAAATAAATAAATAAAATTTTTTAAGAGAGAGAGAAATTTTTAATATTTATTTTTTAGTTTTCGGCAGACACAACGTCTTTGTTTGTATGTGGTGCTGAGGATCTAACCCGGGCCACACGCATGCCAGGCGAGCGCACTACCGCTTAAGCCACATCCCCAGCTCCTAAAAAAATGTGTTTTTTTAAAGGGCAATATCTTGGTTAAAAAAAAAAGTACCCAAAGGAATCCCCAGCCTTGGCTGTTTACAAATAGTTATTGTCCAAGCAAGTATGCTATTTGTTCTGAATACAAATGAGTCCAGAACTGAACTTTAACATGTTTCTAGACTTCCACCCTTTCTAAGATGAAGGATCCTTTACTGTTCAGACAGGCATTAATTGTGCTGATCTAGTAAGGAATAAGGAAGTAAAAGGAACCTCAGAAGGTGAGACTGATCTGCAAGACTCAGCTAGATTTTATGTTTCTTTTAGAGGAAAGAAGGAGAAGAGGAAGAGAGCAAGAAGCATTATGAGGGTGTGAAAGAGAAAAAAGACGGTACAAAATGACTTTTTGAAAAAAATTTCTGGGAGTTTTGAGAGAGTAACACTAGGGATTAGCACAACTGCCATTCTGAGTGACACTTAGATACTAGCTCAATGGTAGAGTACTTGCCTAGCATGTGTGAGGCACTGGTTTCGATTCTCAACACCACATCAAAATAAAGGTATTGTGTCCATCTACAACTAAAAATATATATTTAAAAATTAAGTAGATGATAGGTATGTGGTTGTAGCTCAGTAGAAGAGCACTTGCCTAGCATATGTGAGGTACTAGGTTTGATTCTCAGCACAGTGTATAAATAAACAAAAATAAATAAATAAAGGTCCATTGACAAAAAATATTTTAAAAAATAAATAAGTAAATAGATGGAATTCTTTTGTGCTCTAATACTAAGGACTTTTTCATGTCAAAAACTCAAACTAAAACAGAGTTAAGCAAAGGAATGTATTTGGCTTAATAACTGAAAAATTCGTGGATGGGTGGGTAACAGGGTACAAACAATTTCATTGAGGCAGAGTCTCTCTTTTCCTGTTTGTTGACTTCAAAGAGTTTGTCCTCCTGTAGTGATGTCCATCACCCTCCTCAGCTTTCCTGTGTTCAACTTAATGCATCTTCATAGCTAACCACTCCAGGAGAAACAAGCATTCATTTCTCAGGAGTTCCAATAAAATCTTGGGATTGGGTCTCATTGGCAAATTCTTAATCATAAGACCCAACCCTATACCTTGTCTAGAGACCAAGAGTGAGGGGAAGCATCATTCTACACAAGAAAAGCAAGGTTCTATTTCCAGAAGAAACATATAGCAATGGTCAGATGAAAAAAAAGAAATGCCCACTATAGATGCCTTCCCAAAATTTTTCAGTTAAGATTTATATTGCTTTAATATTTTTTTGATCCTCCTGTCTCAGTCTCCTCAGTACCTGGGATTCCAGGCATGCTCCACCATGCCCTGTCAAACTATTGTTTCTTTTGAAATGACATCATGTTGACATGAGCAGCACAACCATTGAAATGCTCTTTAAACCTAAAAAATAAGGCAAAATGTTTTGTTGTTTCCATACAAAGAGAAACCAGAAGACATCTTTAAATATATTTCAGTCTGCATTTCCACATACTCAGAGTTTATTATTTAAGTAAGAAGTCCCCTTTTCTGATTTCAGCAAACAACTCACATCCCTCAAAGCCCTGGATATGTTTCCAGAATTCCTGGTTACTATTGTGGCAATATTTGTTTCCTCCATCAATACCACCAACTTTTCTATCACAATCAAATACAAAGCTCTGTACTCATAGCACTCCAGGCTAAACAACCAAGAATTGGTTTGTACACCCATAAGGGAAGGCAGACAATGATACCCCATTTCAGGACCATTCATACTCTCTTCTGTCAGCCTCAAATACCTGGCACAAGGGCAGATATGGTGGCACAGCTTGCAATCCCAGTGGCTCTGGGGGGCTGAGGAAAGAGGATTTTGAGTTCTAAGACAGCCTCAGCAAGTTAGCAAGGCCTTAAGCAACTTAGAGAGACTATCTCAAAATGAAAAACAAAAAGGCCTGGGGATGTTGTGATTCAGTGGTTAGGTGCCCTGGGTTCAATCCCCAGTACAAAACAAAACAAAAAAAGGCACAAAACTGCAAACTTCGAAATAAGAAGGAAATTTTCTTTTACAAAATTCAAGGTCAAGTACGTGCTTTAATCTTCGAGTTACTTGCACCAACAATAAGCACAATTATCCACCAATTAATTATTTTTCCATCACTACTTACCACTCTACCATACCTCTGCTCAAAACACCCACATACTATGCTTCAGATTCCTTACTAAAGAGAGGAAAACAACCTATAGTCATGCACCCATAGTGACATTTTGGCCAATAATGGACTGCATATACAATGATATATAACACATAGCCTAGGTGAGTAGCGGGCTATATCATCTAGCTTTGTGTAAGCACACTGTGTGATAGTCACACAATCACAAAATTGATTAATGATTCATTTCCCAAAATATATCCCTATCATTAAGCAGCACAAGACTGTTCTACACAGCCATTATGAGAATTAAAGGAATTAATAGATGTGGTTGACCTTGGGTTGTTGCTCAGTGGTAGAGTGCTTGCCTAGCATGCATGAGGCACTGGGTTCGATCCCTGATACCACATAAATAAATAAAATAAAAGGTATTGTGTCCATCTACAACTAAAAAAATTATAGGTGGGGACAATTTCTAAAAAGCATGTCAGTAGAGAGTAGGTATTACTTCAGCTTCAAAACTACAAGAAAATGTGAATCCAGGGTTGATGGACATTTTATGTAATTTATATAAACTTCTGATTATTAAAATCACAAGTGTATTTGTGATTTAAAAAACCTTTAACAAACTAGGAACAGATGAAAACAATCCCAATGTAATATAGGCCATGTATGAAAAATTGCAGCAAATACAATTTGGTAAAAGATTGAAAACCTTTCCTCGGGAACAAAAGAAGGATGGCTGCGTTTGCCATTTCTATTTAGTACTAGAAGTCCTAAACGGAGCAAATAAGTACGAAGAAATGCAAAACACCTAACTTGAAAGAAGAAGTGAAGTCATCTTTATTTACAAACAACATGCCCTTGAATGTATAAAACCCAGAATATGCTGGGTGCAGTGGTACACACCTGTAATCCCAGCAGCTCAGAAGGCTGAGACAGGAGGATCGTGAGTTCAAAGCCAGCCTTAGCAACAGTGAAGTGCTAAGCAACTCAGTGAGACCCTGCCTCTAAATAAAATAGAAAAATGGGCTTGGGATATACCTTAGTGGTCAAGTGCCCGTGAGTTCAATCCCCAGTACCAAAAAAAAAAACAAAAAAAAAAAACAAAAACAAACACAAAAACCCTAAATATCCAAATATTCACAAATCATGTTAGAACTAATAAAGGAATTCAAAACCAAGGAAAAAATTTACTTGCATTTCCATACAATTATGATGAACAATAAGGAAAGAAAAATAAGAAAACAATTCCATTTACAATAACATCACAAAGAATAAAATATTTAGGGGTAAATTTAATTAAGAAACAAAAGACTTGTAAACCAACAACTATAAAATATTACTGAATGAAATTAAAAACAAATAGAAAGACACTCCATGTTCATGGATCATAAGACAATGTTATTAAGATGTCAGTACAAATTAAAAGGATTTACAGATTTAATACTATCCTATCAAATTCCAAAAACAGTTTGAAGAAATAGAAAAATCCATCCTAAAATTCATGTGGAACTTTAAGGGGCCCTGAATAGGCAAAATAATCTTGAAGACATAGAAGAACACAATTGGAATTTTCTTCCTGATTTAAAAACCCAACACAAAGCTACAGTAGTTAAAATAACATGGAACACCATATAGGTCAATAGAATAGAATAGAGAATCTAGAAATAAACTCTTACAAATATGGTCAAATGATTTTCAAGAATGGTGCTAAAACCTTTCAATGGGGAAAGAACAGTCCTTTCAACAAATGGTATTAGAAAACCAGATATCCACATGAAAAAAAAATTAATCTGGACCCTGACCTTATATGTAAGAATTAACTTAAAATGGATCAAAGACCTGCATGTAAGAGCTAAAATCATTAAAGACATAACTGTAAAAGCTAGAACTATAAAACTGGTAGAAGAAAACTTGGAGAGGGCTGGGGCTGGGACTTAGCGGTAGCACACTTGCCTGGAGGGGGTTATAGCTCAATAGCTCAATGGTAGATGCTGCCAGGCATGTGTGAGTCCTTGGTGCTCGATTCTCAGCATAAAATAAAGGTTTATCAGCAACTTTTATATATATATATATATATATATATATATATATATATATAAAAGAAAACTTGGGGAAATGCTTCATTACTTTGGATTTGGCAATGATTTATTGGATAAAACTCAAAAGCACATGCAGCATGAGAAAATATAGACCAATTGGACTTCATCAAAATTAAATGTGTGGATCAAAAGACCATGTCAAGGGCTGGGGCTGTAGCTCAGTGGCAGAGTGCTTGCCTAGTATGTGTGAGGCACTGGATTTGATCCTTAACCCCACAAAAAAAATAAACAAAATAAAGGCACACTGTCTATCTACAACTACAAAAAAAATTTAAAAAATAAAGACTATGTCAAGCAGGTACAGTGGCATACACCTGTCCCCTCTTTCTGCTCTCCCCTGTCCCACCACCTTTTTCCATCACATATACAAGGGTCCTGACCCACAAGGTTCAACTTAATAATTCCAACCTGACCGTGCTGGGGAAGCAATGTTCAGTCAGTGCCACGCTCTTGAGTCTTGAACTTTGTTCTCCCCCTAAGCCAGGGGACCTGTGGCACTGTCCTCTGTCTGCCCCACAACCTCTACGGGAAATGGCCGACACTCGGCAGAGCTGCACTGCTGGGCCAGGATGTGCAGGAGTCGGGGACTTCTCAGGACAGAGCACCATGGACCCGCAGGCCTCCTGCCCTCCATCTGGCTGGTGCCTGAACAGGACACTTCACAAGGTGCTAACCCCCAGGGGCCGTGTCTAGGCACACCACCACCACCTGCCCTTACCACCCAAACCCACCAGCCCACTGCACCCCACAGTAGGGTAACCATTCTAGACAAAAGGTCACTGAGAGCAAAAGTAAATGCACTCGATCCCAAACTAGAAAGAACTAGCATGAGGTAGAATGAGAAAATGCAGGAGAAAAGCCTGAACAAACTGCCGGCTGGGGCCTTCAGTGTGCACCTTGTCCTGGCTTCCTCAAGAGGCTGAGGCAGGAGGGTCTCTTGAGGCCAGGACACAGCAAGGACCTGTCTCAAAAAAATAAGATCTATAAAGGACATTATGGATATGAAGAGGTATTTCACCCTGCGTCACATCGCTGCTCCTCCAAGTATAAGAGGAGGAGGTCAGCGCAGCAGACTGGACCAACAGATGAACTGGACAGTGCTAGCAGTCACTGTCCGCAGACCTTCCATATTTCTGTAGGTGTGAGGTGCTGCCCAAATAAAGTGTCTGTGTGGGGAGTGGCGGGGAAAGGACAGCAGGGCGGATCACCACCGGATCCAACTCAACTTCAAGTACAGGCCACATGGGACACACTCAGTCACTTTGCTGGAAACCCTGGAGGCTTCTGAGAGCTGCCTCAGGATGGGGGCGGGGGCTGAGCCATGGAGAGTCGCACCACACCACCAAGCCACCACCAGCCACGAAAACGCTGGTTCTGAATCAGCCTTGGGCTGCAGGTCCAAGGGAGGCTGGGCCACGGGACTGGCTGACCAAGGTACACGAGGGTTGCTCAACACGAGGCCACCTCCAGAGCCTGCCTGATGACCAGGGACGGCAGCGACTTCCATCAGTTACTTTAAAACTGAACCCTGGCTCAGGAGGCTTCCAGGACAGTCCAGGAGGCCGCCTACTGAGAAACAGGGCTGGGGGGAGTTTGGACCAGATCACCAAAGGCCACAGAAGAACAGAGACTTGGGTTTTAATGTGTGGTCACAAGTCACAGCCCGCCGACACGCTCAGCGATACCCTCCAGGTGCTCAGGGGAGGCACCAGCAGCAAGGTACTGCAGCCTCCGGCACCTCCTCCACTGGGCCCTCCCAGTGATGCTCTGCCTCACCAGGGCCCAGAGCAAGGGAGGAGGCCATCTCTGGACTCAGACCCCTGACACCATGAGCCCCAGAGCATTTTTCCTCCTTGAAACTGCTCCTCAGGTGTTCTGGTCACAGCAATGAAAAGGCTAGAACCCTCTCCGAGCACCTCCCCATGGAGCACCTCCCCACTGGCGGTTGTCTATGCAGCACTTTGGAGGAGCTTGAAACGGCGCCAGGCGGAGGGCCCCGGCTAGAGCAGGGCCCAGCCCTGGCCCAGGGGAGCTGTGGGGAACGGGACGGGGGCGCAGGATTAGAGCAAAGCGCCACTGTTTTCTACGAAGACATGAAGAACTGCCATTTGCCAAGAGGAGGGAGGAAGGGGGGGACAGTAGGAGGGGGAGGGGCAGGTCCCTCGGCTGGGCCTCCGCAGAGGAGGTGTCTGCTCAGCATTCTCCTGCAGCTCCCTGGGAGCCGTGGAAGGATTCCAAGCAGAGAACAACACTTCAGGAACTTTCTCCCGAAGCTGAAGTGCCAGAAAGGAGGGTGCTGCATAGGAATGGGTCCAAACTGTCACCCAGGCTGGTGCCTATGCAGAAAAGGATTAGCAGCCCAGTGACAGGGCGTGACAGTGGGTTAGCTCTGGGTACGGGGCAGAGGGAGGAGGCCCCCAAGGAAAACAGGAGAGCTGTGCCGACCATGAAAACGAGGGACAGAGGCCCAGGGCAGGTAAAGAAGACACAGGAGGTCCTCAGGTCAACTCGGACAAAGCAGTACTGAACCTGAGGTACACAGACGACATCTACAAGGTGGACAGGTCTGTGGTGTGATGGTCAGGACCTGGGTAAGACCTGGCAATCCTCAATGTACAGTGGTGATTCTAGCATGAGTTTGTAGGTGACACCATCATAAGGGTCTGTACAGCAAGAAGGATGGAGCCCTGGGGAATGTAACAATGACATGTCACACCCATGTAACATGGCTTCCATGTGGTTTGTCCCCACAAAAACTCATGTTGAAATCTGACTGTCTATATAGCTGGGTTGGGAGGGATTAAGGGTCCTCTCCAGAGACTGGCTTAGTTCTGACTGGGAACAGCTTTACTGTCATGACAGAAATCAGGTCCCCTTCGTCCCCTCTTAGGCACACGTCCTCTCTCCCTTCTGCTTTTCCCCATTTTGTGATGCAGCATAAAGCCCTTGCCAGAAGCAGCACCAATCTTGGACTTCCAGTCTCCAGAACCATGAGTTACATAAACTTTTGGTTATAAATTACCCACTCTCAGTAATTTTGTTACAGCAACAGAAAACAGACTAGGACAATGAATCTATGAGAAGTGGCCACAGAACTAGAAGAGGAACCAAATGAAGCAAAAATGGAGAGACTATCGGTTTCAGAGGTCTCAGTCCACGAATGGCCAACTCCACTCCTCAAGGCCCAGGTAAGAGGGCACCAAGGCAGAAGAATGTGGTGCAGAAAAGCTGCTTAGGACATGACACCAGGAACCAGAAAGATCCGAGAGTCCCCTCACCAGGACAAAATACAAACCCCAAATGCATAATACCCCAAAGATCCCCCTCCTCCAGCCACTCCCTGCCTGCCTACAGTCACTTATTAACCCAATCATGTCACCTCTGGACTTGCTTGCAGTGTCTCACACGTGAGCTTCTAGGGAACACTTTATCTAAACCATAACAACTGCAAACGCAGGGAGAAGTTCCATCACCATTGTTGGTGTGGGTAACGGCACCGATCCAGGGAATGGGGGGATATGGAAGAAGTAATCCACTCTCCAGAAACAGCCACAGACAGGAGTCGGGATGGAAGGTAATCAGACTTGGGGACGATGGAAGCAGGGGCTCTCATTTCCTCAATTTGTCTGGCCTCAGTGGATTTTACGAAAAGCCCCAGTATTAAAGGTGACACTCGACAGTCCCAAATCAAGAAATTATGCCAGGGCTGGGGATGTGGCTCAAGCGGTAGCGTGCTTGCCTGGCATGCGTGCGGCCCGGGTTCGATCCTCAGCACCACATACCAACAAAGATGTTGTGTCTGCCGAGAACTAAAAAAAAATAAATATTAAAAATTCTCTCTCTCTTTCTCTCTCTCTCTCTCTCTCTCTCTCTCTCTCTCCTCTCTCACTCTCTCTTTAAAAAAAAAAAAGAAAAGAAATTATGCCACTGTTTCATTTTAACAGTCGAGCTTTAAGGCACCAGAGTTTTGTGAGTCTGAAAATTTATGGTGAGAGGATTTTGAAACCAAATAGAAATGTGTGTGTGTCTGTGGCTCCATGGGGTGTTCATAACAGGTCTCACAAGAAAGGGATGAAGGCTTGCATCCTCCCAGGCTCGGCTGCCAGAGCAGACACCACAGCCCGGAGGCCTAGGGAACAGCTGTTTGTTTTCTCATAGTCCCGAAAGCTGGGGTCTAAGCTCGGGGAGCCAGCATGGCCAGTGTCTGGCGAGGGCCACCGCCTGGCTTTCAGATGGCCCCTTCTCACCGTGTCCTCACTCGGCAGGAAGACAGCGTGCATGTTCTCTGGCATCTCTTCCTCTAAGGGTGCTGCTCCCAGGACCTCATGGAACCCCATCACCACCCGAAGCCTCGTCTTCAGAGACATCATGCTGCGGCCAGGGCTTAACAGGCTGTTGCAAGGACACGACTCTGTCCGTTACAGAGTCTGTGGCCAGTCACGTTGGAGAAACCAGCTGAATGACATTTCTGCACATAGGACCTAGAAAACTCCACAGCCCAGTCCTGGACGAGCCAATTTTGGGGAGCAACGAGGGTTCAGTCTGAGACTTCTAGCGAGACCTGACAAGAGTGTGTCTGATCCTTCTACTTGACTTTGACCCAGTTTCTGCAGCTGGTTTTTCTCTTTTGGTGCTGGGGAAGGAACCCTGGGCCTCGGGCTCTGTCACAGAGCCACATCCCGCCCTCCCTGGTCCTCTGGGTTGATTTCTGGGTGGATCCCTCAGGTGCCTTTCTCAGGTCTCTTTACGGAAGGGCAGGCCGGAGGTCCTCTAAGGAGGGGCAGAGAAAGGCAGGGAGTCCAGTGCGTGTTGCCTCTGCTGGGGTGACTTGGAAACAGAATCTGGACCCTTGTTTGGCGTGGTTTCTGGCTACTGCTAGCCCCAGCACCTTACTGCCACATCC
Source organism: Ictidomys tridecemlineatus (assembly GCF_052094955.1). Lineage (NCBI taxonomy): Eukaryota > Metazoa > Chordata > Mammalia > Rodentia > Sciuridae > Ictidomys > Ictidomys tridecemlineatus. The sequence continues at coordinate 162,145 of NW_027522412.1, forward strand.
ACTTCTCTAATTGTGCTTTGGAGACAATCAGTGGAGAAATTTCAAAATGCACTGTGTGCACGCGTGCCTGTGTGTGAACCCCAAAACACAGCAAACCAGAAAGAGTCCAGAAAGAGTCCAGCTCTGCCACCTACCCTGGGTGCGACCTCAGCCAGGGAACAGGCCCAGAAGCTGCGCTCGCCGTGCTCCAGCCACACACGGCTCAGCACGCGATGGCTTTCCGAGGGAGGTCCTAGAAGAAAGGAGCCCGGGGCACCCACACCTGGCAGGTTCCCCCGCAGTCTCTGGTGAATTCTCTAATCTTTTAAGGTCTCAGGAGACAGCAGTTTACACCCTTCAGGACAGAGGGGCTTTGTAGTGCAGTGAGAACATGTGTGTCCATGATGTCACAGGCCGACGTGAAGATCAGTCCTCTGTGTGCCCAAGAGCTGCCGCCTGTGTCCCCAGGACAGTGGCGTCCTTGTGCAAACAGCACCGGGGGCTCAGGAAAGCCAACGGGGGCTGAGGGAGGAACAGCAAAACCCAGTGTTGCTCTGTCTCCTCAAATTCTGGGTGAACGCCTTGACCTAACCCTTCCATGTAAATATACTCCTTTTCCCAGGTCCAGTGTGCGCCATAGAGGGGACTTCACACCCACTAACGGACATGTCCCCCCACACCAGGAACGCTCCTTCGCAGCCCTGTTTTTTCAAGGTTCTAGCCCCACTTCTACAACCTTCATGACCCAGATCAGAGCCACGACCACTAAATGCTATGTCCTCACACAGCCCACGACAGACAGCGGATGACGGCTTTTGTTCTGTCCCTGACCCCTGGCACCCCTGGCACTTCTTCCTTTGATGTGTTGTTTGGCCAGAAAAAGGGCAGGAGCAAGATGGTGATCTGCCCGAGCAGCTCGGGGGCGAAGACTCTTAAGGCAGAGGGGAAGCTGCTGGGAAAGGCTGATGTCAGCTCCGGGCAGCTCCCACCAGGATAAGGAGGGCTTTGTCTTCAGCTCAACTGTGAAAATGAGAAAATGCCTGCAGCCTGACAAAGGAGAAACCCCCACACACAGGTCAGGCCTGCGACCTTTACTTAAAGGTACCACACTCCCTAAGCAGAGCGCTCCCAAGACTGGGACGCAAAGCGGGATCAGCCAGGGACAGGAACCTCACACCACAGGTCCCGAGGGCCTTCCTGCTGTGGGGGGGGGGCGCACACACTGACTAAAGACCTCTGTCCCCCAACTCACTTTTGTAAGTAAACACACATGACTGACATGCACTGGGGGAGGGGCTGAAAGAAAGAAAGAAATCCTAATTTAAGAATATCTCAGTTTCTGAGTTATTTAAAGCAACTAAAAATAAGGCTGTGAAAAGTCCTCTTAAATTCACAGGACACTTTAGGGAATACCAATAAGACTGTGCACGGAGCCCAGAACAACAGAGCGCCAGGCGAGCCCTTCCCAGGCCGGACAGTGCCAAGGAGGGTGTGGCTGAGGGGGGACACTTAAGTTTCAAGGATTCTATTCAACAGTCCAGTTTATGAAACCTGGAGAAGGTGGGGGGTGGTGTGTCTTCATATGCTTAAAACAAACTTTTAATTAAAAGTTTCTTTTTGAACGTTTTAAGCTAAAGTTACTATGGACTTGTGCAACTAAAAATTGGGTCAGAAATTTTAAACAAGAAATTAAGAAGATTTAAAATGCCCTTCGCTGGGCAGACAGAAAACTCCTGTCTGGAGCTGGATGTGGCTCTGGGGCAGAGCGCTTGCCTGGCAGGGACGAGGCGCTGGGTTCCCTCCCCATCAGCACAAAACAGACAGTCTTTGTTTGTTCTTAGGGGGTTCTTACCTGTGCAAAGACACCATTTCCCTCTCTTTGGGGGACACTGGGCAGCGACTCCTCCTTCTCAGTCCCTAGGGGAACCATCCCGTGGCAGAGAGGATTGGGAGGGCTCTGAATCGCCCGGGACCGCCAGGCCACCTTCCCCTCCACACCCCACGCAGCCTCTGTCCACCAGTGTCAGCCCTTGTGTCCTGACAGCACTTAAACTGGTGACCATCTGAGACCACACGGCATCGAGGTTCTACACCAAATGACTCGGGGCAGCTGGCTGTGTGTGCTGTCAGGATCACCGCCGCACAACTGCTGAGCACAGCGCGCTGGCCCGGGTCACACGGCAGGGTATGAAACTTGACCTACTGTTGTCCACCAGCTGGCTGGAGGAGCACGTCACAGGGCCTCAGTGTCACCATCTGTACAGAGGGGACAATAATGCCAGCCAAATCACAGGACTGGGAGGACAGAATGAGGTTACGCCCAGCAAGCACGGGACGCCGTGGGCATACAGTGGCGACTCCAGGGCGCTGGCACGCAGGAGGGCCTGGGTTCCATCCCCAGCACCGCAAAACAAACCCTTCCCACAGGGCTCCCGCGGTCTCTGGATGCTGAGGCTCAAGACCCCTCAGCGAGCCCAGGGACAGGGTGTCCACCTTCTCTGAGGCTCGCACGGCGCAGCCACACGCCCGTCCGTGAAGGCCTACGACGGCTTCCCACGTGGATCCCAGCGGCTCACCAGGCCAACGTACTGAAATCACCTCAGCTTTTCAGTTTCCTCTGGGCTCAGTTTAGTGACATGAGGAACAATTTCCTTCACCCTCTTGGAGCTTGGTGGTGCACACACAAATGCAGCCAAACTAAGGGACACAGAGAGGAGAAGAGGCAGGGGCCACCCGCGGGACTATAGAAATGCCACCCGCACATGGGCACAAAGACCCCAAACTGCAGCCACCCAGAACACGTGAGGGTCTGTGTACGTAATCAGCCCCGTGCAAAAAATAAACAAAATCTACACAAAACCTCAAACCCCACTTTAGCCAGGGATCTTTTTTCTAACCAAGTTTCCATTTTATGCTCAGTACATGATTTCAAAGGCTTCCTCTAGCCTCTGTGGCAAACTCGAAGAACTGCTGCTTGAGTTCCTCTGCTCCCCGCTCTCTTCACCTAATGAGAGAAGAATCACTCGGGCGAAGCGGGGGCCACTACCCGGGGGCAGTCGGTGGAAGAAAGGAAAGGAGGGAGGAAAGAAAACAGACACAGGAGACCCCAGACCAGAAGACCACCAGCGAGTACACCAGACTTGGCTGGTCAGTGTCGTGAAAGGACTTCACAGGAATGGCCACCAGCAAGGACGAGGGGCAGTGTTTCAGAGCAGCACCTCTAGCAGGGAGGCTGTCCTCCACCCAGCCTGCCTCCTTCCTCGAGGATCCAGGCAGCCTGGGGCAGACACGGGTAAAAGCGCAAGGCTAGTGACCATGGCTGTGACCCTGGGGAGCCCATGGGCAATGACTTTGCAAGTACAGACCACTGACCAAAAGGAGGCCTCACCAGCTGCCAGCAACACCAAGCCCTTCTGCACAACCTCTACCAGCTAAAGCTGCAGCCTCCTGGGGAGGACACAGCTGAGGCATCACTGAGTGGTCACCGGTTTGGGGATCCTGCACAGCCCCAACACTTCTGAGGTATCATCCTCTCGCAGCCTCAGCATCTGCTCCTGAAAACAGCTGATACACAACAGGTGGACAGGCCAGCGGGCAAGGTTGGGGGACAGAGGACAGATACCGGCCTGTCCTGAAGGGTCACATCTCCTGTGAAGGTGAAGCCAGACGATGCATGTTCAGGTGTCCTAGCATGGGGCCAGTTCACGCAAGCACTCACCAAGTGTGCCCCTCACAGGTGACCCGCTGAGCACTGCGACTGCCCATACAGCCCCCCACAAACCTCGCAGGAACAAGCCACTCCACTTCTGAAGGTCATCTGCGGAAGGTGCGCTTCTGCACCATGCCCTCCCCAGGACCCCAGCCCGGAAGTCTCAAGCCCAACACGAACTGAGCGCCACATCCACCGCCTGCCCTCAAGACATCAGAGATGCTGCAGGACTGTCAGTACTCGAAATACTAGGAGCTACCTAACGCCCAGCACAGGGGACTTGGGGGGATAAACTGTGGCAGGCACAGTCAATGGAGGGGGCTGCAGGTGTGACCAAGGATGACAGCTGAGGCGGAGGTGTCAGGGATGCGCTGCGAGCACAAGAAACAACAGAGTCCAGAGGGGTCTGGACAGCGGCCGTCTGGCGTCCCAGACAGGCAAGGGGGCGAGAGAACATCCGTGTCTCTGCTCCATTTACCAAAAGAAACTCAGGAGGGTGATGGTGGCTTGGGGGGGGGTACGCAAAAGGAGGGCAAGTGACCAGCAAGGGGTAACACTTGACTGAGAACCTACCTAATAAAATCCTCTCTTGTAGAAGTGTGTCACTGTTTTACAGGTTCAAAAAATATAGAGCAGTGAAGATGGGGGTGGGGATCCAAACCTCTATGTAATAAGTGGACGTCCCAAAGGAGAATGGATGCTGCAAATACCGCGACCCTGACCGGGCGGGGGTGGTGAGCACTGAGGGGGACACCTTTGGCATGAGGGGAAAAAACTGCTGCAAGCGAATCCTGAACTTATTTCCGTTTAGATTTTCCAAGTGGAGGAGGCACAGTGACCCTGAATGGACTCCATGCTCACCGCAGGAGAAAGCCACACGCAAGTATGTTGGTTGGGAACGTGGGTCTCACTAGTGAAGAAGCAAGATGTGCATGTGGACCGGGGCAGGAGAGGCCTAGGGTAGGAGTCCTGGGGAGAACTCGTGACTTCCCAGTTCTTTCCAAGAAAAGGGTCTAAGAGAAGCTCAGTTCAGCAGGGCTTCCCCAGTGGCAGTGAAGTTGTGTCGGTGCTGTCCAGTACGGTCACCACCAGCCCATTGTGGCTATGAGCTTGAAATGTGCCCAGTGCACCTGAAGAGCTGAATTTTAATTTTATTTAATGTAACTGATTTATTTTACGGCACTGGGGATAGAACCCAAGGCCTTGTATATGCTAGGTGAGCTCAATACCACTGAGCCACTTCCCCAGCCCCATAAGGTTTAATTTTAAATTTAAACTGCCACTCGTGGCCAGCGTCCATCTTATCAGATGCCCAGCTCTAGAAGCAGCAGCACCATGGTAACTCAACGCAACAGGAACACCCACCCATCCTGTAATCCATTTTCTTCTTATTGGGGTTGTGTTGGGGTGTGGGTATGTGAGTGTGAGTGTGTGTGTGTGTGTGTGTGTGTGTGTGTGTGTGTATTACTAGGGATTTAACTCAGGCACTTTACCACTGAGTTACATCCCTTTGACTTTCTTCTTCTTCTTCTTTTTTTTTTTTTTTAAAGACAGGATGAGGTCGGCCTCAGACTTGCCATCCTCTGGCCTCAGCCTCCCAAGTTGCTGGGATTACAGTTGTGTACCAACATGCCCCAGACCTGGGCTTTTAAGTACTGTTTCCCACCAAAAGGAACCAGGGTCCCCTGCAGCGATGGCTTATTCCAAGGTCAAGCAGGAAGGTTAGAAGGTGACTCTAGAACATCCGATTTGCCACAGAATAGGAAAGGTGCTCAATTAAAACAACAGCTGTGAAACAGGAGCCGGGGAAGGGGATCAGGGAGAGTGACAACCTTTATACAAAACAGGGTCCTTAAGGCCACATGAATCACAAACAGGAAGACAGGAGAAAAGGGAGCTCTCCTGCTTACCAGGAAGAGCACAGCCGTAAAAAATCACTTAGTGACATTTCTATGAGAGTAGGCCCACCCCACCCTCAAATTCATTTTGTTTCCAAACGTCAGATAAAATATTTTTCAACGTCCATTCGTGTTCCTAATACTTAAAAATATATATATGTATGTACACACACACACACACACACACACACACACACACTTCACCATATTAACAAAACAATTAATTATGAGCTCAAACGACCCTGGTCACCAATGGAAGGAAGAACCCAGCAATTCTCATTTCCCAGGTGCTGGAGAATCACTAAGCAACCCCCCTCCCGCCCCCAGTCACAGTACATGAGGTTCTGTCACACTCGGCCGCCTCCTAGCCTGGCTCAGGGCCACGCCAGCGCCCCACGGGAAAGCAGCCCCACAGGATGCTTCCAAAGGAAACGCCGCCGAGCATGCGCCGGAGCCCCTCACTGCTAGCTGCCCAAACGGCTTTTCAACACCCCCTTTCTCAGAACCATGGCCACTTCTTTAGTGAAGAAATAAACAAAACGCATTTTCACAAGACGTCATTAACAGATTCTAGGAAGATCAAGCATAGAAAATCATTTCATAATCTTAAAGAGACAAACACACATGGGTCATTTCCAAGTAGGTGTGGATTGCAGCTGACTGCAGAAAACTTCTAAAACACATGAAATAAAAAGGGAGCAGGCTAGAGGTCAAGGGGTGCACGTTTCATCACATCACATGACAGTACTTACCAAGTACCCTACACCGTATTAGTCAGAGGTGCCACATCTTTTCATTTCACCTGTGAAATCTGTCATTAAGCTCTTAGAGAACACATGCAGAAACCCTGGTGTGTCGTTGAAATTGAGGGACACCCAGAATGAACTGACTGCACACCAGTTTTCCAACTTACAATTCAAAAGTCTCCCAAACTGCACACTTAAAAATGGTTAAGATGAAGGGCACAGAGGCTCACAGCTGTAACCCTAATGATCCTGGAGGACCTCAAGTTCAAAGCCAGCCTGGGTAACTTAGTGACACCCTGACTCAGTGGCAGAGCAGCCTTGGGTTCAATCTCCAGTACTGCCCCCACCCCCAGAAAAAAAGGTTAAGATGATACATTTACTGCCAGGACACTCCTGTGCACACTTTAATGGAGGCTAGACTGGAGGATCACAAGTTCAAGGCCAGCTTCAGCAACTTAGCAAGACCCCCGTGCAACTTAATGAGACTCTGTCCCTAAATAAAAAGTCAAAAGGCCTAGGGATGTGGCTCAGTGGTTAAGGACCTCTGGGTTCAATCTCCAGTACCAAAAACTAGATAAAAATTAAAAAAATTTAAAAGGGGACAGTAGCCACCTAGCTGATGTGAGCACAGGGGGTCTAGTAGAGTAGGGTGCTACTGTGTCTTCTTCCCTAAAATTCTGCATGATGGTGTCAATTATGAATTGCACACAGAATTTAATAATTCTATCTCTATTATTTACTCTTAAAGTTGTGTATAATATCATCACAGACCTATACTTCCAGGCCGTATCTGTAATCAAGCCAAGGAGTTACAGAATCATTTCTAAGTGCTTTCACATTCTAATCATACCAACGTCTGAAGCTGAGTGTTTGCCGTCTGCCGAGTGCTGCACTAAGCACTCAAAATAATCATTTGAGGAAGGTCCCCTGGTTACTCCCACGAAGGATAAAGAAGGTGGGATTCAAACCCAGGTGTTTAGACTAAAGTGTACACATCTCAAACATTAAGTTCTCTATTACTAGCATCTGAAAAATGGAATCATTCATAAAAATAAGGCCGACCATCAAGTGTGTGCCACCCTGGGTCCAACTCCCTGCATATTTTAGCTCTAATGCTTAAAATAGTTGTGTCCACTAGCTATTATCACTGTCATTTTACAAATAAGGACATTCAGCTCAGAAAAACCAAGGGACTTGTCAAGGCCTCACAGCTGGCAGGTGGCAGAATGAGGATTGAAACCAAGGCCTGTTGGATCACAAAATGTTGTCACAAAGTTGACTCTTCCTTCCTTTAAAAATAAAAGGAACTGGTCTCTGATTTGGGGTTAGGAAGAGAGGAGAAGAAACAACTCCTAGTAATGGAAGGATGGACTCCAACAGTCCAGAGGCCAGCAGCCTCCCCAGTGTGCAGAGCTGGTGGATCTGCAGGGCCCTGCTGCGGCTGGATTCCTGATTGTAGCAAATTCCAGGGCTCCAGACTGCAGGCTCAGCCTCTGACTAACACTGCAGTGATTTATTTGAGGATAAATACCTATGTCAATGTCTTATGACTGAACACAACAGGCCAAGCAGATTGGAACACCAGGAATGCGAGGCTGCCTGAGCTCTGCAGCTCGGGCCACCTCCAGCCGCAGAAGCGCCCTGCCTCCAAGGAGGAAGCCCTCGGAGCCACCGCCTGGCCCAAGGAGCAGCGTCCTTGGGAGTCAGATTGGTGAGACCAGCCTCCTGGAGGAGGACAAAACATTCCTTGGGCTGGCTGGAGGGAGGGGCAAGCCCAGGACCCACAACCACACCAAGCCTCTCCTCCGCACAATCAGAGTGACTTCACCACCACGGCTGACAAGACACCAGGCTCCGATGGTACCAACCCAACGGGATACACAACTGCCACCTGGGACTCTGCCAGGGGCTGGCCAGGTGCCTCCACATCCTGAAAGCATGGGGAAGGCAGTCGGCTCCCTTTGAGAGGGGGAGTGTGGAGCGGATAGGTGGGATGGACGGAGGCAGAGCAGGCTGCGTTCCAGGTAGGAGCCCGGTCCCGCCACTCAGATCCGGACCGCTTGAGCTTCAACCCCTTCATCTTGCAGAGGAAGAAACCAAGGCCCATGGAGTTACAGGGATCTGGGTCAAGACAGTGGAGCACAGGTGTTGGTGGCAGATGGGGGACTGGCACCCAGGCCTCCCGGTCCAATGGCCGGTTCTCCGACCACTGCTGCAGGCCGAGGTCAGCTGGGACGAGCAGCCCCTGGTGCCGAACACGGAAGCCTGGCTCCCCCTCCCCGGGAAGGTCTCGAGGTCACACCAGGAGCACAGAGGTGCATCCCTCACGCACACGCGTCAACACGCATGATCCAGACCCCACTCAGCTGCCAACCCCACCTTCTGCTCCCCCAACACACGACAGTCACTGACATCAGTTCTCTCAAAAACAATCCGTAGGTGCAGGAGAGAAGAGCCCAGTTTTCCAGACAGAGGCCCTGGAGCTCTGAGAGACTCTGAATGGGGCCACGCAGCCCAGGAGGCCCAATATGCAGGAAGGAAGCCGCCCCTCTCCACAGCTGTAAGGTCACCTGGGCACCTTCCTGGCAGAGCAGAGCTATTTATCTTTGACAGAAAGTACCTTATGAACAACTTAAAAAAATGACAGCTGAATCACTGGCACAAAGTCATTCAAGAAATCTGGCCCCAGCCTTGGGGTGCGCAAGCCCAGGAAGAAGGGACTTACATGTGGGGGTTGAACATGCGACTCATCTTGGAGACGTGGTCATTTTCACAGTCGAGGTCCTCGTCCCCAGGCTCCATGCTGAACTTTCTCTTGCTGGGGCTGATGGGGGGAGGGCCAGTGCGGTGGCTGCTGAGGGCAGAGGCCACTGGGAGGGTCTGCATTCTGGATTCTCCCCTGAGAGCAGCTTCACCTACGCACAGAGAGAGAGATGATGCTGTCACCAGGCAGGACAGCCCCCATCTGGGTCCCCAGGCTCCCCCGCCTGCCCGCCCGGCCCCTTGCAAAACTGCTCCCAGTGGAAAGTTTTTGGCAACGTGACGGGCTGCCTGCCACCCTCAGGACATGGTCTGAGCCCGAGTCCTCTGCCAAGCATGGGGTGTTTGACATCAACGCGGTTTTCAGCACAGTCTTTAGGGTAGAGTTTAAAATGAAAAGGTGCAATACAGCAGAGAAGGAGGAAAACAGCGTCCGCCACCAACGACCTCAAAGGCTAATTTGAAACATGGAAGGTCCCCGACTCCCGAGCCCACCAACCGCCACGCCAAGCCGCCTTCTCTGGCCTGTTATGCTTTTATTATATTTTTGGTCTATTTTTTGAGTTTTGTTCAGAACAAGGAAAACATATGGGCTAACAGTTCACATTTGCCCCTGAAGTGAAAAGGAAGAAAAATACATTGCTTAATGAGAAATAAACATTTTATTCCTAGAAATGGCTTGTGAAAATCTGACGCCGTTGGTCTGGTTATCAGCACCAGGTTTCAGTGTCTAACCTGTGGGGGGCAGAGGTACCGCTCTCCAGACACTTTTCAAAGTCAGACGCCCAAATTGCAGTTCTGATTTTGATGTGATTTGACACCTTGGTGTTTTCTACAACCACTATGTTAACAGGCTTTGTCCCAGATGATAACTCAGTGTCTCACTATGAACTAAAGCAAGTGTGAACTTTCTCATTGATAACGATTCTGTGTGTACCTTCCAAACTTCGTCACCAACAGTGATCATTATTTCAAGTGAAATGAACGTCAAGCTCTCCGAGTCCCACGGGGGCGGGCACCTCGATTTTTTCACAAATAATAACCCTTTTGTTGTGCAATATGTCTTGGTCTCTGAGGCCTGAGCAGTTCTGTTTCCTTTTGGTCACAATTTGAGAGTCATACTGGGATGGAGGCAACTCATCAGAGGCCCTGTGGCACCTAAGAAAAGCAATCTCTGTCTGCCACCTCTCCTGCTCAGATCATCACAGATGTGTCTCGGGTTTAACAGACACTGGCTTCATACACACACGACAAATGCCATTTTGTTATGGGAAGGAGGGAGGGAACAGCCTCTGACCATTTACCAGGAAAAATAAAATCTCTGCCAATTTAGTCAGCAAGATATAAACTCACAAATATACACTGACCTATCGGACACCTCCAGGCATGGCTTCTTATAAGGGTTCTGGCCCCAAAACAAACTGGAACTTTCCATTCTAAATGAAATACAAAAAATAAAAAACCAACCTAATCCTAGGCTAGGCTTCGACCCTTAGAAAGTCGGTATGACTCTGATTGGCCACCACTTCCTACCGAGTAGCTTTTGTATTAAAAAAAAAAAAAAAGCAAAGATAATCCTTCTACCTTGGTAAAATAGAAAATACTAATTCCAAACATCCCCCTTTTTTCTTGTCCTCCTCCTTCCATGGAGAGAAAAGAGGGTGTCCCCAGGTAAAACTTCCACTGCCCAGGCAACTTTCTGGGGATCCCTGATGACGGACCCCCAGGAATCAGCAAGTGTGACTCAAACCTCAGGTCAAAGTGGCCTGGCCTCCCACACTGTGCCCAGGGTGTCTCAGCACCCTGGCCTGGAGCTGAGGGGGCGGGGAGGAGGGAGCTCTGCAGACCCCTGAGCTTTGGCCACCATTTCATCAGCCGACTGCTGGGTGGCAACAGAAGTTGCTATGGAAAACAAGCGTCACGGCAACAAAGTCAGATCCATCCAAAAAAGGAGCTCGTCATTCATGACACTGTGGCACGGAGAGCAAAGGCTTCTGGGAAGAACAACATTCCCTCCCCCTCGGGGCTCCAGGGCCATCCTAGTAAAAATTCTTGTGATCATTGGCATTTCAAAGTTCATCAAGCGGATGCACTGCTCAGTCTAACGACTGAAAAGAAAAAAGTCCACAGCAATTCTCAGAAAGCACTGGAGATCCCTAACCAGGGAGTGGTGAAGGGACCACGGAGGCCCCCTAGATGACCCTTGAGCTGGAGGTGACCTGGAGTCACAGCACATCAGCATCTTGGAGGCTGCGCTGGAAGGAGCCTGGGGAATGCTTGGCTGGGGATGCAGGAGGCCTCAGGTTCCATCCCCAGCAAACACACAACAATTATTTAGTTAAACTCATCAGATATTTTGGTCGGGGGACTCAAGACACCTGTGTTCCAATCCTGCTCTTCCCGCGTGCAGTTCTACTCTCTGGCCTCCCACAGTGAGGGCCTGGGCCAGGTAAGACCTTCCAGCCCTTAGACGGACTGAGCCACAGTCCCGAAATTAATCAAGTGACCAACCGACCAACATTTACCAAGACGTCATTACACAAGGGATTGTGATACTAACCCAGCAAAACCAAAGCGTGACCCTCGACTGTTGTGTGTGTTGAGAGAGATAGAGGTGACCCTGGGTTCCAACAGACTTGGAAACCATGAGATGAAACAACTGTCACAGGTTTCTTAATGGCAGGTCTTGTCGTCTGTCAGACGGCAAGACAGAAACCCTGCTCCCCGCCATCATTCTGCACCGTCCCCTCGTGCCATCTCTCAAAGCATTGTCCTCAGCATGTCCACCCACCCCATCTCCAATGCCCAGCAGTCACTGGGAAGCCATGCCCAGACTGCTTCTGCTCTCACAAATGACAGCCAGGTCCTTCCTTGTTTGTCCAGGCATAGCCACCCTTTCTGAGCCCTCACACTTTTAACCCTAGAAGTTAAACAGTCACCACTGCACACAGAACTCATGGTCCACCCTCCACACCCTCACCAGGGTCTCCCCTCAGGCTCCTCTTATCTAAAGTCTGTGTATCCTGCAGAGTCACTTCAAAAGCCACATCCTTCCAGACTTCTTCCTCGATTCCTCAATCCGAACATCTCTTTCCACTAAGATCTATCGTGGTGGCACTTGCCCTCCTAGTTTGTTTTGTGCTCCTTGAAGAAGGGATCATTTATTTTATGTATCTGAGAATACAGAACACTCGTGATCCTCCTGTGCACACCACGATGCTCACATGGAGGAATGAGGCAACAGTACAGGAAGGTGACAGATTTTTAGGTTATATTAAAGATCTAAGATGCCACAGAGTAAGGAATAAAATCTATTCAATAACACATTTACATGACCAGCTCTCGTAAGTCAGCAATGAAAAGAGAACTTAACCTGGGCACAGTGGCAGACGCCTGTGACCCCAGCCACTTGGGGAGGCTGAGGCAGGAGAATCGCAAGTTCCAGGCCATCCCTGGCAACTTAGTGAGACTGTCTCAAAATAAAAAGGTCTGGGGATGCAGCTCTGGGGTACACACCCCCTGGGTTCAATCCCCAGGACAGCAAATAAAAAAATTTAAAAATACGGTATATCCCAGCAAGGAGACATAATTCAGCCATTAAAAGGAATGAAGTCCCGTTGGTGCCGGGGCCTCTATGAACCTGGGAAGCAGGGAGGTAAGAAGGAAGCCAGAGGCAAAGGCCACGTGTTGCTGCGTTTCCATCAGATGTCCAGACCAGACCCACTAGAGACACAGAGTAGATTAGCGTGGCTGTGGGCTGGGAGGGCGGCTGGGAAGTGACAGCTAACAGGTGCCGGGATTCTACTGGGGATGATAAAAATATTCTGCAATCAATTGTGGGAAGGTCGCACGGCTCCAAAACGTAGGAAAGCCAACGTGCAGGCTTCGGGCGAACTGGACAGTGTAGAGATGCAACCCCCAAACAATAAAAAGATAACCGAAGACTCCAATGTTACCACATCCTTTTCTCTCTTGGGCTTTTCACACTTAACTGTTAAACGAATAAGAACAGGAATCTTTCCGGAGTTTAAAAAAAAAAAAAAAAAAAGTCTTGACATTGTGGTATCATCTCTCTGTGATACTCAAGTCAGACATTTTTTCCTTTTCTGGGGGCGGGAGGTACCAGGGATTGAACTCAGGGGCACTGAACTACTGAGCCACATCCCCAGCCCTATTTTGTATTTTATTTAGAGACAGGGGCTCACTGAGCTACTTAGCGCCCCGCGGTTGCTGAGGTTGGCTTTGAACTCGTGATCCTCCTGTCTCAACCTCCTGAGCCCCTGGGATTCCAGGCGTGCAGCACTTGGCCTGGCCATTTAACTACCTTTTAACTCACAGTTATAACTAAAGAGATCCTATTTTAAAAAGAAAATGCCTTTGACCTTTTCATTTATATACATAAAATTTATTTTTTTAGTTGTAGTTGGACACAATACCTTTATTTTATTTATTTATTTTTATGTGGTGCTGAGGATCGAACCAAGGGCCTCGCTCGTGCTAGGTGAGCGCTCTACCCCTGAGCCCCAGCCCAGCCCTCTTTGGACTTTTTAATGAAGATAATTTTATCCAGGTGTGTGTTAATGAAGAAAAATGCCTGCTACATGCAAAACTTGTGTAAGTGCTGTTTTTTAGTCTTGGTGATAGTTCAAATGAATGGTTCAAAAATCTTCCTTAAATACTTTCCCCCTCAATTGAAGATAAGCAAACATTTGGGCCCAGCGTTTTACAAGAATCAGCATATACGTACTTCAGTGAGGGAAAGTTTAACTCAAGAGAGGAAAGGCAGAATCATTCGGTTTTCTGATGTGCTATGTGGGCACAGACATCACAAGACAACTCTGCCTTCAGAGTCAGAAAGGAGCAGAGCCCCCAGCAAGGTGATTCAGAGAAGAGAGGCTCCCTTCCTAATCATATTATCTTCGTATCTGAAGGATTCTAAACGCCCTCCCCTTCCTACATCGTAATACTGCCAAGACTCAAGTTTCTCTTATGCTCAAATGGTGCATTTAATGGATGAGACCACTTCTTAGCGGGACATAAAATAATGGTTCATCTGAGAGAAGATGAAATACAGAGCCTAACGTGGAAGGCTTTCAGAACAGCACTGAGGCTGAGGCTGGCCTCCAACTGGCAATCTCCTCGCCTCAGCCTCCCGAGTCGCTGGGATCCCAGGTGTGCACCGCCATGCTCGGCTTATCTGGCTCTAACTTTTAAGGACAGATCTTTTTTGGCAAAAGTCTCTGAACCTTACCCAATGGAGGCTTTATGTTCCCCCCCTCACCCCACCCTGTTTATCATGTCTGAACCTAAATCTAAGACATAAAACCACAGCTGGCCTCTCCAAGCCTCCCCACGGCGCTGATCTGTCTCCCGTCTGACCACAGCCCCCGGCAGCCCAGCTGACATCACCCTCCCAGCGAGAGGCACCCTGATAAAAGAACCGGAGCGGAGCAGAGCTGCAGCGCAATATTTCACGGCTCATCCCACGTATCCCAGGCCATGACTGTCTGCGCAGGAGCCCACAGGCGGGGCTTATTCCCTTCTTTGTCTCAGATAATACTCCTTTGTCTCAGAGACCAGAGCCAGAGGAGACCGGGGACCAGCCAAGTCAACTTCTCTCAAACAGTTGGACTTGTGGCCAACCCCATCCTGGGGCGCATGTGTGTGTGTGTGTGTGTGTGTGTGTGTGTGTGTGTGTGTGTGTGTGTGTGTGTGGAAGAGGAGGGCTGTCAGGCAACACCATACAACAGACCCACACAGTGGCACCAGGATCACTAGAGATTCTGCCACCGGGTCACTGGCTCTGTCCCCACCAGCCCCCAACCCACAAAGTCCCTTTCACAACGTGACTCTCAAGGTGGACGCAGACCCAGCCCTCTGCTTCCCGAGTCCCATCTCAGATCGGAGAGGTCAAACCTCAGATCAGCGTGGCCCGTGCAGCTGGGCGGGCTGGCCTGAGCATCTGACCACCCCTTCACGGCTGACCACAAAGAACGCCAGGAAGGATGGACACGCAACACGGCAACACCACCTGTGCGGGTGGACAGACGCCATTTTACCTAGAACTTCAAGTCCTCCACGTGACCGTGCCCACATCCCGCGCTGGGGGCCTGCCTGTATCCAAGCCAGCACGTTTCATTTTCAGAGCATTTTCAATGTCACCTGTTACCCTGGGATCTCCTTAGCCCAGTCCTGTAAGGCAAGCGGGGCGACAATTGCCCCCAACCCAAAGCCAAGGAAACCAGTCTCTGGAGGACTGAGTGACATGCCCCAGGCCCCACAGCTCATCAACAGAGGCTGCAGGAGGAGCCTGGGCCAGAGTCCCCGAGCTTCATGTGCTAAGACACAACTGGGGGGAAGCTGGGGGGGGGAGCAGGGAGACAGATGGGGCAGGTGGAGGAGAGTGGAAAGGAAGGAAGTGGGGGTCCAAGTCTGTCCCCTCTAAAGTCCCAGCACCCAGGACTTCAGAATGTGACCTATTGGGAGACAGACTTTGAAAAGTTCCTTAAAGTGATATGAGGTCACATGGGCCCGACAGCAATACTGTGTCCATGTAAGAGGAAGAGAGCAGGACACAGACACCGGGCAGGGAGGGCGTGAAGACGGCGAGAGGCTCAGACCAACAACCAGTGGACACCCTGACCCTGGGCTTCCAGTACCCCGACCTGTGGGAGAGAAAGCCTCTTTGCTTAAGTTCCTCAGACCCCAATGTTTGTCACGACCCCAGGAAACTCATGCACGGAGGGAGGGAGAAAAGGCAAGGGGGCGGGGGACAGGAAGACCTTCCCAAGGTTTCAGCCCTCGAAACCTTGGAAGCACCCTCCATCCTCCGTCTACCCGAGTGGGCTCCGAGGCCGGCCTGGCTGACAGGACAGTCTGAGCACCAAGGCCGGGGGGAGCACAAGGGTGGGCCCTGGCTTATCATCACGGTACCAGGAAAAGCACCAGATGCACACTGTGCCTCACCCCAAAGGCGCAGGGAGCCCTGGGGGCTCTCCCAGAGGAGCTGGGGTAAAGGGCAGGTCTCCGCGTGGCAATCCAACTTGGCTCCTCACCTCCTCTGCACTGACCAGATGGATGACCCTGAGCTCCCACAATTCCCGCAGGGGAGGAGGGTGCACTGGGAACCCCTTCGCTAACCAGGACTTGGAGTCAGGGCTCTGGAGTTTGACCCGCTCCAAACAGAACCAATCCTGATGCGTGAGGGGCTGGGGGAGTCTGTATTCCCTCCTGAGGTGTTGTGGGTTTGTTTCTGTTTTTGTTTTGGGGGGGGTTGGCTTTGTTTTTGTTTGGGTACTGGGGATTGAACCCAGGGGTGCTTAACCCCTGAGCCACATCCCCAGCACTTTTTATTTTTAATTTTGAAACAGGATCTCACTAAGTTGCTTAGGGTCTCACTAAGTTGGTGAGGCTGGCCTCAAACTTGCAATCCTCCTGTCTCACTCAGCCTCGAGTCGCTGGGATTACCAGCGTGTGCCACAGCGTCTGACTCCCTTCTGGTTCTGAATATCTATGATCTCACAGGGAATGGGGAAAACAGTATAAAAACTTTTTTATTTCAAAGAAATGTCAACTTTAATTCTCAGCATGATTGTGAATATATACCAAAGAGTTTTAAATAGATTAAATGGAAAACTTAGTCTGGATATCAGAAAGCACTAAATTGGGTACAATGGTGCATCCCTGTAGTTCCAACAACTCCAGAGGATAAGGCAGGAGGATCACAAGTTCAAGACAATTTAGTGAGACCCTGTCTCAAAATTTAAAAAAATAATAATAATAATTGAAAGGGCTGGGAATGATGCTCAGTGGTAGAGCACTTGCTTAGCATGTGCAAGGTCCTGGGTTCCACCCCCAGTATTATTAAAAAAAAAAAAAGCACTAACTAAAAATACTCTAAATAAAAAGTTGTCACAAGCACATCCAGACATTGCCATTCAAGTAACTGGCTTAAAATCATTTTGCTGTCCTTGGGGTTGAAGAGAAGTCCCGCCACCTCACTTACCCTGCTGAACCACAGTACAGGAACCAGGTGGGATCAGCCCGCGGTCAGCACGTTCAAGTTCCTGTCTGACCACAGCTATCATTTCAGCATGAAGAAAACTCAGGTGCAGCTACAGCAATGTGCACAGACTTCGGCTCAGGCTACCTGGGTTTTACGTTGGGTTTGGCCTCATGAATCATTATTGGTATTTAAAAAAAAAATAAAATTTAAAAAAAAAGCACCTATCACCTTCCCACCCCCTGACCTAACACCCACCTCTCCTGTTCCTGGCCCTCCTCCCGCTGGACTGTGGTCTGCCAGCAGCCTCAAAGGGTCTGGAGTACCGTAGGGAAGCAGCTGTCACTGGGAGGCCAAGACCTGCTTTTATGTGCAGGGACACACAGTCTGCCTGGAGATGACAATGATGGCCACTGTGACACAGGTCCCTCCATGGGCATGGACCCGAGGAGCAGCTCCGGGACCTCTGGGGCCAGGTGCACAGAGCACCCCGGGTGGAAGAGGCTCTTCAGGCCAGGCAGAAAGCCTCCCTGTATTGACTTGCAAATCCACTTTGGTAACAGTCTACCTTTAATGAGGAGGAGGAGAGTTATGAAAGTAAATTGTTTGCAGATGGTTCTAGAGGAAGGAACTTGGCAAGGGGCTCCATTTCCTCCCTGGTGGAGCCTGTAAATGGTTAGAAGGAGCCGCTGAGCCGGAGCAGAGAGGAGGCTTACTCAGACCCCTGTCATGGCGGGGCCGGCCTCCTGAGGGCCTCCTCCAGCGGCAGGACACAGGAGTGAGGCTGGGGGAAAAGCGATTCCCTCCAAGTGTTTGGTAAGAAATGTTCTCTTCAGGCCGTCTGCTAAGCCACAGGGCAAGTATCTGAGGTCGCAAGTTGGTACGCGCATCTTCAAACCACTCTGTATTTGAAAGAGACTCTGGAGGGAATGGCGGGGTCACAGTCCCTGAGTGGGCTGGATCTTAGAGAAAATAATCACTGACCACTGGGGGAGGGGGAGGGGGAGGAAGAGGAGGACCCCATCACAGTGGCACCTGCAATCCCAGCATTTCAGGGGGCTGAGGCAGGAAGATCGCAAGTTTGAGGCCAGCCTGAGCAACGGAGCAAGACCCTGTGTCAAACTAAATGAAGAAGGGCTGGGGATGCTCCCCGGTGAACTCCTGGATTTCATCACCAGGACAGAGACAGACAGACAGACAGACAGACAGACAGACAGACACAGAGAGAGTAACAATCACTGAGACCTGAGGAGTCCAGCCCAGGCAGTCTGCAGCACTGCGTGTTGAGGTCCGTCAGCTGCTAGGGCTCCTGTGTTTTGAGGAGGGTGGGATGAAGGGGACCTCCGATGTCACTCTCGCCATTCATGAACAAAGGGCACAGTGCCCAGGAGCAGTGTCAAGAGCACCCTCGGCTCCCCCAGGGCCTGGCTGCCTCCCCAGGGCTGTCCCCACACGTGTGACGGGGTCCACGTGACACCAGCCCCAGCGCCCAGCACACAGTAGGCGCTCCCTGCTCCGTCCTGCCTGCTCCAGTGCTGGGCTCGCTTCTGCTCCGCCCTCTCCCTCTCCAGAACCCACTCCGTGTCCTCTGCCACTTCATATTCATCCCTCATTTCAACCCAACTCTAGGCCTCTCCTTTGAAACAGCCTCAGACTGGAAATGGTTTAAGGGTGACCACAGGTTCATGTGTTGGGGGCTTGGTCCTCAGGGTGGTGGAACTGGGAAGTAGGGCCTTTAAGAAGTGGAACCTACTGGGAGGTCCTCAGTTCAAATGGAAATGTGCCCATGGAAGGGACGGTAGGACCTCAGAACCTCTGGCAAATTGTTTGATGATGTCATCTTTTCCTCCCCCACACAATCCCAGCATTGCCATCCACCATAAGGTAACACAACCAAGCAAGGCCTTGACCAGAAGCTGCACCATGCTGATTGGACCATCAGCCTCTAAAACTGTAAATTAAACAAACCTCTTTTCTTTATAAAACTACCCTGCCTCTGGCATTTCATTGTAGTTATAGAAAAATGGAGGAATACAGATAGCATCTACCTGAGCTGAGCTGCACTGGCATAAATTCTACAAGAAATTATAAAATTGTCCAGCTCCAATTCAAAAACTATTGCTTCTTGTTTTAGTTTTGTCTGCCATACCATCATGATTGTCATAATGCCTCCAAAGGTAAATCAGCAACCCCGCTCTCTATAGTTGTTCTAGTAGGACCTTTAGGATAAGATGATGTGCCCAAGAACCAACTTGAAATTCTCACACCAACCGGAGGAAGGGACTGCTGAACGTCACACACGGGTCTACTAACACTCAACATGATCTCATCACCAGCTCCAAATCCCTGGCAGAGATGGAGTCCTACTCCAGGGACAAAAACTCTAAGTCATATGTCTCAGAAAGTTACTCTGATGCCCCACAGAGGTTTATTAACTCACTCCCTTATTTACTGTTGCTAAAATTTTCACTAGTTTCAAAAGTCATAGAATAAATTTTCCAAGTATTAAAAATAGGAACATCAAGTTCAAAGATGCCCCGATCCAACGGAATGAAAACAGCATTAGAAACACAGGCAGTCACACAATTCAAGAGCCTAATAACCATGAAGACTGGTAAACTGAAGCTTTTTAAAGATTTTGGAAACCTTCCCACTAGAAGAGCCTAAAGAAATAAGTTTATTCTTTCCAACTTTTTAGTTCAAAAAATTTGAAAGTCACTGAAAAGTGGCTGGCCTCGAACTTGTGATCCTCTTGCCCCAGCCTCCCGAGTTACTGGATCACCAGTGTGCACCACCACGTGCAGCATAACTGCTAAAAAAACAATTTAAAGCTTGGAGAGGTCAAATACCTCCACACGTGTCTTTTCTTCGTGGCCACCACGCCCTGGACTACCCCTACCTAGTGATGTATCGTTGTTATCTGATAGCAGATCCCTATTCAGTTTTCCCCGACGGGACTGGGTCTTCTTTTCTTGGTGGCATGGGGCGTTGCACGCTGTTCAATGGCATACTCGGGTCTCGTTTTATCTGAAAGAGTCATTTTTTTTCCCTTTTTCATGGCATTGGGGTTTTTAAATAATCCAGACCAACTAACTATCCTCTGATTTTAGATGGTCTGATCCTTTCCTCATAATCAGGTCTGAGTTAAATATTTTTGGCAAGAATAGTACAAAAAAGGATCTGAGAACTTGCCACTGCACCCACTCCCACAGCACCCACTCCATCAGAAGCCAGGGCACCCCAGCCGGGGAGGTGAGCTCGACCAGCTGGTGGTACCCACAGATTTCTCTGCTCTAACAAAGTAACTTTTTTCTCTTCTGCAGCAAGAGCATGGGGGTGTGCATTTCTGTCATGATCACTCAAGCTCTTACTCATTTATGAAGCACCTTTTATTTGTAATGCAAGAGACCGGAGCTGAAGGCGCCCTGGTTACCAATCGCTACAAGTCTGCTCTCATCAGGAAGCAGCATTTCCACATAGATGACATCGAGAGAGAGAGACCTGATCTTCACCACCACCAACTTTAGTTCTAGTGGGAAAGAAAAGTCATGAGAATAACTATAAAGAAAAACATAAATATCATGATAAAATACGCTCTTTGAAGGGGTGAACTGTGTGTGGTATGAATTACGTCTCAATTAAGCTGTTGCCAATTCAAAAAAAAAAAAAATCATTAAGGACCCCAAAGAGCTTTTGTGTATGTAGGCTATATCAATAGTCATCGTTCAAAGAACTGAAATGGGCAGATTTGACTAAAGCAAACCAGAGGGCCCTGGCAGGGAACTGACAGATCCCACCCTATACGGGCCTTGGTACAGAGAGAGAAACTTCTAAGGAGGCAGGTCGGACAGCACTGGGCGGGCTGGTGTCTCTGATGGACACACCTGGGCCTCCAGTGAAGCAAGTGGACAGGGCTCTGGTAAGGAATCACTCAGCGGGGACGGAGAGTTTAAGGAAAGATGAGGCACAGGAAAGCGTTTCGGCTGTGTGTGTGCCCCGCACTCCTCCCGTCTTCTGCCTGTGACTCTCTCGACAATATGGGGCTTCCCATCTTTATAAGCTAGGAAACTGCTAGGAAGCTGTATGGATTGAAAAGGCCAGAAAGCTACAGCTCTCCCCAGCCCATCAACATAAGAAAGAAAACCTCAGGATCGATGAGAGTGCAGGCAGCATTTAAGATCCACAGGCTGATCCACAGGGTCTAACTAAACCCACACCAACATCTTTGAACTGAGGGTAAGGAATGCATGGTTCCTCTCTAGAACTGGGGCTCTCCTAGGGTGCAGAAGGTGTCCAATGATGGACTTTGCTTTAGGACATGAAAGGTGAGCAAAGGGTTGGGGGGGTGTGGCTCAGTGGTAGACCACTTGCCTGGCACATGCAAGACCCTGGATTCCATTCCTGGCACTGAAAACATAAAAGGGAACAAACAAGGAAGCAGGTTGGATTCTTTCTCCCAGTGGTGAAGGACTTTCGCAGATACCGTCTATTAGAGAGCTGACCTTTCCTTGCCCACGAGGGGTGCCCACAGCAATCTGAAGTCAACCTCTGCTCCTCTCTCAGGTCCCTAAGGCAACTCCACATACCTTGCCAGACAGGGCCACTGAATTTCTTTAAAGCACAGTTCTCAGTTAGCCAGGGGTCACTGCAATAAATACAAAACTTCACTGTCTTAAATATTACTCTAGGGCTCCTTCCTGTGCATAGCTTTTAGTCACTGTAAGCTCTGCTTTTAATTCCCTTGGCTTCTGCACCTGTGTTTTGAGTTGTTCTTTTTTTTATTAATTTTGATTTGTTTTCCTTTTATTGATCTAATCCCATCTGTTTTTAGTCTTCTAGGAATCCTTTATGGTTTAGTTTACTGAAGGTAGACAATCCTAATTTTCTAGCACTTTTCAGATTTTTCTTTTGTCTATTTTTTGTTTTGGGTTTTTTTTTTCCTTCTTATTTATTGTTGGTGCCTTTATTTATTTGTTTGTTTGTTTGTTTATTGGTGGTGCTGGGGGGACTGAATCCATGGCCTTGTCCATGCTAGGCAAGAACTCTACCAACTCATCTACGTCCCCAGCCCCTATCTTTTGTTCTTTTAAAGGATTTTTGACAACAGGGAAGCTACATGCGTAGGTTACTACTACGTGTCTCTGAAAATCCAGGTTTGTCCTCTGGAAGTATTAAATGAAATATTATTTTTTATCCAACTTGTTTTTAATCATGGGACCCTAAACCAGCACTCTGCTAGAGAACTGGGGAAAAAAATCATTCTTCTGAGTCCCTAGTTTCTGGTAAACAAACAAAATTTTACACTGTCCAGGGTAAAATAAGTGACTATGTCTAATTAAACAGGGTAAGTTCCAGGAAAGAAGTGACATTTAGGTAATTTTTTTCAAGATGAGAGAAGACACTATGTTTAATGAGAAAGGCAATCAGGGAGGTGCAATGGTAACTTCACCAGATTTCAAATGGGAAGAAGATTTATTCATTTCATTTATAAGGAATCAAGAGTTTGATCTAATAAAGAAAAAAAAGGCAGTCACAATACATCTGAAGCCAGTGAGGATGTAAGGGCTTGATTTTTCAGACTTGATTTGATTTCTCTAGGAGTGGAAACAGGTATTGCTTCAACAAATTTTATCCACTACAAATGCCAAGTCAAGTGTTTCACAAGAGTGTGACATAAATTTGAAGAAAGCAAAGACACAGAGGAAAATCTAAATGGGAAAGGTACACACATATCAAATTAATTTCCTCATGGAGATAAGGGCAGACCTGGGAATTCAAGGTTCTAATGTCACTGTTCTTCGGCTTGAAAGAGTTGCTACAGTAATTCATGCCACAGTGGGAGAGGGAGAGAGCCTACTGGAGGTTATTAAAAAAAAAAAAGTGGAGCTGAAGGTGTAGCTCAGGAGAGCACTTGCCAAGCATGCTCAAGGCCCTAGGTTGATCCCCAGCAATGAAGAAAATTAAAAAATAAAATCCACTGTTATTTTAGGTTTTACTATTGAAAGTACTGGGACAGGACCTCGATAGGTTCTTACTGGTCCAATCCTGACTAGAGAACTACTGCTGGACTCTCGTGGAATTTTAAAACTCTAAAAATTTATGCAAAAACTGGAGTTTCCAGTTTGTCTCGAACCACCACAAAAGTTGACAAACCCAGCCCCACATTCCCATAGAAAGAGCAGTCTACTGGAGCAAGGGGTACATTGGCTAATTTTAACAACTGTCTCTCTCTCTCCAGAGAGAAAAATATTTTTAAAAGGCTCTGGCCTTTAGTACGTGTCTTGGTGTAAATATTCCCCCCAAAGTCTGATCTTGAGTTCCCAAAAGGATCCCTATATTTCTCATCAGCCTGTCCTATCCCTTCTGTCCCTTTACAAGAACTCCTGGGCTTGGTCCAAGTTGTCTTGGACACACTATCCCAATCAGATCATATCTAAAAATCGTTGTTTGGGTACCACATTGTAGGGGAACACTGATGAGCCAGGGCTGACGGAGAAGCCAGCAATGATGAGCTGAGAAACATATCCAAAAACCAGGGTTGACTGCAGTGGGGCTATTCCAACAAGATCTGGGTAGGGGAGAGAGACTCTCAAGCTGCAGAGAGAAGGGAAGACGGGAAGGAGGCAAGTACCAAATTGGCTGGTGGGGGGAGGCACTTCCATGCCAGGATTCTTGACTCTCAAATTTCAATTTGAATTGCAAATGGCATTAAAATAGCTCACAACATTTTTATGTATATTAAAGGAAAATGTGGATTTCTGAAAGACTCAGAAATATGTGTCTAAAGAAAATATGATAACTATCCTCCAGTCTACTGAGCTATTCAACAGAAGAATCTATTTTCAACACCCATTATGCTAATTAACAAGCCATTTTATTTGCCACAGTAGAGATCCATTTCTAACACTTATTATGTGAATTTGATCCGATTAAAAAAAAAACTATAAAAACAGTAGAAGCTTGCAACAGCTGTCTCTGGGGAAGCCTTTCTGATGAAATGCTAGATGTCTATCCTGGGATGCAAACTTTGGTTATAGCAACTGCCCACACCTAGAGACTGACTTAAGCCAGTGTCAAAAAGAAACTAACTTTATTTTTAGAACTACAAACGCCAAACAAAACAGCTCCAGGGAAAAACCCTCAGAGCCCAACTGCCACCACCGGCTTCCACAAGCCTCTCTCCCCCACACCAGCCTTTTCCTCCCACAATCCTCCTCCTCTTGAGGCCGATTGGCTGGGTTGCGTGGGCAGAGCCAAAGAAGTCACCCAATGAGCAGCTCCGTGGAGGAGCCAATCAGCTAGATGTTGCTGGGGCAGCTGTGAGCCAATCATCAGCTGGCAGTCTGAAGGGCAGGGAAACAGCCCAATGCCGAAGTCTGGCTTGGCACAAATCAGGAGCCACTTGTCAAAAAGAAACTAACTTTATTTTTAGAACTACAAACGCCAAACAAAACAGCTCCAGGGAAAAACCCTCAGAGCCCAACTGCCACCACCGGCTTCCACAAGCCTCTCTCCCCCACACCAGCCTTTTCCTCCCACAATCCTCCTCCTCTTGAGGCCGATTGGCTGGGTTGCGTGGGCAGAGCCAAAGAAGTCACCCAATGAGCAGCTCCGTGGAGGAGCCAATCAGCTAGATGTTGCTGGGGCAGCTGTGAGCCAATCATCAGCTGGCAGTCTGAAGGGCAGGGAAACAGCCCAATGAACATCACCGCAGAGGAGCCAATCAGCTAGATGTTGCTGGGGCAGTCTGAAGCTTGCTGGCAGCTGGAAGTTTGCTGGGGCCCCTTTGGCTGTGGCTCTCAACATCTCCCCCTCTCTGTTTAAACAACAAGCATGTGGCTTATGGACCGTGCCTGCCTTAGGTTGTCCAATACATATGGTCCTTACCCGTCTTCGGATGAGCTGACCTCAGGGCGTCAGCCTCCTGTCTTAGGTTGGTACCATTGTAATTGGATCTTACCCGTCATTGACTACCGGTCCAGTACAGCCACACCTGTGGAGAGGTCTCAGCGGGGGGGGGGGGTGAGGTTCTTTGCCTCACCTCTGTTGACCCCCAAATTTTAGCTGAATGATCATGACAAGCAGAAGGGAGGAAGATATACCAAGTCAATTGACGGCTCCTTTTGGGAAAATTGTACCACCGATGATATCATCAGCAAAAATACCCCAACACTACCACAAGTCGCTGCACCAACAGATAGTTCACAATGCATACAAATGACACATAGTTCTGTAAGCAGTTCAGTGCAAGTTCTGTAAGCAGTTCAGTGATGGCTATTGCAGAAACTGTAGATTAGTTTTATCTTTGTCTTCACCGGCACAGGGATGAAGATAGGAATTCTGGCAATAATGACTAAAGAAAAAATTAGGTAACATTCCAGAAGACACTAAAAGAAAACAATTTTCTTAACAATTTATATTATCTTCATCGGCACTGGGATGAAGATAGAAATTCTGGCAATAATGGCTAAAGAAAAAATTAGGTAACATTCCAGAAGGCACTAAAAGAAAACAATTTTCTTAAAAGAAAACAATTTTCTTAACAATTTATATTATAGTGAAGAGAATTATTAAATATAATGAAAACTAAAGGTGAGAGTAAACAAACAGATCTGTTAACCTCCTTTTTGTTTACATATTAAAACAATTCTTAACAGTTATTTACCCAATTTAAATTAAACCATTTAAATCACGTGAATAAAAAAAAAATATTTGGATCCATCTTTTCATGAGCGCTCATCATATATGATATATAGAAATATGTACATTGGACATACGTACATTCAAACATATAACACAAAACACAAGTGTGCACACATAATATAATACATACAACACATAACACAATAGTAAAGGCCTTATAACTTTTTACAGGTAAAATCTCTATTGCAATGTTTAAAAACTCTATAGTCAAAAAAAAAAAAAAAATAGAACTGATCAGCAAAACATTAACCTAGGTCTGTATGAGCTCAAAAAAATAAAATAGAACTTCATGATATGGGAAAGGGCAATAATAAAATAGATATTGAAAAAAGCATCCTGGTTCTGTCGCAGATGTAAGGATAGCCAAATTGGAGTTTTGGATATCAGCTATTATGGATTTGAGCTAAATCATCTTCTTTTTGGTCTGTAGAAATCGCTTTAGTTAATCTCTCTGGAATCCAAATCGGCTGCTGTTCTCTCTGTGGAAACACAAAAACAGACCCCCGACTCCAGACAATCACTGGGTCAGGATTTTAGTTAATCTCTCCGGAATCCAAATCAGCTGCTGTTCTCCCTGTGGAAACACACAAACAGGCCCCCGACTCCAGACAATCACTGGGTCAGAACCTTGGTTAATCTCTCTGAAATCCAAATCGGCTGCTGTTCTGGGTCAGAACCTTGGTTAATCTCTCTGGAATCCAAATCGGCTGCTGTTCTTCCTGTGGAAACACACAAACAGACCCCCGATTCCAGACAATTACTGGGTCAGGACCTTTCCATTGTCCTGTTAGAATATCTTTCCAAAGTACCTTGGGCTTATGTACATTTTTTGGACACATATGCCTTTCTGCAGCACTAAGTCCTGATGAATCCAAATTTAAAAAGTTTAGAGTAAAAAGCGTTATTTTAAGTTTATCTTTGGGGAATATATACCCCTTCCCAATTCCATCTTTTTGCTTTAATAAGTACATTTTAATAGTTTGATGAGCTCTTTCAACTATGCCTTGACCCTGTGGATTGTATGGGATTCCTGTTATATGAGTAATGCCAAATGATGAGCAAAATTGTTTAAAAGAAGTAGACGTATAACCAGGGGCATTATCTGTTTTTAACTGTTTTGGAATGCCCACAGTGGCAAAATTTTGTAAGCAATGAGCTATAACATCTTTAGTTTTTTCGCCGGCATGAAGGGAGCCCATCAAAAATCCAGAAGAAGTATCAATTGTAACATGCAAATATTTTAATTTTCCAAATTCTGGCAAGTGTGTGACGTCCATTTGCCAAATATGGTTAGGCATCAATCCTCTAGGATTGACTCCAAGATTAACTTGTGGTAAAAAGGTCACACAATTTTGACATTGTTTTATTATTTGTCTAGCTTGTTCCTTAGTTATTTTAAAACGCTTTTGTAAAGTATTAGCATTGACATGGAATCTTTCATGAAAATTTATAGCTTCTTCTAGTACAGAGAAAATATGTATGTCACGTGTAGTTTTATCTGCTAAATCATTGCCTAAACTAAGGGCTCCAGGCAATCCTGTATGTGCCCTGATATGTCCTATAAAGAATGGATCTTTTCTGTCCCAGATTAAACTTTGTATAGTGGAAAACAAAGAGAAAACAGTAGAAGAAGGGGAAATTCTACCAGCATCTTCAAGGGATACTATAGCATTAACTATATACTGGCTATCAGAAAATAAATTAAATACAGAATCTTTAAACATCACAAAAGTTTGTAATACTGCATTAAGCTCTACCTTTTGAGCTGATTGTTTGGGTACTAAAAATGTAAAAGTTTGATCAGGTGTAACTATTGCTGCTGTACCATTATTTGACCCATCAGTGAATATATTTGGAGCATTCATGATAGGTGTTTTTCTTGTCATTTTTGGAAAAATTACAGGATGCAATGACCAAAAAGACAATAAAGGATTAGATGGTAAGTGGTTATCAAATGAAACATTAGATTTGCACATTATTATTGCCCAAGTATTTAACTCATTAGCTAATTCATCAATTTGATTCATAGTATATGGAGTAATAATTTTATGGGGAGAAATTCCAAACACTGCCTTTGCTGTTTTTATTCCTTTGAGTATTAATTGTCCTACAGCCTCAGGATATCTAGTAAGAATAGTGTTAGGAGAATAAGATAAATGTATCCATAATAATGGACCTTCTTGCCAAAATACTCCTGTAGGAATATTTTTTGTTGGTAGTACAATAAATAATAAAGGCAAACTTATATCAATTCTATCCAAATGCATATTTTCCATATATGTTTCAATGATTTTTAATGCCTTTCTTGCTTCAGGCGTTAACATTCGGGGTGAATTTGGATCTGATGGACCTTTTAGGATATCAAATAAAGGTCCCAATTCTCCTGTTGGAATACCTAGATAAGGCCTTATCCAATTTATGTCTCCTAATAACTTTTGAAAGTCATTAAGTGATTTGAGTTGATCTACTCGTATTTGAATTTTTGGTGGACGGACCATGGTTGAGGATAATAGAACTCCTAAATAATTAATTGGAAAATTTAATTGCACTTTATCTATTGCTATCTCTAGATTATAATTTTTTAATAAGTTTGTAAGTGTGGCATAACATTCTAGCAATGTGTTTTTAGCTTTGTGTGCCAATAACACATCATCCATATAGTGAAATATTTGTAGTTCAGGATTTTGATTTCTAAGTGGCTGGATTACTTTGTTAACATAAATTTGACACATAGTTGGGCTGTTAGCCATCCCTTGAGGGAGTACTTTCCATTCATATCTCTGATCAGGACCTTCATGATTTAGTGCAGGGATAGTAAATGCAAAACGTGGACTATCCTCAGGATGAATTGGAATTGAAAAAAAACAATCTTTAATATCTATAACTAAAACATACCAAGTTTTTGGCAAAGCAGACAATTGAGGAATCCCCGATTGAGCAGGTCCCATAATGACCATTTCATTGTTAATGGCTCTTAAATCTTGCAGTAGTCTCCATTTACCAGATTTCTTTTTGATGACAAAAATGGGAGTATTATGGGGAGATACAGAAGGTTGTATATGTCCTTCCGCTAATTGTTGTTTGACCAGATCATGGGCTACTTGTGTCTTTTCTTTAGTCAAGGGCCACTGAGGAACCCATACTGGTCTTTCTGATTTCCATGTAATTTTTATTGTCTCAGTGGCCCTTTGTGAAAATCCAACCCATGTCTGTCTGTTCCTTGATCTATTTGTATTGGTGCTGCTATACATTGTTCTTGTCTTTCTAATCTTTTTCCTTTCCTAAAACCTTGTCTAGCCATAATAGTGGGTGCATTTTGATTGATATTATTTGTTAATGTCAAACCTAATTGATCTAAGACATCTCGTCCCCATAAATTTACGGGAAGATGATCCAATACATATGGCTGTATAGTTCCTTCACATCCTTCAGGATCCTTCCAATCTAATAGCATTGCACTTCTATCGGGATTAGTCGCCACTCCTAGGCCTCGAAGCGATTGAGTGGCTTGTTGTAATGGCCAATGTTTTGGCCATTCTTGACGAGAGATGATGCTAAGATCTGCACCTGTATCCAGTAGCCCATTAAATTCATGTCCTTGAATATTTAGTTTTAGCATGGGTCGAGAATCTAAATTTAAAGAAAGCATAGCCCAATCTACACCTGTGGAGCCTAATCTCTTGGAACCTCTTTCTACAACATGACTGGAAAATTTATCATGTAGGCTTGGTATTATTAGTAACTGTGCTATTCTATCTCCTGGTGAAATTACTGATATACCCTTTGGAGAACTGGCTATAATTTTTATTTCACCTTCATAATTGGAATCAATTACCCCAGGACTTATCAAAAGTCCTTTTAGAGTAGAAGAGCTGCGTCCCAATAATAAGCCTACTGTTCCTTTGGGAAGAGGTCCTTTTACCCCTGTGGGAATGATTTGAACTCCCATCTCTGGAGTTAGTACTGATTTGGTGGAGGCGCAGATGTCCAACCCTGCGCTCCCTCTGGTTTGTCTGATGAGGGATCTGATGTGCTGGGCACTACCCTGATGGGGTTGCTGGGGTTGCTGGGTTCCTCCAGTGCTCCGTATATTTGTGGTTTGGGGCCCCGGAGCATTGGGGCCCCCTGTCCATTTTTTGGCAACGGAGCCTGATGCCTTTGTCCACGATATTGTGGATAAACACCTTGTCCTTGTTCGTTTTTTGATAATGGAGTACCCTCTATGGCGGTTTGAGGACGGTATTCATTAGCCCAATATAATGGAGTACCCTCTATGGTGGTTTGAGAACGGCATTCATTAGCCCAATGTCTCCCTCTACGGCATCGTGGGCAAATACCCGGTATTCTACTTGTTTGATACCTAGTTTTGTTAAACCCTCCTCCTATGGGGCAATTCCTTTTAAAATGTCCTGTTTGTTGACAATTGTAGCATGTTCTTGGCCTGGCATCTAAAGCCTGTTTTACTGCAGCTGCCACAATTTGCCCTTGTTCATTAATGTCTCTGGCATCTAAAGCCTGTTTTACTGCAGCTGCCACAATTTGCCCTTGTTCATTAATGTCTCTGGCATCTAAAGCTTGTTTTACTGCAGCTGCCACAATTTGCCCTTGTTCATTAATGTCTCTACATAATTTAATATATGTGTTTAAATCTTCCTGTTTCCATGGTCTAATGATATCTCTACACCAACGATTCGCTTGGTCATAAGCCAGTTGTTTTATAAATGGCATTGCTTGTTCTGTATTCCCAAAAACTCTGGTAGCTGTTTGAATAAGCCTATCTACAAATTCAGCGTAAGGTTCATTAGCTCCTTGTATTATCTTAGATAATTGACCTTGTAAACCTCCAGGTTCTTGTAAAGACTTCCATGCCCTAACTGCATCTACAGCAATTTGTAAATATACACCAGGATCATATGCAAGTTGTTGCTGCCGATCCTCATAAGGTCCCTTTCCTAACAACATATCTAGATTTCTCTGAGGATAACCAGCTGCTGCATTTCGACTAGCCGTCTCCTTGCAAAATTCCTCATTGGCAACCTTCCATAACAGGTATTGTCCTCCATTTAGCACAGCTTTACACAAACTAGCCCAATCTGCTGGCGTCATGCTTAAGTTGGTAATGGATTCGACCAAGCTTACAGTGAAGGGTGCTTGAGGACCATAGGTTGCTACAGCCTCTTTTAGCTCCTTCACTGATTTGAAATTTAAACCCTGGTAAGTTCGCTGCCCTCCTACCTCAAATACAGGGCATACTTGAGATCCTGTCTCAGGATCCAAACTATCAACTGCGGGGGTTGGGAGTCTCTTAGCATATGGAGGTGGTGCTGTTGATTGGACACTTATGCCCTCTGGTGATAGAGTGCTGTTAGTAGCAGTCTCCTGTAGAGGTGGCGCTGTTGGTTGAACACTTATGCCCTCTGGTGATAGAATGCTATTAGTAGCAGTCTCCTGTAGAGGCGGTGCTGTTGGTTGGACACTTACGCTCTCTAATAAAAGGGTCTTATTAGCAGTCTCCTGTTTTAAATTTTCCCCTGATAGATTTTTCTGCTCTAAACTTCCTTCCTCTGTCTCACTATCTCGAAAGACCTTCTCTTTTACTTGAATCTTTTCCTCTTTCTGACTAGCTCGAGCTTTTACTTGAATCTTTTCCTCTGTCTGACTAACTTGAGAGACTTCCTCTTCTACTTGAATCAATATGTCTTCTTCTTCCTCTACCTCTGTCTGAACTGAAGGCTTTGGACTAAGCAAACTAGATACCAACGTCCACAATGACAATGTGCCAACTGGCAGAGTCCCTGGGTTGTTCTTTTCTATTCTTTTTAAATCTTCACCGTGATGGTTCCATTGTGATATATCTAACAGCTCCTCCTTAAAAAGCCATGGGCTATATTCTTGTATTACATCAACGTATGCCCTGACTGCTCTTGATTTTACTGGGAAGCTTCCTTCCTCTAACAATTTACTTAACACTCTTTCGGTTTGTTTTTTACTAATTGCTGATCCCGTATTTCTACTATAATACAACCCAACAAGATGACGCCAAACAAAACCGAGACAGAATCCAATAAAAAGGGAACCACACAAAATCATTATAACAGCCTTTCTATCCTCCTGACATATGCATCCGTCCTTTCTCCCTATCTGTTCCTCAAACGCAAATAGTTTTTCCTCAGATGTGAGTGGTTTGTCTTCCCTCTTACTCATCTCCAGGGACAGGAAAGTTAAAACAAAAACGAAGCAAAACAAAAGAGGAGACTTAGAATGGCTCCCCATCCTCTCGCCCTGCCCTCAGGGGCGAGCAGTTTACTTACCCTCAGTTGCTCCCCGTGCGAGCCACCAAATGCCGAAGTCTGGCTTGGCACAAATCAGGAGCCACTTGTCAAAAAGAAACTAACTTTATTTTTAGAACTACAAACGCCAAACAAAACAGCTCCAGGGAAAAACCCTCAGAGCCCAACTGCCACCACCGGCTTCCACAAGCCTCTCTCCCCCACACCAGCCTTTTCCTCCCACAATCCTCCTCCTCTTGAGGCCGATTGGCTGGGTTGCGTGGGCAGAGCCAAAGAAGTCACCCAATGAGCAGCTCCGTGGAGGAGCCAATCAGCTAGATGTTGCTGGGGCAGCTGTGAGCCAATCATCAGCTGGCAGTCTGAAGGGCAGGGAAACAGCCCAATGAACATCACCGCAGAGGAGCCAATCAGCTAGATGTTGCTGGGGCAGTCTGAAGCTTGCTGGCAGCTGGAAGTTTGCTGGGGCCCCTTTGGCTGTGGCTCTCAACAGGTTATAGCAACTGCCCACACCTAGAGACTGACTTAAGCCAGTAATACTACCTGGCTTTAGGTTCTATGTTTAATGAAGGGTTTTTTGTTTTAGTTTGGTTTGGTTTTAAGGAAAAAAGAGTAGTGGGAGATGGTATTTTTTTATGGCATTATGCACAAAAGAGAAGCAACTGAAAGCACAAAATATATTACTGGTGGCTGCAATATTTAGAAAAATCAGTAAATTCACTTCTCTTTTGAAAATGCAGAAGGAGGCTTAGGGGTAACATGCACAAGGCCCGGGGTCTGATCCCAGGCACCATGTAAAAGATAAAAAGGCTGCAGACACATCAGCAAAGATACTGTGATTTCCTAGCTTGGACCTTTTGCAACTTCTCTCATGTGAACTGTTCTGGTGACCACTGCATGTGACTGCACTTTACCAAGGGGAATGAACACATTCAGGTTTTATTCGTTTTAATTCTAATCTTCAATTAGGCATCCAACTTCTCCAAGCTTCATTTCTCTGAGATTTCCCACCCAGACTCCTTGCCAAGACTCTTGCTATAAGAATCAAAGGAAAATGTTTTATAAACTACGAAATGGTATCCAATGGAAATTTGCACATTATAAGTAACAAGAGTGATCACTATAATGACTCATTTTTTTCTAATGTTAAATAAATTAATTTCTTAAAGAAAGAAGAACCTTTCACTCCAGTGGCTTTTTTATGCGTGATAAATGTTTAACACCAGTGACTTGGGAGGCTGAAACAGGAGGATCGCAAGTTCAAGGCCAGCCTCAGCAACTTACTGAGGTCCTAAGCAACTAAGACCCCTTGTCTCAAATTTAAAAATAAGAAGGGCTAGGGATGTGGCTTAGTGGTTAAGCACCCCTGGTTTCAATACCCAATACCTGTAAAAATAAAAAATGTTTGGGCTGAGGTTGTAGCTCAGCAGTAGAGCAGTTGCCTCGCATGTATGAAGCACTGGGTTCGATCCTCAGCACAACATAAAAATAAATAAATAAATAAAGATATTGTGTCCATGTACAACTTAAAAAATATTTTAAAAGAATAAAAAATGTTAATTGAATGCTACCCATACACACTAATGGGGCATGCTTGGAATATGAAAGAGAACAGAACAGGACTCTCATCCTCGATAGGCACAGGATCTAATACAGACTCTCAGGATGTCAGGTACCCAGCAACTGTAGCCATGCTCCTGAGTCCTCCTAGGATGCCTCTGAGGCAGGATTACCTTGCCTCTAAATACTGTGGCTGTGTGGTTTCTCACTATTTAGTGAAGCAGCCCTTATCATCTGAACCAAGTTCCTTTCCTTAACTGAGGGACTTACTGGAAAAGAAAAACGCAACACAGAGTGACGTTCTGGGGCAAGGCACTCCAGAGCCATCTGTACCTGTAAGAAGGCAGTTAAACTCGGGGAAGTCGAGGATGGTTCCTGAGGATGAGCTGTCGCCAGTCCTGTGGGTCTGGCCTATTTTGGAAATGCTATTTTACCGGCAAGGAACACTCTTCCAAATGAAAATGTCTTTGCTGTCTTATTAGTGGTGGGAATAGACATAGGAGTTTTGTGTATCAGGCTTGTATTTTTCAAACAGTAGTTAAGTCTTCCTTGTACTCTTAACTGTAAAGACAAGTAGCAGATTCAGGGCTCCTGTTTCAGAGCCAGGCTGCTTCAGTTCAAAACTGGGTCTTGCCTCTACCAACTGTGTGTGTCTGGGCAAATTATCTGTATCTGTAAGCCTCAATTTTCTTTATCTATAAAACAAGACTGATTATCATGCCTGGGTTTTGTTTGTTTGTTTGGCTATGATGGGAATGGAACCCAGGGCCTCGCACGTGCTAGGCAAGCACTCTACTGCTGGGCTACAGCCCTGGCCCCGTGGTACCTGCTTACTAGATAGGGTCACTATGAAAATGGAATGAGACAACACAGTAGCCCTTAAACAGCAGTTCACACAGAGGCTCAAGTACCTAGGACCATGAAAAATTTTTACTTGTGCTATTTCAGTGAAAATCTCTTAAAATCTGTTTAAAAGGCATATTCTGAATCATAAGCCTAGAAAACCAACTTGTGCCATATGATTTCAGTGACTATTTTTTTTTCTTCATCTAATTGGAGAAGGACAGAAACAGCCTAATATGAAATTGAGGCATCTGCACTAAGAAAGTCCAATTATGCAACTATGATCTATACAGTGAAATATTTTACAAGAGTATAAAAGATAAAAGTGGTGGGGGGTTGCAACAAAAGACCCAGGGCATCACAGGGATGCCTGCTAGCACAACAGAGAGCTGGCTGTGGGAGACTATCAACTGTGGTATCATGGCCAATTTTCATTGGCTATATTTAATTTATAATGCTTACACGGCATCCCCAATCTAAAAAAAAAAAAAAAAAATCTCAAAATTTTTGAGCAACACAACTTGAAAATCCCACACCTGACCTTTTATGACAGATGGCAATCACAACCTGGACATGCCTAGCACAATGGCACATGCCTGGGCTTGTGGTCCTAGGTACTGGAGAGGCTCACTTGAGCCCAGGAGTTCAAAACCAGCCTGGGCAGTATGGTGAGAACCCATCTCAAAACAACAAAAACACCGGCACACTAAAAATATTAGCATGAAATTACTTCTGCGAACAAAGGGTAGTGAAATAGGTGAATTTCATGTTTCAGCTTGGGTTCCATCCCCAGGATAGCTCATTAGATATATGCAAATATTCCCAAATCTGAAATCCATTTGGTCCAAAGCATTTCAGGTGAAGGATTCTCAACCTGTAAAGCTATAAAAGCACTAGGAGCATGAAGATTACACCCTCTTCTTCGCTCATATAGATTTAAGTAACATCATAATAAAGATAGCCACACTGCGGTTATGTAAGAGAATGTTCTCGTGCTTGGGAAACATATGGTGAAATATTTAGGAATAAAGAGGCAAGATATCTCCCACTTACTCTCACACATTTCAGAAAAATCATATGCATATATATTATAGTACAGTGTGTATATTGTAGAAAGAATAGTATGATAAAGGAAGTTGGGGGCGGGGTAAACTATTGGTGAATCCCAATTTTATATATATATATATATATATATATATATATATATATATCCCTAGTCTCTTCTGAGAAGCAACCGCACAGCAACCACGAACCTGTGTGGTAAGCCCCTCTGGAGTTTTAGGACAAGAGGATAAAAATCACCCACAGAGGGGAGGGATCAAATTGGTCTCCAACTATCAGAGTGAAGTCCTTTATGAACACTACAGGGCAGGGGACGCAGCTCTGGGGTCGAGCATTTGCCTGGCATGTGAGAGGTCCCGGGTTCCAGCCCAGCCCCGCATCCCAAGACGACAGAAGAAATGAAAATCCACAGAGGAGCTGGAAGAAAAAGAACCCAAAGGCTTCGCTACACCGCACTGATTTTAGATCTAACCTTTCTGAAGTGCAACATTACAAAACCAGGGGTCCCTGAAAGAAACAGACCAAAAGAACAGCTGTGTTCTCCTCCTGGGCGCTCCTGATGCATCTGTCCCAGGCCCAAGTTGGGGAGGTGGGGATTTTCAGCCTGATGCACAACAGGAGCCCATCAGGGCTCTTCCCGTCCCTATCAGCAAACCATTCTGCCCAGAACCAAGACTCAGTGCCTGGGTGGGACATCTCTTCCTAGAGCACTGGGAACATGGCATCCTGTCAGTCACCTTCACCCTTCCATTAGCAGCCCTTCCTCTCTGCTCTAAGTCTATACTGTTCCTAGCTTTGAGTCAATGCCCAAGGAAACGGTCACAGCTCCCTCCTACACCCTGCAGTGTGTTGGGCTGCTGCTGCTGCTCCCGGCCTCCAGGGAGACCCTGACTGAGGAGACCCATCCCCTGCCCTATCTGAACACTCTGCTCTGTTTTCATGGTCAGATCTTCCCAGTATGGAAAAATAGTGCAGCAAGGAGTAAATTTATCTCATGAAAGACAGATAAACGGAGTCATGTTTTTTCAGACTGTAGATCTCAACTCATTAGTGGATCAGAAGATCAATGTCATGATGCAAAAATTACCAATTTGAAGCAGGAAGATAGAAAGTTCAAGGCCAGCCTCAGCAACTCACCGAGATACAAAGCTTGAGTTCCTAGGAATTCTTTACCTGGAAGGATGATGGTCACTGATGCATCATCCACTTTCCAGGAATCTCACCAAACAAGAGTTAGAGAGGTTCTGTGCGCACATGCTACATGCAAAACACCCACAGCTGTCTCACTGTGTCCTCTCAAGCCATTCTAGTGGCTCCAGCCAGCCTGAGCAGGCTTTTTCTGATCATCTGCATATTCATGAGGCTGGATGAAAAAGCACTAACCCCTCCACTCAAGCCCTCAAGAACAAAGCTGCATTTTCTCACAATGATTTTATCTGTGTGCTGTGTTCAGTGCCTACCAACCCAGCTATTCAGGAGGCTGAGGCAGGAAGATTGCTTGAGCCCAGGAGTTTGAGGTCAGGTTGGGCAACAGAACAAGACCCCCTCACAAGGTGGGGAAAAAAGATTTTGATCTAAGAAAAGAAGTCTGCAGCTACAAGATCTTATCATCCAGAAGATACATGAACTAAATTACCGAAAAATAAAAGTGCTGTGTAAACATCACAAGAAAATGAGGTCTGGTGTTAATGACCGCACTAAGGTATTGTTCTGCATATTGGTATGAAATGCCCTGGTCTCTGTTTTGATCAATTTTTACTATTTAAATAAAGATGGAAAAAGTCAGGGACTTGCTAGCACCGGCATGAAGGATCACTGACAGATTCCTCCTGCACAGGGAATGAGAACAACCTGGAGTTGGATTTTCATTCGGTACCTTCCAGGATGCACGCTGATGAAATCAATGTCTCATGAGCAGTGAGATGATTATTTTAAGTAAATTTATTCCTTCTAGGACACTCAGATAAGCAACGATTGAGTTACTTCAAAACTACCCTTTCATGATTTACCTTAGCTCTGCAGTGCACTGTTGGGGATTCTTTCTTTTATTCAAAGCTAGTAGACATTTTGAAGCCTTAAGGCCATCGGGTATTAGAGACTCAAGTCATAATGGGTACTGTTCACTTCAAAAGGCTTGA
Organism: Ictidomys tridecemlineatus; assembly: GCF_052094955.1. NCBI lineage: Eukaryota > Metazoa > Chordata > Mammalia > Rodentia > Sciuridae > Ictidomys > Ictidomys tridecemlineatus. The sequence goes on from NW_027522412.1 coordinate 199,832, forward strand.
ACAATGACATCCTCAAAAATGCCCAAGTTTTTCGTTCTCCAGGAGCCAAAGAAAAGTAAAGAGAATCATTTGGGGTCATTTACATGCACTGAGAAGCTGATCTCAAGGAATAGAACATTTTTGTGTTCGTAATAAGACACCCAAATCAGATTACAGACACAAGGCTCTTTGGAAGTGTTGGGGAGAATGTTAACAGCCCCTAAAGTTTAAGAGCAATTTATAACAAAAGCCAAAATAGAACGAATTTAGGACAGAGAAATCTGAGTCAGGTTCAACTTGTCCAGAGAAGTCAAAGAAATCTACTGGAAGACACTGAACTTCATGTTCAGATTTAGAAATTATAGAATTGGCACAAGCTTATACTATGGTATATTATTATTGGTTTTGGGGGTTTGTTTGTTTTTTTCATGGTACCAGGGATTGAACTCGGGGGCACTCAGCCACTGAGCCACATCCTCAGCTCTATTTTATTTATTTATTTATTTACAGACATGGTCTCACTGAGCTGCTAATCACCTCATGGTTGCTGAACTCGAAATCCTCCTGTCTCAGCCTCTGGGATTACAGACATGTGCCACTGTGCGCGGCTATTATTATTGTATTAGAATTCTGAATTTAACAGTGGTATACAGAACTTGACAGTAGGAAATCCCCTTAAAGATGGGGCCCAGGGACAGCAATATGGCTCAGTGGTTGAGCACCTGCTTAGCATCCCCAAGGCCCTGGGTTCCATCCTCAGCACAAGAAAAAAAACAATGTTGCCAACATGTTAAGAATAATAATTACAGATATCACTGAACTTCTTTTCCCTCTTTTTCCAAGTCAAAAATGATCCTGAGGGCTGGGGTCTTGGCTCAGCAGTAGAGCACTCACCTAGCATGTGTGAAGCCCTGGGTTTGATCCTCAGCATCACATAAAAATAAATAAAATAAAGATATTGTGTCTACCTACAACTAAAAAATACAGATTAAAAAAAAATGATCCTGAAGAGCTGAAACCATGGACAGAGGGATTCCAAGAACTTGCCACTCCATTCCTGAACCAAATGAAGTCACCAGAGGTATAGGAAGAAGGTTCCAGAGGAAAGTCAACCCTCTGATTATTCTAGCTTTGCATGTGTATTTATCTGTATTCTGCAAAAACACCAATAGGCTGGATAAAACTCAGTCTTCTCTCCCTTGTCAGTCTTTGTCATTTTCTCTGAAAATGGCTCTCCCACATAGACCGTCTCCTTCTCTATATACTCGAAAGATAAAGCTTATGAATAATATGTTTATAAGCTCCAGGAGTGGAAGGACGGTATCTTCTTCTTCTTTATCATCCCTTAAATATACATAAATGTTCAATCATCATTTACAGGCCAGGTGCAGTGGAGCAATGCCTATAATCCCAGCAACTCAGGAGGCTGAGATAAGAGGATGGCAAGTTTGAGGCTAACCTCATCAATTCACCGAGGCCCTCAGTAACTTAGCAAGGTCCCATTTCAAAATAAAAAAACAAAGAGTTGGGAATGTGGTAAAGGATCTTTGGGATCAATTCCCAGTTAAAAAAAAAAATCATTCATATGACTGAAACAAAGTGATCCCGAAGCTGAACTTCAGGAGAGAGACTGAAAAGGAAAAGAAAGGGGGAGAGAAGAAAGTTTTTCCTCCCCACACTCAAGGTTTTATACCAACAGCCACCCTGAAGTCGTTATTTCCATCTTTCACTTTTATAAACAGTATCTTGCTTCACAGACCCTAACTACATTTGGACAAAATACTCTCCAAACTTCTAAATTAAGCATGTTGATGTTCAACAAAGTCTGTAAAGAACTATCCAAGTCAGTCACATGTATTGTGACCTCAGAGGCATAAAGAGGGTTTTTTGTTGCCGAGACAGATAATAGCCTTCAGCTACCTCTCCCTAGCTCAGCGTCCTTGGGAATGACACTTACATCCATGGGCTTCAATTTCCTGAGTAAGGGATAATTATACCTCACCAAGAGGCAGTTACAGCCTCCCAACAATCAAAGGCTAACTAGATGTGAATTATATATAAGAGGCTAGAAAAAAAATTCTTAATGACTACTTCAGCCAGTTACTACTCCAATGACAATCTTGTGTGAAGAGTGGTAATGGGGAGATGGTGGGGGGAGACACATCAATAATATTAAAAAAAAAATTCCATCAGAGGATCAACAAGGAGTGGGGAGAGAAGCCTAAAAGCTAACGCTGGTACCGTACACACAACAGCTCATTTGATCTCACAACCCTTTATAAGCATGGATTCTTTTTTCACATTACTACTGAGGAAACTGGGGTGTAGAAAGCAAGTCTAACAGCCAGCAACTGGACAGATCTGACATTTCAAGCACATGTTCTTCACAGCCTGCTAGTCCGTTAACAACCCAACTAGAAAGTAGCTCATCTTTGAGACTGTATAATAGGTAGCAGTTCAACCTTGAGTTTTTGGGGTTTTGTTCTTAATATTTTAGTGCTTAAGTCTGGAGATGTGGCTTGGGCTCACTGCAGAGTGCTTGCCCACCATACAAAGGACCTGGGTCCAATCCCCAATATGGCCAAAAAAAAAAAAAAAAGAGGAAGAAGAAGAAGAAAAGTTTCTTGGCTAGACACAGTGGAGCACAGTTATAATACCAGCGGTTTGGGAGGCTAAGGCAGGAGGATGGCATGTTCAAAGCCAGCTTCAGCAACTAAGTGAGCAACTTAGCAAGACTTCTGTCTCTAAATAAATATTAAAAGGCCTAGGGACAAGGCTCAGTGGTTGAGTTCCCTTAGGTTCAATCTTGGTACCAAAAAAAAAAAAAAAGAATACTTGACCTGTAGCTCAGTGGTAGAGCACTTGCTTAGCACATGTGAGCCCTGAGTTCTAGTCCCCAGAAGAGAAAAAAAAAGTTCTGATACTTGCAAATAAAAATAAGGATGCCAAGCTGGTATACTGAGGAAAACAACCAAAATCAACAGCAAATACTCACAAAGCCACATGGAGAAGCACATCATTTCAATATGACGCAAGAGACAAGAAGCATGGGTAAAAAATACTTGAAATAGATTTTTAAGGAGGAAAAAAGATTCCTGACTTACGTTTTTCATCATCAGCATGGACCAGAGATGCTGCCCTGGACAACACATCCAACGGTGTCTCCATTCCTGGTTGAGCCTAAAAGGAAAATAGAGAGGTGAGGTGGGGGAAAATAAGGAATTTAAACAGAACCCAAAAGACTTTTAGAATTCTAGTAGTTAGCGGGACTGGGAGTGTAGCTCAGAGAATGTACTTAGCATAAATGAGGCCCTGGGTTCCATCCCCATCAACAGAATAGGAAAAAATAAATAAAACTCTAGCAATCAATAAAGAACAGTTCCTCCAGTAAATACAAATCACTGTTCCAAGGATGAAATCATTTCATCTGAAGAAACACAAAGGTCCGGTTTAGGAACAGAGAAAAGGGTTAAATTCCATGCTATCTACCAAGCTCAAGTTTGCCAACTCCAGGAAGCAGCTCATTTGAGTACTAAAAAGAGGAATATTGTGAACATTCATGCCCATGTTATTTGTCTTATAAATGTTTATGCGCATGTGTAACATGTCTGTACAGACATAACCAACAATAAATAGCTTTCAGAACAAAGGCTGTCTATGAACACAGCATTACTGCCAGCCTGTGATTTTTGTGGTGGTGGTGATGGTTAGCAGCGGTAGTTGTTGGTTTATTAGTTTCCCAGAAATGACTAAGATTGAACCTTCTTGTTCTCTCACCTCCCTAGCTGAGGGGCTACTGGAGACCCTCTTGGGGCAGTAACCAGAGCGCCTGCATGACCACGCAGGTGTCACTTCACATCTGCAGCATGTTCCTGAAAAGTGGTGTGAGAATCCCACTGGCTAATTAAATGGACTTAAATCCATTAGGATTTTTATTTTTCCTCATGATGTTGGAGACGGAATCCAGGGCCTTGTGCATACTAGGCAAGCACTCTACTTCAGAGCTATGTCTCCAGCCCAGGAATGTTTAATTTTCAATGTTACAATTTATAGTACATATTGTACTATCATCAATGCCTATCACTTTATGTAGCACCACGGATTTTATGTTTCTCTGCAGTGCTGTGGGTTGAGCCCAGGCCCTCAGTGGAACCCTTGTCTTGCATGCTAGGCAAGCAGTCTACCACTGAGTCACACCCCCAGCCCACAGCACTACGTTTTTTTAATAAGACTGGATTTTTATAGTTAACTCTGCTTCCTGCTAGGCATGGTGGCACATATCTGTAATCCCAGTGGCTCCAGAAGCTGAGGCAGGAGGATTTCAAGTTCAAAGCCAGCCTCAGCAATTTAGCAAGACCCTGCCTCAAAATAAAACATTAGAATGGCTGGAGATGCTGTTACCTAGAAAGCAAAAACTGCATAAGATTTCAAGGTGGAAGAAACCCCTGGAAAACTAGATTGCTTTTGCTCAGCTTCCCTTTTCCAGATTATTTAAACACACGGTTATTAAGGAAAGAAACATACACATCCTATTAATTCAACAACTGAGGAAAACCCATTCTTAACTGTACCCTTTGAAAACTCGAAGCATTTACTCAGTATTTTCACCATATCCCGACTATCTACTATGTCAGGGCAGGTTACAGCATGTGACAGCCCTGCTTTTCTATATAATCTTCATACTTGAGGCCTTCAAACACCAATCCTTCTTCTTGCCATGTGACCTCATTCAATAAACATGGACTACCTAAAGGAAGGACTAACAAACAAAGCCCAGTTGCCTTCAAAGAAGGTTCCATCTGCAGAGCAGGTATGTATGTAAGAAACGTGATTCACGGCTGTGTTTTTCAAAGCATTTTGTACTGCATGCTTATATTTGGTAAGAATAAAAATGTTTTCCTATGGTAAATTTGGGGAACCCTGCAGCAAATCAAGTTAAACAGCATATTTTCTTGCATGTGCCCTATGCGGGGGACAAAGGCAGTGAAGCTGATAGCTTTATGTACACAAAATCACTCAGCTTCACTGGCCCTTCTTTGAACCTAAAGTATCTCTTGGGGAACACTTAAGGCAATATTAGGTTGCGGCAAAATGTGCCAAGGGCCAAAACAGGACTGCAAACAAAGTCCTAGAGAAATACACATGAATTCTGAAAGGCTTTGCAGAAGAAAGGGAACCACGGCTCAGCCTCTGAAGAATGAATACAGAAGTACAGGTTGACATTCCCAATCTAAATTCCAAAATGCTCCTAACTGATATTTTTTGAGCACCAACATAATGCCACCTGTGCAAATCTCCACACCTGACAATCATGTGATGGGTCACAGCCAAAATACAGATGCACAAAAAATATTGTACAAAATGATCTTCAGACCATGTGCACATGGCAAAGGACAGCAGGTATTGATGGAATCTGGCCTTGATTTTATAGGTGTGACGGATCCACTGAAATCTCTGAGCAGACAAATAACTTAATGACACAGTCTATGCAACTTGTTCTGGAAGCACTATGCAGAACTGAGCAGAGCCTGAGAAGCTAAAAGCAGGTGGATGGATACAAAAAGCAAGCTATAAAAGCCCCAGGCATGCAGAAGGCGATGAGTACTTGATGGAGAGAAGGGATGAAAGAAAACTGCAGAGGAGACATAACTGATGGCTCTTGGCAGGTTTCCCATGGGAGAGGGATGTCAAAGAAGACGGAATGGACCTGTAATCCCAGCAACTCAGGAGGCTGAGGCAGGAGTATCACCAAGTTGCCCTGTCTCAAAATAAAAGGGCTGGGGGTGTAGCGCAGTGGTAAAGCAACCCTGGATTCAGTCCCCAGTGCCAGGGTGTTGTGGGCGGAGGGGTCTTGTGATTCTGAGCAAAGAATTTCTGATAAGCATTCTATTCCACAATATTTAAGTCCACGACTTCGTATGGGGAGCAGGGGGACCAGGGACTGAACTCAGGGACACTCAACCACTGAGCCACATCCCCAACCGTATTTTATATTTTATTTAGAGACAGGATCTCACGGAGTTGCTTAGCACCTCGCTTTTGTTGAGGCTGGCTTTGAACTCACGATCCTCCTGCCTCAGCCTCCCAAGCCTCTGGGATTACAGGCATGCACCACCACGCCTGGCTCACAATTTCTTAAATAATCCCCCCTCAAGTCAAAGGATAATGCTTTCAAAATTCTAAACCCAAATGGACATATATACTAACATATGACTTAAATGAGGCAAAATTATGCACAGAAGCAAAATATCCAACCATAAATGCATCAAATGATACAAAGAAGTAGACCTAGAATTCTGGCATAAGAGATCAGATATTTAAGTTTACTCAGATACTCTGAAATCTAAACCCTCAAGCAACTTACATTCAAAGTAGGTAGGAAAGAGATTAGTTATTTAAGGTTCATCCTCAAGATACCTTCCATCTACTTATCTATGAAGCATACCAGTTTTTAATTTTCCAATTAATTCTGGATTCAGAAAATTGTCTGGGAAAGGTTTTTTTTTTAAAAAAAAAGATATGTCAAGCATGGTGGCACACACCTATAATCCTAGAGACTTGGGAGGCTGAGGCAGGAGGACCATAAGTTTGAAACCAGTCAAGGCCTTGTTTCAAAGTTAAAAAAAAAAAAAGTGCTAGGGATGTGGCTTAATGATAGAGCACCCTTGGGTTAAGCCCTCAGTACCAATATTAAAAAAAAAATTTTTAAGAGAGAAACAGAAGATATAATCTCTGATTTCAAGATGTGATGATCTTCTTCAAGAAACAAGTCTATGGGACAGAATAATGATAGGCATATTTAAAAAGACAATAATAGGGACAGTGAGTGTGGCTTAGTGATAAAGTACTTGCCTAGCATCAAGACAAGCGTTCAATCCCCAGGACCACTAAAAATAAGACAAAAATAAAATGAAAGAGATAATAAAAGAAAGTATAACTTAAAATTAAAGTGTGTATTTTGTGATAAAGAAGAGATCAATGTTAGCCCAAGTGCTGCCCTTATGAACATCTAGTTTTCATTTGTCTAGGGCTGGGGGGGCGGGGGAGAAGAGTATGTTCCAAAAAGCCATTTCACAGGTTTCCGTCCCCAGCTTCCCTCCTCCAGAATGATACTGTCTGTCCTCCATGACCTCCCCCTACCTACTTGATTGCTGCTTGTGTATTTCCGGGTTGCGAGGACCCTGTCTTATCCACAGGATAGTCACACAGGGTCAACGGTCTGAGGAAAGGCAGAGATAGGAATGAGCACCTGGGACAGGCAGCCTGAGCCCCCGCCTGATTAGAACTGAGCACCTAAGTGAGGAAGCGTGAGAAGCTAAGTCTGGGTGAGTGTGACATAGTGGGTGAACTTGGGCAAGAGCTAGAGGCTGGCCAGGCAGGTGGTACACTTACCCTCAGATCCTGAGCCCACCCGTGACAGGAAATTAATGCTACTTCTTTGGTTTAGAAGTTCTGCCTAGGAAGGTCTGACCTGAAGGAGTAAAGTGAGGAATTACTAGAGGCTTCTGTAGGGAGCAGGTGTGAGATAAGGGCAGCAGTGGCTGGTCCAATAACACAGGTGGGAAGTAAAGGTCAGGGACCAGGCATTATCTAGCCACAAAAGTACTAAGCAAATAGAGGTGGAAGATAACAGCAATTTTACAAAAAAAGGTCTTCTGAGTTTTACATGCTGTACAATATTCACAGCTCAATAAAATATATTGACAATGTGGGCGTGGTGGGGCACTACAGCATTTGATGGAGGGTCACACTACATTGAGAAGCCAATCAGCATTATGGCTATTTATTTAAGAGTGTTATCTCTGGACACCTGTTTGACATTGGGCTTAGCTACTTCCTAACTGTGTGGACTTTGGGAAGTGACTTTACCTCTGTGAGTCCATTTTGTCATGTGAAAATGGGGAAATCCCTACCTGCTCTCTCAGAGTGCTCTAAGAAGTGAGGAGACTTTCTAGGTATTAAAATAACTTTTGTTGAAACAAAAATATACGCCTAGTATGTTAAATAGATTGCAAAGGACGGTAAATGTATTGGGAAAAAAAGGATGAGGCATTGACCACTGCTGCAGATACAGAAGTCTGGAAAGATTTCCCTGAAGAGATGAATGCAGGGGGAGACCCAAAACGATAAGAGGTACTGCTTTAGTCAGCTTTTTCACTGCTGTGACCGAAAGACCTAATAAGAACAACTTTACGGGAGAAAAAGTTTATTTGAGGGCTCACAGTTTTAGAGGTGGCAGTCCACACCCAGCCAGATCCATTCCCTGGGGCTCAAGGTGAGGCAGAACGTGATGGTGAAGAGTGGTGGAAGAAAGCGGCTCACAGGATGACCAGGAAACAGAGAGACTAACTCTACTCACCAGATACAATATATATAACCCGGGCTAGGGCTGGGGCTCAGCGGTAGCACACTTGCCTGGCATGTGTGAGGCAGTGGGTTCAATTCTAAGCTCCGAATATAAATAAATAAATGTCTATCAACAACTAAAAAAATATTTTAAAAATATATATATAATCCAAAGGCATACCCTACCTGTCTTTGGTTACCACTCAGTTAATCCCCATCAGGGGATTAATCCTCTCACTGTGTTAAGGCACTCAGAACCCAATCATTTCACTTCTGAATATTCTTGCCTTGTCTCACACATGAGCTTTTGGGGGACATCTAATATCCAAACTATAACAGGTATCAGGCAAGAAGAGAGAAGAAAGGTGTAAGAAGGGTACAATAATACTGAAGTTTTACTAAAGTGGTGAAAAGCCCTTCAACGGTCTGACTGGTTGAAGCACAGAAGCAACGTGACATGTCTGGTTTATTACATCCTTCCTGAACCACAAATTACCTTTGACCTTTTGCAAAGGATTATGCAGTGTCTACAAGGTAGACCTAAGGATATCCCAATAACATCCTTTTCTTTATATGTGTTTTTTTTTTTTTTGGTAATTGTAGATGGACAGCATGCCTTTATTTGTTTATTCTCATGTGGTGCTGAGGATCGAACCCAGTGCCTCACACATGCAAGGCAAACACTCTACCACCGAGCTACGACCCCACCAACCCTCTGTGCTGTTGTTTGTTATAATTTAGCGATAACCAAAAATAGGATACCTTGACTTGTGAACACCAAGAATATAATAGTACGAAAGAGGAAACAAACATGATTCTAGAAAAAGACAGGAAATGCCCAGTGGCAGTGCTCCTGTGTTGAAAACCCATTTCTGGGTTCACCTTTATTCACGGTGGTGCTCAAACACGATCATAACTCACCATGAAGACAACATGCACTGTCTACCGTGTGTTCTTAGGCACTGGTCATACATTTTGACTTACCAGCCCACTTTCCTTTCCTAAGACCGTCTGATCCCCCATATAATATACTCCTCCAAAAGCTTAAGGTTGAGACTTAGGGAAGAAGAGGTAACAATTCCAAAACTACTAAAATTTAGATGTATTCAGCACTAATACTAAGGTCAGCTATAAATTTGCACACCATTACTTTGGTGTTCTATAAAGAACTGTGGCCATTTTGGTCAATGAGGGGATAAGAGTGCCTGTCTTAAAACAAAAATTATGGAGTGCATTAGATTATATTTTTTCAAGCAACGGAACAGAATAATGTGATAAAAGTTTTCCACAAAGATTTCTTTTTTTAAAATATTTATTTATTAGTTATTGGCGGACACAACATCTTTGTTTGTATGTGGTGCCGGAGGATCGAACCCAGGCCGCACGCATGCCAGGCAAGCGCGCTACCGCTTGAGCCACATCCCCAGCCCTCCACAAAGATTTCTAAGATGGAAGTTACAGCAGTAGGCATGCCTCGGGCCATGGGTCCCCAGTAACAGCGGCCACTTGCTTTGCTAATTCAGCAAGGAGTGTGAGAATATAAAGCAACCTCTCTGGCTAGAGTTGGACACCAGTGGAGGTGGGGACAGGAGGAATTCCATTCAAACTACCAGATGTTTCTGTCCCACTGTCACTTGGCCAAATGTCAGAAACACAATTGGAATCAATCGCTCTTCTGAGTCACCTGATGGTCTCTCCAACTTCCAGAAGCATGCTTTTAAACAGCCCTAATTCCTGGTGACCCTCCTACATCACCAGTCCAGACTCCATTCCCCTCCCCATCAGGACACTCCCTGGACGAACCAACTTGGCCTTGGCTAATACCTTTCAATGGTATAAACCATCATACCATGAAACAGGGTGTATGGCCCTTTTGGCTGACAAGAATTGAGGTCTCCACTAAATAGCTCCTATTTCTATTAAACACTCTGTTTAGATGTTACAGATAAACAAAGGCAAAATCCTTGCCCCTGAGCAACTGACACCAATGTGTACCATACCATGGTGAATTTGGTTGGCCAACAGCCTCAGCGAGAAGGTAACTAAAATGAAAACAAAGACCAAACTGTCACCAGATTTTGGTGGTCACAGGCGAGCATGGCTCTTATAGCTTTAACATCCTCCCATTTCTTCCCCAAAGTGTGTCCAAATGATGTTCCACCAACTTCCTGTGACATTCTTCCTATTCACATGCAACTCTCAAACCATTCCTCTCTGCTCTTCTTGCTAAAAATGTCTCATCTGTGTTATTTCTCTTCTCACGCTTTACCATCTGTTAAATAAATATAGCCAGGATGCCACATCAGAAATCCCCTGTGAGCCCCACTATAATACTTTCACCTACTCAATCAACAATTAACCACTGAATGCCTATTTCATTCCAGGTTTTGGGTTGATGTCTGACATTAGCTGTATGGAAACTGAACCTCTCTTGGTCTTAGGTTCCTTAAAGTAAATAATAACACTGCCTAACCCTCCTACCATCACAAACCTGTCCTGCAGATTAAATGACACAACTTAAGCTGTGTTATAAATCAAGATAAGACACAGATCTGTCACCCTACCTCTACCAACACCACACACATAACTGTAGCGCATACTTTTTCAAAACACACATAACTGACCTCACTGGATTCTCACAAACTGTGAGTTAGACCAAATGGACAAAGAACACTGTTCTTATTGTGCTCCAGATGAAAAACCAAGGTGCCAAGAACATAAGTGACTTCCTCAAGAAGCTAAGACTAGAATCTAAGCCTCTGACCCACAATACAATGCTATTCTTCCTACACCTTGATTTTTATTTTAAATACATTTTCATTGGTACATAAAACCATAAAAACTGAACAAATCTACGGTGTACCATTTGATGTTCTGATATAAAACTGTGCAATGTTTAAATGAGGGTAAATTGGGGCTGGGGATGTGGCTCAAGCGGTAGCGCGCTCGCCTGGCATGCGTGCGGCCCGGGTTCGATCCTCAGCACCACATACCAACAAAGATGTTGTGTCCGCCGAGAACTAAAAAATAAATATTAAAAAAATTCTCTCTCTCTCTCTCTCCTCTCTCACTCTCTCTTAAAAAAAATGAGGGTAAATTTATCTCTCATTTTTTCATTTCTTTATCGTGAAAACATCTAAAATCCTTTCATCTAATTTTTTGAAATATATAGTACATTATTATTACCTAAGGTCAACCTACTGTGAAAATCAAAACTTCCTGCTCCCAGCTAATGGTAACTGAATACCCACTGGTTAAGATTTCCTTACCCTTCTCTCCCCCACCTTTACTCCCCGCCCCGCCTTTGTTGGTACTGGGGATTGAACCCAGGGCACTTAAACCACTGAGCCACATTCTCAGTCCTTTTTAGTTTTTTATTTTGAGGCAGGGTCTCACTAAGTTGCTGAGGCTGGCATAGAACTTGCAATCCTGCTTCAGCTTCCCAAATCTCTGGGATTACAAGTGTGCGCCAATGCATCCAGCTCTACTTTTACTGTTTTTAAGTAAAAATCAGCATGATTAGTTTAAATCATGAATAGTTTTTGGAAACAAGTGCGATTTTTTCAAGTTATCTAAGAAAACCTTCCCTCAGTTACCAAGACTTCTAGACCTGTGCTATTCCCTGTACCTTGAGATGTATATCAAGCAATAATGTAAAGGCTTCTACAGCGGGCACAGGGGAACAAGCTCTTCTCTGGAACATGATAACCCTGCCATATTTTTTTTCTTTTAATTACAGGCAGGCAGGGGGCCACAGCAATAGTAACCAAAGCAGGAAAGAAAAATAGCTGATGGAGAGATGAGGATGAATGACCACACCACTGGGCCACAAATGTCAGAGTCCTCAGGATCCCTGGGGCTGCAACAAAGGCAGAATCAAGTCAAAGCCCAAAGAACTCAGGCTCCGAGGACAGGCTCTGTGTAAAGAAGAAGGGTGATGCCTGCTTAGTCGCACTCAAGAAAACCTGTTGTTACGCTCCAACAGGGGATAACAGTTCAAAGCTGCACCTGGGTACTTGGAATTCCACAACTTTAAATCATGTGACACCTTCTAAAGTGAAGCCAGCCCTTATTCACACTACTCTTTGGGCACACCACCAAAGAGTGTCCACAGACAGATCTGTGATTGTTTCAGCTTTCCTCATCAGGGCATGTTCTGAGCATGAATAATTGACCCATGTGGCCATAATTTGAAGCACCAGGGACAATGCCCCAAGGACTTACCCAACTTCTGCTTACACCCAACTCCTTTTGTCTACACATAACCATTCCCAAAATTCACCAGGCTAAATGTTTAAAATATGAATAATATACCTACGGGTTCTGTTATTTCCAGAGAACTAAAAAAATATATATGTGTGTATGCTTAAAATCCCTAATCAAGCTTCTTTCAGTGCTTGCCAACCTCCTGCATAAGCCCCCAAACAAGAGCCAAATCTGTTGGCAATGGACCTCACGTCATCCTAGAAAATGGAAGAAGCTGGTAACTCGGTACAGGTATGTCCCCTCCCCATAAAGCCTCTGCAGATGGACAGGCTAGGGGAACACCAATCTCTGACACTCCAACAGGGGGCCCCTTAGATATCAGGAACAGGTAACCTCAGGCCCCGGGGTGTCAACTTAGCTCTGGCCACTCATCACCTCAACAGAGAGCCAGACCTCAGTGGGCTTGGGCTGAATAAAGGGACACCATTCTAGACGTTAAATGAACGCTTAACTCAATTGCTTGAGGTTTTCTGAGGCTATATAGTGGCCCCAGGCTCATTTTCACCCAGTCCTTGGGTGTCCTCAGCCCTGTGGAAAGGCAGGGATGTGATATTTAGTCATCAATGACGCTAGCAACAGGAGCTGGCAGGCAGTGCCACCATGCAATGACTGAGATCCTCGGTTACTTCCATGCAGTTTGCTACTAATTTGCTACACAGACTATGAGAGCTGACCATGTGCCAGGCAAGGGCCATCTATATGGCTTAAAGTTGCAAAACCAAACTTACAGCACATTTCATAACCCTGAAGCAAGGCTGCCTGATGCTGGCATAACTTTTTACTACTGGCTTTAGTTCATCCATCTCCCTGAGGTATCCCTGGAAAATCCCTGAACTGCAGGCCCACAATGACACGGCAATGTCTAATGCTAACAATACAACTCCAAGTCTAGACTTCTGGAGCAGACTACTACTCCCCATCATTGTGGCACATTATTGTCAGCCTAGATTAAAAAGGAACTATGCTTTGCTCTCAATATTTAGGTTACTAGAAATCTACCTTTTCATTTTTAAGACCTCAGTCTTATAGAGTATTGCATATGAAATAAACAATTCTTTGGCATTTGTAGCTTACTCTGGATATGCTCATTCTTACATTTATTCTGCTTAGATACTTTAAATTTCCTATTCACAAGTGCTGAGGGGGCCACATATTCTAAGGGACCTATTATGCTCAAGAATAAGAGTGATAGCTGAATGCAGTGGCTCACACCTGTAATCCCAACCAATCCAGAGGCTGAGGCAGGAGGACCTCAAATTCAAAGTCAGCCTGGGCAATTCAGTGAGGCCCTCAGCAATTTAGTGAGATCCTGTCTCAAAATAAAAATAAAAAACGACTGGAGATGTAACTTGGTGGTAAACTGCCCCCCGAGTCAATCCTCAGGATACCCCTCAACAGCAAAAAAAAAAAAAAAAGAAAGAAAAGAAATCAATTTGCACCATGGTTCAAGTTGGAAAAGCTCCCCTATACCCCAGGTCTAATCTTCAAATCTCAACTCCCAGCCTATTAAAGCCCAGATAAACTTTTTTAACTCATGACATGCTATATTAGGTCAACTTTAACCTATCAACAAAGACAGTTAATTCTCATTATTCACTGTAATTATATTCCATAAAGTCACCATAAGCACTGAATTAGGTTCTTTTGAGTCTCTGCTCAGACTTTTTGTTGTACTGGGGATTGAACCCAGGGATACTCTACTACTGAACTACAGCCCCAGCCCTTTTCTATTTTGGGGCCCTGTGTAGGGCCTCAACAAACTGCCCAGGCTGGCCTCAAGCTTGTAATCCTCCTGTCTCAAGCCTCCTTGTAATCTCAAGGATTACAGTCTACACCACCATACCCAGTTTATCTCCTTTTTCTTTGTATTTCTGTTCAGAGATTCTTTACTAAATATCTATTGTTGATTCCATAATGCTAAACCCAGAGACAACAGCCTTGTAACTATCTAATGCTGAACCCCACAGGAATTTTCTGTCAAGACTATTGAACCCCTCTTGGCTCTAGACAGCACTTCAGCACCACATTTAAAGGCAATTTTTAACAAAATCCCAAGCATAAAGCATAAAAATGCCAAAAAATAAGGTGGTGCTAAAGAGTCCCCCAAAGCACACTTGTTTATATGTATGTAATTTGAGAGCTGAAGAAGAAGGCAAAATATTGCTTTTTTCCACCTCAGCTGGGAACACGTGCACTCAAATTTTTTCCTCACCATGTACTTGCTCCCCAATGTCTAACAAAGCACTGCAATTACTGCTTTCGGGGTTTCAAACACATTTTTGCAAGTAGGCAAATTCATAAATATGAATCAGCTGTATCTGATTATCAGGCCTGAGGCAGGAGACACAGAAAGTACATTCTATACTGTATCCCAGATACAATGATTTTTTTTTTCCTGGTTTCAACATCTCCTGTTCTCTTTCCTCTTCTACCTTGGCAGTTTGTACCATCAAGATTTGGCAACTTAGTTCCTAGATTTTTGTTTTGCAGTACTAGGGATCCAACCCAAATCCCTAGCTTCACAAATGCTAGGCAAAGACTGAATTACATTCCCATCCCTATTATATTTTGAGACAGGGTCTTGGCTGAATGGCCCAGGCAGGCCTCAAATTTTTAACTCTCCTGCCTCAGCCTCCTGAATTGCTGGAATTTCAAGCATGCACCACTGTGCCCAACTGTTTTTTAATGTGAATGGGTCCTATTGGTAAGAGGCTGATTTAGCAATATTTGCTTTAATTTGCTTTACTCTTCTATTAAGCCCACACACCAAGACTTCATTAACTTTAGGATATATCTTAACAAATGTTCCACACACACAATTTCCTCCGCCACCAGTTTCTCATACCTGCAACAGCTTTTCTCACTCAGACATTAAACAGACTGGATAATATACTTAGTCATAATTTACTAAGTTTTTTCTATGCTTCACTCAACTTGCAACTGTTCGTATTATACTGTCACATTCAAAGTTGCAAGATGATTTTTATTTATTATTGTTACTACTCTAAATATTAAGTGAATTAAAAGTTGCATAGCAAGGCTATCCAGAAGAGACACACAGAAGAGACACAAAAGTAACATCTTCCTCTGGATCTGTCTAGCCATCACCAGAGGTAGGAGGTAACAACATATAACAATATGAACTCCAATAAGGAGTTAAAAGGAAGTTGACATTACAGAACATTTAAAAGTGAAGATTTTAGCTTCCTAATTACAGCTGCGCAGACTGTTAAAATCTTAAAGTCACAGCTCTACGTCAGTCAAGGGAAGTGGCAACAACTGTGTTTATGAAGTTCTCTCCAATCTTCAAAGGCTTTTATAAATAACCTAACACAAAATACTTTCAAAGCACATTATTCCTTGTAATTCCTGAAACTGTGTGATGTTCTGGAACAGACAGTATCACCCTCTTACAGAGGTAAACCAAATGCAAAGGTTAAGCATGAATAACTTTTTCTGGTCCAAAAACCTTCCTGACATAGCTAGGGGACTTGAACTCAAGTCTCTGGAGTAAGAAGCCAGAGCTGTTTTTACTACAACATTCACAGTTTTTGAATGCAGACCATGGTTATTTATAGCAGAATTGTCTTAATTGTATTGTGTTTTGATCAACAACAACAACAACAAAAAAATCAGTTTGCATTCCCTTCCAAATGGAAAAGCAAAGGCAGGCTGCCCAGAAGTGTGAAAACACAGTGGCATGGCAGGGGAAATCGGCCTGGGATTAAAATTTTGCCAAAGTGAAACAACAAATTAAAGGGTTTACATCATTTCCATGGGGCGGGGGACTTTTCAGCCAGATGCAACAGGAACTACACAAGACCAAAAGAAAAAAAAGAAAGACAAGACAAGACCTTAGAAAACTGTCTTGGGTATAAGAAACTTTTGAGGAAAGTATTTTTAAATAAATTCAGAACATGGAGATTTCGAGATAATAAGTAACTTCTCCCATGAACACTCCATGGGGGCTGGGGATGTGGCTCTGTGGTAGTGTTGCCTAGCATGCATGAAGCCTTGGGTTTGATCCCCAAGATCATTTAAAAAAAAAAAAAGAAGAAGAAGAAAAAAAAAGAAATCACTCCATTGGGTTCCCACTTAACGCTGCCCCCCCCCCAAAGAGATCTCTTTCAAACTTCCTACTCTACCCTTCTGGCAGTCATGCCAGTCTCCTCCTTAGCTACAGTGGGAAACAATGAGCTTCAAGGCCGTGGGCTTTAAAACACTAGGGCAAAGAATCAAAGTTTTGGTACGCAAAACTGACCTTCAAATCTTAACACGCAAACTGCCGTTTATTGTGTTTTGTCTTTGTTCCAAGTGAGTCTCCTTCTTAGTCAAGGTAGCCTTGGGTTTAGGAAAAAGATTCTAAAACCCTACAAAGTGGGTTAGTACCTTTTAAATAGAGGGGCAAGCAGCGCAGATAAAACTGCAAGAGCCGCCTCCACTTCCCCCCACACCCCCGCACCAGGCTGCTGGTTCCTATTAACCACAGAGAAGGAAATACAGCTAGCAACATACAGCACAGATGATCAAAGTGAAACCGATTTTTTTAATCATCTAGCTTAAACAGATGACTACATGCCAGTAAAGCGCATAAAGACTAACTTAACAGCCCCAGCAAGTACTGTCATCCTAATCTGAGACAAGTAAATGTCTCAGTGTGATTAATCAAAGGAGACTACCAAAAACAAAAAAAGAAAAAGAACTTTGCTTTTCGGCGAGGCCTGCACACAGTGCAGGAACAGTGTGCAGTTTTGTTTGGGGCAAGAGGCGGGAAGTGTAGTAAGAGGAAAGAGCCTGGTCCCTGCTACCCATCTTCTGCCCCTTCCCTCAGTCCCGCGCCGCAGCCCTGGCTCGAGGCGGGCCGGGACCAAGCGGATGCAGGGTGCGGGGCCTCTACGTCGGCCCGGTGCCTAGGACTCCCTCCACGAGCTGAATCTCCCGCTCCCGAAGCACAGTTGCTTCCCTTCCCAACGTTAGCCTCGTTTGCTGTCCTGTGAGGACAAGCCGCCTCCTCCCCTCAAGGAAGGCATCCCCGTCCCGCTTCAGGTCAACCCACTCCTAAGGTCCCCTGCAGGCCAGCCCTCACCCAGCTCGGGGCCCGCCCGGTTCTTGCTCACTCACCACCGGGCGGCTCCACGCTCGCCCGCCTCGGCCGGCCGGGCCCCTCAGGGGGCGGCTAGGGACAGAGGCGGGGCCGCCAGTCGCGCGGGGAGCACTCCGGGGGCGCGCGGACGCACAGGCGCGCTCGCGCCCGCGCTCCCGCACCGGCTGCCATTTAAGCACACGCAGACGCGGGCCGCGCGCGCCAGGCCGGCTCCGCGGCGGACCGGAGCGTGAGGAATCCCTGGAATGAGGCGCCGCCCGCCTTCTCCCGAGTTCCGCTGGGCCGCCCAGGCCACGCCCAGGCCACGCCTCCACCACGAGCAGGTGGGGGCCTAGCCCAGGTGAGCCCGTGGGGAGGCGGGGCCGGGGCCCCGAGCTGCCCGTGAAGCTCGTTCCCCTCCCCCGCAGGCCGCGCGCGGAGCGCCAGCTCGCACCTACCCAGCTACTGCAGGCGCGCTCGGGTGGAGAATATTAGCTGGGCCCCTCCGAGTAGGCGCTTGCAAATAAGGGCACGTGGGCACAGCCCACACAGTGTGCTCCCCGTGGGAACACACACCTTCAGTGCACAAACACAAAGGAACATTTGGTGCTCGCCCAGGTTCCTGCTGCTCAGGGCCAGGCACGTTCGCACACGCTCCCCATAGGTTCCTGCACCCCGCGGACACAGCACCGCAGTCCTGTCGTACTCCGTGGCCTCTAGACTTGCTGCCCCTTACCCGCCACTCAGCCCGCCCAGTTGAGCGCAATTGAATCAAATCTGCGGCACCCACGCTGCCTTTCGCTCCGACCCGCTGTCGTTCCCAGCCTCACACTCTGCAACCCAAGGGCGTAGCAACCCTGCAGCGCCTGGATCGGCGTCCACACCCGAGCCACACCGGCGCGCACAGCTGCCTCCCGCCTCCCCAGCTCCACGCTCCACGGGGCGCCACCCTGGGCTACTCTTGGCCTCTGCCCCTCGTTAGTCACCCACACCCAAGCCACACGGCCGGGACAGGCAGACGGCTCCACGTACCTGAAGGTACAGGTCGCACTTGCTTTGGAAGTCTGCGCTCAGGTGCCACCTGGAATCAGAAGAGCCGCTGCAGTTCAGGGCGCTCAGACGCGGTGGGTTTCCTCCCATTACAGCATTTTACACTCCGCCACTCCACAGCGCGCGCGCGCACACACACACACACACACACACACACACAAGCTCACTCACTCTCAACCCAGGCGCTCAGAGGCCTCTCTCGTCCCCCGCCCCCTCTCCTGGAGAAGGAAGTCCTAGTAAATCAAAACAGTGTGGAAGGGAGGGAGCCGAGTGGCGAAGGAGGGAGGTCAGAGTAGAAAGCGTCCCCTCCGCAGCTCGCACACCAGTGTTTGCTGTGTTTGGCAAACTCCTGGAGTCCACGACCCGGCCTGCTCTGAAATGGGCCCGGGGAGGGGCGGGGAGGAGGAGGTGAACGTTTCTAATTGGCGCAGGTTCTTATTACAGCGGCAGCGTCGACATGTGACCACGAAAAGAAAAGGCCTGTCTTTAATTTTTTCCTGTCATTCTCTGGAGATTTGCTGGGGACGGGATGGGGAGGGGAGGCCTGACATTCCCCCATCCCAGGCCGCCCTTGCCCCCCATTGTTTTTCTCATACTGCCACAATTAAGAAAACATTTGCTTAACATATTCAGCCGCTAACTTCATAAAATAAATAGTGACTGGACTTCCTCTAATTTGCTTTACGCGGCTTCACGTTGCTAACCTCCCGGGCCGGTCTCAAATCTCCGTGTTTAGGAGGAGCCCTTATCATAAGGGCTTTCCCAGGAGAGGGCTTTGGTGAGAGGGAATGAGAACAATTAAAACAAATACATTAGGGCTGGGAAGAAAAAAAAATGTTTTGCAGTTTTCAAACTGTTTTCCCATCTGCTACCTCATCTGATCCTGTCAACCCAGAGCACGTTACCTCATTGGATCCCAAAGCTGCTGTGTATGTAGGACAGGTACGAATAGCTCCATACTACAGTGAGAGGGGAGGGTTTAACTAAAACAGGTTGCCCTGATCTTGTGGCCCTGGTTAAAGGCATTTTCCTCCAATCCATCCACCTAGCTGATTTGAGCCCTGGAGATGTGACAGCCTAAGTGACATGCACAGCCACCCCTGGATTTCCTGGTTCCTCTCAAAATTCACAAATTGAAGGTGCCCTGTCCTCCCAATATTTTTGCTTAGACTTTCTTTAAGTTCATCAATAGTATCCTAATAGGAAAAGAAATTCTGAGAAAGATCACAAATCGGAGATGTTCATCCTGCCAGATTCAGACAGAGAATAAGGAAAGAATGAGGACTGCTGAGACAGATTCCAGACAGTGTGGCAAAACAGGGAAAGGGTTCCAGATTCAGACCTGGATTTGAATCCCAACCCACCTGTATTCATTAGGAAACTTTGGGCAAGTTATCAAGCCTCGGTTTTCTCATCTATTAAAACAGATGATAATTCTTCCTTTGAGGAGGTATTGGAGGAGCAAAGGACAAGGGAATAGTTACCTCTCCCCTTTTTTTCTCCTCCAGACTAGTCTTGCTGAGCAATTTATAGACACCCACTTATGCAGGAGGAATAGAGAAACAATCTGCCTAGATATTGCAAATGAATAATGATGACAAAATAATACAACTGCACATTTATAAAAATGGCCCAAGGTTCACAAAGTGTTCCCACATATCATTATCTCATTTGATCTTTATGACAACATTGCCATTTGCTTGCTACTAAATGATTTCCATTCAGGGTCAGTGCGGAGGTCCTAAAGCTGCCTTTGTAATTTCCATCACTGCTTAGAGTGAACCTTACTCTGAAAATAACTCATGGGGACAGAGGAACTTTTCTCATGGACATGACCAGTCTTCAGCCATTGCATGGATTCATCTCACTCCTTGCCTTACATCAGCAGGAGTGTGACTGAGCTCTGGCAGCATCCAAGCATGGTTGTTTTAGTCAAGTTGTTTTAGTTGTATAAAGTAGCAACATACACATTACCACCAAAAAAAAGTTAGCTATAAAGGTATAGGAGGGGTAGGCACAGTGGCCCAAACCTGCAATCCCACCAACTGAGGCAGGAGGATTGCAAGTTAGCAAGACCCTTCCTCAAAATAAGATTTAAAAATTTTTAAAGGACTAGGGATGTGGCTTGGGTATATATGTATAACAACTATATATATATATATATATATATATATATATATATGTATGTATATATGTATGTATGTATATATGTATAAAAACTATACCTGGGTTCAATTCCTGGTATTGCAAAAAAAAAAAATGAGAGAGGGGGGTGGGAGATGGAAGGAAGGGGAAAAGGTTTTAGGTATAGGAAAACTGGAATTAGAACACAGCACACAGTGTACTTTAGCCTAACAAATGACGCATAGAGATTCTATTTGTAAGATTAAAAATAAAATGAGGGCTGGAGTTGTGGCTCAGTGGTAGAGCACTCACCTAGCACATGAGAGGCCCTGGGTTCGATCCTCAGCACCACATAAAAATAAGTAAATAAAGATATTGTGTCCAACTAAAAAATAAATATTTAAAAAATAAAATAAAATGAGCCAGGCTCAGTGGTACATACCTGTAATTCCAGAGACTTGGAAGGCTAAGGCAGAAAGATCACCAAGTTCAAGGACAGCCACATCAACTTAGCAAGACCTGTCTCAAAAAAAAAAAAAAATTTAAGAGCTGGGGATGTATCTCAGTGGTAAAGTATCCTTGGGTTAAATCCCCAGAATCAAAAAAACAAAACATTAAAAAAATAAAATGAAAAATAATTTTAATAGAACATAAATTTGTGAAAAAACTATATATAAGTAGGTATATATGTATAAAAACTATATATATATATATATATATATATATATATACATGCACATATATAGTATATATACATACACATATATATAGTCAGAAGCTGAACACAGTGACACTCTGTACTCCCAGCTACTGAGGAGACTGAATCAGGAAAATCACTTGAGCAACCCAGCTTCAAATAAATGAATAAATAGATAGATAGATTAAAAAGGTAAATTGTATGTTAAATCTTTCACCACAATTTTTAAAAATGTCTAAGGAACTAAAGAAAAAGATTTGGCAAATCAAAAAGAAAGCAAACACTATTTAAGTAACTCACTAAATAAATAAAAGTAGGCTGTACATAGACTACTGAAGAGACTGTGTTCCAAACTAAGGCTTTTACAAATGCACCAAAAGTTTATTTTTAAAAAAATCAAAATAATCAAGTAAGTGGGTGCCTGGAGTTAAAGAAGAAATAAGATTGGCCCAGAGTTGGTCATCGTTAAAACCATGTTGTGGATATGAAGAGAAGGATGTGGGGAGACTAAGGGGAGTAGTTCTACTGTTCTGCTACTCTTACATATGTTTGAAATGTTTCATATTAACCATTTTTAATTTAAGAAAAAAAAAGGAAAAAGAAACACAGAGGGCCAAAGGATGCTTTGTGGACTGATATTGTGGCTGTCACCCATGGGCTATGAAGGTGTTGATCAGTCTTTCTCTTTTTCGTTGTATCTCCTCCCCCATCCAGCTCTTTCTTTCTGCCAAGGAGATCCCTGACGGCTTTGGCTCCCTGATTGTGGTCCCTACTACCCTTTTTGGTTTCTACCACCGCCTTCCCACAACTACTGCGGTACCTTCATGGTCTTGTAAATGACTTTCGGAACTGACTCCTTTTATACCTACATAGTTCACACTACTCAGAGGGACAATCTGTCTCCTCTCTTTCTACTAATCCAGAATTGGCTGTCATCTGATCTGCCTGGAAGTCATGCATCCCAAAGGCTCGGTGGAGTCAAGCATAGTTCAGAAATGAGAAGCATAGTCCACTGCCAGCTGCAGGAGTGGCATGGCCCCAAGACTGCCACACGTCGAAAGGTTCTCAAGAGTGCAGTTAGCTAAGAATAAGGTGTTTGCCTTTCTACAATCCTTCATCTCTTCCATTAGTGAATGCAATGTGAAGAAGTTTCATTTTCCACACCAAATGGAAAACCAGTGGAAAAATTTGAAATGATCTTATTTCAATGACAGTGTACTGAATAGAAAGTCGTGTAAAATAATATTAACAATAATTCCTAATGTTTAGTGAGCATTTGCTACTTTCCAGTACCATTCTAGGTGCTATTCACAGTATTATCTAATTTAAACCTCAAAATGGTCCAGTAAGTACAGTTGATCCTTCAACAACACAGATTTAAACTGCATGGGTTCATTTATAGGCAGATCTCCCCCCCACCCCAAGATTTGTAGCCATTTGGAAAAAAAAAAACTCTCAGATGAACCACAGAGAAAAAGAAAGGGAGGGAGGGAAGGAGAAGAAAAGGGGGAGGGAGGAAAGGGGAAAACAAGAAAAGGAAAAAGTATGCCATGAATACATAAAATATATGTCTATTTTATCACTTACTACTATAAAATTATACACAAATCTATTTTAGAAAATTGAAATTTATCAAAACGCACACACACATACACAGGTGGTGCATGGCACCATTCTGTCAAGAGCAATGTCAACAAACTTATTAAAGATACAGTTATTAAATCATAACTGCATAAAATTAACTATAGCACACACTGTACCACTGTAATAATTTCGTAGCCACCTGCTGTTGCTATTTCAAGAGTCAAAAGTTATACACAGACAATTTTCAACTGGTAGGATGGGGAGGTTGACATCCCTAGCCCCTGCATTGTTCAGGGTCAACTGCGGTTTATTTTCCAATAAGTTCTGCCATGTCATACTGCCGGCGGGGGCGGATAAAGGAACCACAGATAGTCACCAATATCAGATGCTCATAGTACATGTACACTTCCATTGTTCTCCTCCATGTCCTAAGAAGTATGATTTTTTTTTCCTACACACATCCCTTTGCTTACAATGTGCTCATATAAATCTCTCCTGCTCTTTTCTTCTCTTCCTTCCAACTTGTCCCACAGAAAGCATTAAGGAGTCAAAAGCAGTGGTTTCTGGTGTATATTTGGTCTCTAGGTGACAATGTAGGCCCAGGGAACTCATTTCACACCTCTTGGTCCGGCTCCCATCTGAGAGAAGCTTGGACCAGGGCAAGATTAGCAAATTTCAATTTGAACAACAGCTTTGCCTGGGAACCCTCTCTTGAGTTCTATGGGACACAGTTGAGGCTCAGTAGTGTGTCAGGATTGACTGATAATGTCTGCTATGGGCAGCGAAAAGGAACTTGTGAAGCAGATATTTGCCATTTGGGGCCTAGAAGCACTTTAAAAGTCCATTCTAACAATAATCTCTCTTCCTTCCTCTCTCTTTTTCTCTCTCTCCATTTTTAAATTGAACTTTTTATTATTGAATGGTAAGAACTCTTTATATATTCTGGACACAAGTCTGTTATCAGATACAGTCACCCTTCCATTGTTCCCAGGATCTCCCCACCCCACCCCTAGGATACTCAAATCCTCAGATGCTTAAGTCTCTCGTGTAAGATGATGTCAAATCTTCATATAACCCATGCACATCCTCCCATCTACTTTAAATCACCTCTAGGTTACTTACAATGCATAAAGCAATATAAATGCTATGTAGAGTTGTCATACTTATGAAGACACATATTGGTGTGAATATACTATATATACAACCAGAGTTATGAAAAATTGTGCTCTATAAATGTAATAAGAATTGTAATGCATTCTGCTGTCATACATAAATTAAAAAATACATAAAAAAGAGTTGTCGTACTATATTGTTTAGGGAACAATGAACAAGAAAAAAAACAATGCTTTTAGCAATTTTGAAATATGTGAATATATTGACCATTATTTCTCTTTTTCAAGGGACTGAAGTAACCAATGGAAAAACTCAAAATTACCTTATATCAATGAAAGAGCAATTAATAAAAAAGGTCTAAAATTATAATAATATTTAATTAGCACTTAACTATGTTCCAGGTACCACTCTAAGAGCTGAATGACAATAAAGCCTCATGACAGCCTACAAACTAGAGGTTGTCTATATCCCCATTATACAAATGGAGAAACTGAAACATGGAGACATTAATAACTTGTCCAAGATCTTAAAGATAATAAGCACTGAACTAGAGTTCAACTTGGCCATCTGATTCTGGAGTCCACATTCTTATTCTTGCTCCTCAGCAGTGTCTACAAACTGCAACAGGCACTTCCTAGCATAAATGCTGACTCTCAGGTTCCTACAATACCTACTGACTTAGAATCTGCATTTTGATAAGCTTCCTGACTCATATTCACACTAAACTTTGCGAAGCACTGAGCTACACCAGATAGCCTCCTATCAGGATATCCTCTACAATTTTTGAATGGTTCTCATATGCGTGCACTGTGCTAAACATTACACCTTTATAATTGCATTTGATTTTAAAAACCCTATGAGGAACCACACATGGTGGCACATACCTGTCATGCTATTTAGGAGACGGAGGCAAGAGAATCCCTTGAATCTAGAAGCTCAAGGCCGGTCCGGGCAACATGGTAAGAACCCATCTTAAACAACAGCAAAAAAAAATTCTACAAGACCAATGGACTGATCCATGTCCTATAGTTTTTCAAGATGTTACCACAGGAGAAAAAGGAAACAGGATCTGTCTGTATTACTTCTTAGGATTGTGTGTGAATCTACAATTATTCTCAAAAAATTAAAAAATAATTTTAAAGAATCTTATGATTTAGGTTATATTATTCCTTCTTTTGTTGTAGGAAGACAGAATTTTAAGGCTCTAAGTTAAGCAGCCCAACACAATAAGGTATTGAGGTTCTTCTATGTGCAAGGTGCTGTTTTAGCACTGGGCATATGGCTGAGAGCAAACATTGCCGTTGCTAAGCTATATTTCTAGTCTGAGTGGTCAGAATTCATCCCCAAGGTCTGACTGCTGCTACATCCTCTCCTGCTCAGATTTCATGGATACAGTCAGAGGATTGGAAAGGGGTATATAACAGAACTACCCAAGGTTAAACATTTGCAGAATTTCTAGACAGATGTTTATAAAAGCCTCTACCAGTGCCAGGCACACAGTAAGCACTCAGTAAAAACGAATGCCTTTCCTCCAGTCTAGAAAGAACCTCACCTGCACCATGACCCAATTCTGATTTTATCCTTTACTCAACTGGATGGAGTCCAGGGATGGGGCCATATTGAGTGGTGGTAACCTGAGCCCAGAGCTCCTTTCAGATTTAGCTGAAGAGCTATGCCTGAGGACACTGTTCCCAGGTTTGGAGACATACCATTTTGAGACCTGTCTGGGACAGCTCTTGGCACAGCATAGTTCTGAATGAGCCCCCTTATCAGAACCAGATTTATGGCCAGATGACTGCTCAGACCTGAGACTTCTGATGGGTCTCTAACACTGATCCAGAGATTGGATTTGTCCTTACATGAGAGACTTTCCTTCAGAAACTAAAAGAACAATTTGGTTTGGCAATATATTCTTGCTGTCTTTGCTAGAGAGAAACTTCACTGGGCAGCCGCAAGAGATAACAAGAGCCATTTTCTCCAGAAAAGAATGTTGCAGATACTGGATTCAACGCCAGTTCAAGTTTGACCACTGTTGTTAGCTAGCTGCTTCTCAGACAGAATGGTTTCTATTGGGGAACTTACCCAAAATGAGCATGTTTGGTTTGTTTTCCTGAGTATGAAAAGTACAACACTACCACAGAGAGAAACACTTCAAACTAGAATTGCCAGGTCTCTCTGAGTTTCAATTTTCTCTTTTACATTCTGTTCCTATAATAAGCACAGTGCTACTTACAGGCTATGAGAATCAAGGAAGGAAGAGAGGGAAGGAGAAAGGAAGAGAGAGGAAGAAAGAGGGGAAGGACAAATTCCTACAATCACAGTTCATAGCCTAATGGGAGATGTAGGGGAGAAGGTAGGGAGAGAGATCATTATCTGGGAAACATAAGTTAAATGGGTTAACTTCAAGGGAGAGCACTAGTCTAGTATGTGTGAGGTCCTGGGTTTCACCCCCAGCACTGCAAAAGAGCAACAACAATAATAATAATCTTTTAAAAATTTTTTTTTGTTGTTGTTGTAGTTGAACACAATACCTCCATTTTATTTATCTATCTATATGTGGTGCTAAGGATCGAACCCAGTGCCCCCCGATTTTTCCCAGACTGGTCTCAAATTCCTAGGCTCAAAGGATTTTCCTGCCTCAGTAGCTGAAACTATAGGCATGCATCACCATGCCTAGTTAATAATAACCTTTAAGAGGATAAGATTGTCACTCAGTGGTGAGAATGCTTTCCTAGTGTGCACAAGGTTCGGGGTTTGACTCCCAGCACTGAAAAAAAAAAACACCTCATTTAAAATAGTGGTAAGATCCTGGTGAATTGGCGCACTACTATAATCCCAGCAGCTCGGGAGGCTGAGGCAGGAGAACCTCGAGTTCAAAACCAGCCCCAGGGGGCTGGGATATGGCTCAATTGGTAGCATGCTCACCTAGCGTGCATGAGGCACTGGGTTCGGTTCTCAGCACCACATAAATGTGAAATAAAGATAGTGGGTTATAGTAGGGGATAGGAAAGGTAGCAGAATACAACAATTACTAATAGGGCATTATGTAAAATTGTGGATGTGTAACCGACGTGATTCTGCAATCTGCATTTGAGGTAAAATTGGGAGTTCATAACCCACTTCAATCTAATGTATGAAATATGATATGTCAAGAGCTTTGTAATGTTGTGAACAACCAATTAAAAAAAAGTAAAAAAAAATTAAAAATAAAAAAAAAATAAAGATACTGGGTCTACCTAAAAACCAAAGAAATAAATATTTTTAAAAAACCAGCCCCAGCAATTTAGCAAGACCCTAACCAACTTGTTGAGATCCTGTCTCAAAACAGAATATAAAAAGGGCTGGGGATGTGGCTCAATGTTTTAATGCCCTTGGGTTCATTCCCTGATACCACACAAACACACACACACAAAAAAAAAAAAACCTCTCTGAAGCAGGAAAATCACAAATTCAAGGCCAGCCTCAGCAACTTAGCGAGACCCTATCCCAAAAACTAAAAAGGGCTGGGGTGGGGGTGACTCAGTGGTACAGTACTCATGGGTTTAATTCTTAGTACTACAAAAAAGAAAGAAAGGAAAAAAATATATCTCTGATGGCCGGTAAAAGCAGGGAGATGTTGCACTTCTACAATCTTTCAGGAGAGAGAGGACAGTGGTTCAAAATGAGAGGAAGATCACTAAAGTGAAGTGGACAGATTAGAGAGTTATTTTGGAGGTAGATGATCTAGTAAGGTATTGCCAGCATCCACAGCAAATGAATTCTAAAATCTTGATGAGTTTTTACATCAAGCCTAATCAGGTGACTCTGGGGAGACAGTGGCTCTCCTCCAAGCAGTAACTCAGGGATTCAGGGATTCTGCATCTTGGGACTCTTCCAGCTTCTGGGGCCCCAGAGTCTTCTTTATCCAGCCAGAGAAAGAGTGTGAAGAAGATATACGTGCTTCTTAACCACATGGGCCAGGTTGTTGCACACATGCTATTTCCGTTCCATGAGTGAGAACTGGTCCAGTGGCCTCACATGAATAAAGGGGGACTAGGAGATGTGGTTTCTTTGTGGGCAGCTACTGCCTGTCAACAGCTCTGCGCTATGGAAACAGAACACAGATCATTGATGGTCAGCTGGTCAGCTGGGTCAGGGAGCATCATCAAGCTCTCTGGTCGGTTGCATATTATGATTGAAGGAACGTGAGGTGAGGCTCCTATGATGACCATTTGGCTTTTGGCTTGAGCAAAGGTGGAAAGTAGTCATTAACCAAAATGGAAAGTTGAGAAAGAAGCAGATTTTTTACTGCAGGTAGGGGAAAACTAAGAGTTCCACTTTGCATACACATTGTGTGAGCTGCTCATGACACATCCAAAAGCAGATGTGGGAAAGGCAGTTGGAGACCTGAGCCAGGGATCCAGAGGAGTCAAGACTGAAGATTTAAATACTCCATTTTCTCCCCTCCCCCATCCCGGGCTCCCGGCATCGTGGGGGCCCAAGGAGGGCGACCCAGGCTAACGACTGGCATCTCCCAGGCGACCGGCTCCGCATCAAGATGGCGGAAGATAAAGACAAGGAAGAGTTAGCACTAGCAGAATTTCACAAAAAAATCAAAGAAGCATTTGAAGTGTTTGACCATGAGTCGAATAATACAGTGGATGTGAGAGAAATTGGGACAATTATCAGGTCATTAGGATGCTGCCCTAGTGAAGGAGAGCTACATGATCTGCTTGCAGAGGTAGAAGAAGAAGAACCCACTGGATATAATCGATATGAAAAATTTCTTCCAGTGATGACCAAAGTACTTCTGGAAAGAAGGTATAGACCAATTCCAGAAGATGTCCTTCTTCGAGCTTTTGAGGTTTTAGATTCTGCTAAACGTGGGTTTCTTACTAAGGAAGAACTCATCAAATATATGACTGAAGAAGGTGAGCCTTTCTCCCAAGAAGAAATGGAAGAAATGTTGTCTGCTGCAATCGATCCAGATTCAAATTCAGTTAATTACAAGGAGTATATAACAATGATGGTGATAGATGAAAATTAAATGTTTTAAACCCTTAATTTCTAATTGAAAAGATAGTTTGAAAATGGCTTGTCCTTGTTAATTTTGCATTTTATTTTGTAATTCTTTTATCTGATATCAATGCTTGTGACATGATTATTTCAACATATTTTGTTTTCTAAAGATGATCATAACAAAAACTCTTTTTTAGTACTGGGAATAGAATCCACTGAGCTTCATTCCTAACTCTTTTTACATTTTTCATTTTGAGACAGGGACTCACCAACAGGCTGGCCAAAACTTGCAATTGTCTTGCCTCAGACTTTGGAGTAGCTGGGATCATAGGTGTGCCCTGGTCACCTGGATGATCATAATAATTTTAAATTAAACATAAATGTATTTAAAATGTCCAAACTTACGGAATGACATACTGCTAATTACTTAAAAACTAATCTTAAAACAGTTTAACATTAAAATATATTATTGTTTATTTTCTACAATAAACATGTTACCTTTTAATTAACTAAACTGAGAAAATTAATAATAACTATAATGAGCCAAAGTTTGGCATATAAAGGTCTTGAAAGAGGGCAGAATGACCACAAATTGAAAATGAGTATCAGTGTAATGAAGGCTTCTTTTTAAAGAACAATAAACACTTCAGTAATCTGAAAAAAAAAATAAATAAATAAATATTCCATTTTCTCCTCGGCCCAGTGGTTTCCGAACCTGACACTTCCTCCTACAGTGGCCTCCTCATTGCCACCAGACCTCTGTGACTTTACTACATCAGTATAACTTCACTCTCCTATTATGGATAACATTTGTCATTTATTAAATGATAGTTCTTACTATCATATGAATTCTCTCATTAACACAGTGTTTTTGAGTTTTCGGACTTTTTTTTTTTTCTTCTGCAGCACTGGGGACTGAATCCGGGGCCTTGTGCAGGCTGGACAAGCGCTCCACTTCTGAACTACAACCCCATCCTCAACACACAGTTCACTGAATGCCTACTATGTGCTGGGTAGTGATGATGAGCAGAGAAATAGCCAGTCTGTGCCTCCTGCGTATCGCATTCTCGTAGAAGCCTGATAATAAACAAACGGTTAGATAGTGTTTCAAGTGCCCTGGAAAACAGGAGCACAAGATGAATGAGTTAAGTACCAGTGTGGTGGAGGATGGAATTACTAGAAGTAAGGAGACTTTTATAGCAAGGCAACATTTGAGCAGAAACCTTAATGAAACTGAGGGAGCAAATCACATATGTACCATGGGAGGAAGACTGTGCTGTGGCAGGTGATGGCAGAGCGAGTGCAAAGGCCCAGAGGCATGACCCAAAACCAATCAGCAGGCTGGAGCTGCTGGACTAAGATGGGAGTGGGGGAAGAATGGTAGAGATGAGGTCAGAGAGGTGGGGGGAAGGGCAGGTCACACAGCAGAGTGGTTTTTCCACCAACATCTTTGTGTAACTCGAGAAGGAGGGAGAAAAACAAACCTATTTCTCGGTGCAGAAATTATTGCAAAGAAAGCAATGCTCCATCAGGAACTTCCTGTGCAGTTCCCAAAATGAAACACCTTCAAAGTGGAGGATTTGCGACCAAAATAAGAAAGGGGAACCGTTTTGTAATGCGGAGCACAGAATACAGGGTTCTCTCCTGGTGCAGCAGGTTTTCTACACAGTTAATTACAGCCACATGTGGAGCACCGCAGGATGGCATTTTTAGCAAGTGCCATCAAAGACCTGGACAAACGATTCCCATCTCTCATGCTCAGAGCAAAACCGATTAGCCCAGGAGGATAGCAACAAAAACACTGCTCTGAGAAACACTGTTTTCCAAATTTCCTCTCCAAAACCCAAGCCAGAGGCCTTTCATTAGCTTGATTTTTGTAAATAACAGAAAAAAAGTGGGTTTAAATAGAAAGAAGAATTTGGTTTTTTTCAAGGAAGACATAGTTTAGGTAAAAATATTTTAGGTAATATAAAAATATTTAGATAATTTATAAAGAACTGAAATGTATTTCTTACAGTTCTAGAGGCTGGGAAGCCGAAGACCAAGGCGCTGACACTGGTGTTAGGTGAGGGTTTCTCTCTGCTTCCAAAATGGCGCCTTGTCTCTCAAGCCTGTTCAATTGCCAGGGTGGTTCCCTCCTGATATACCCACTGTACTGTGGGACATGAAACAAAAACACCCGTGTGGGGTCTGGGCCTTTCCTTCATTGATCACAGTGGGGCCTCAATGGAGCTGCTCCAGTGACCAGCAAACCTGTGGACAGGACTTCATAGTTGCTGTCCATGAGGTTATCTTCTTTAATGCTGACATTTCTGAAATTGGTCCCATTTTCTGGTTTATAGAAGGGTGTGTCCACAGGACAGGGCTGGGTCTTAGTTCCCCAGTATCTAGCCTCCCTTTCTAGCTGGGGATATTCTCCATGAATTGTGTCTACAGAAGCCAAAAGGAGCCAGAAAGTCCTACCCTGGGGCTAAGAGATAGGCTCAGCCAGCCTGGTGTTCTTGCCCAGGGTCTTAACTCTTGAGGGAATGGCCTAAGGCTTGGTGGTTATGACATCGAGTCCTAGAATTGTCACACCCGCAGAGATGGA
Source organism: Ictidomys tridecemlineatus (assembly GCF_052094955.1). Classification (NCBI taxonomy): domain Eukaryota; kingdom Metazoa; phylum Chordata; class Mammalia; order Rodentia; family Sciuridae; genus Ictidomys; species Ictidomys tridecemlineatus. The sequence continues at coordinate 231,662 of NW_027522412.1, forward strand.
GACTCAGCGCTGGGAGTCAGGAGTTTATCTATACCAGGGGACTCTGGGCATAGACTACGCTATCTAACCTCCCAACCACTTGCTGAGTCTGGTTTTCTAGTCTTCTCATCTGTTCTTCAGCTACCCAGTAAGTTCCAAATAAACTCCATTTCCACTTATATTAACCAGATACAGTTTCTGTTGTCTATAACCCAAACTCTGGCTTAATTTTTAAGCAATTTGCAGGCCCCCATTAAAAAACAAAATTTCCCTTGGACTCCAAGAGTTGACTTATATTAGTTTTGTTCACATATGTACATCATAAAACCAACAATAAACTCTTCAGAGGCTTGCAGCTTTAAGCCACTATAAAACACAAACACATTTGCAAGCTAAATACAAGTAACACTACCAAATCTGCACTGTTGAAATGAACATTAACTCAATATGACAGATGATGCTGGTCTGTGAAACTAAATAGCTATTCATTATGTGGATGTGAAACTCACTGACCTGGGCTCCTGTGGCTGTATTTTTTTTTTCTTTTTTATTGCCCTGGGCCACTTGGTAACTGAGCTCTGCACCTCTCCTCTCTGTTTTGTTCATGTACTTCCTGTGTATACTTTGTCTTCAGGGAATTTGCTCTTTGCTGGGTACATCATTCATAAATGAAGACTACCGTGTTCTTCTGTCATTTAGTTGGGACAATTAAAATTGTTTTACTTGATTCCAAGGCCAATGTAAATGCCAGGCCTGAAATCAGCTAGAAAAGTTGTCCACATGACCCAATATTTGCTTATATCAATGCTTTAATGATAAATATTGAAAAAATACTAAATTAAAAAAAAATCTCATAGACGGGGCTGGGGTTGTGGCTCAGTGGTAGAGCACTCATCTAGCACGTGCAAGGCCCTGGGTCTGATCCTCAGCACCACATAAAAATAAATAAATAAAATAAAGGTATTGTGTCCAACTACTTCTAAAAAAAATAAATAAATGTTTAAAAAAGATCTCATAGGCAACTCAGAAGTTCCAATGACTATATTTGTAAGCTCCACTTTCAGAAATCATGTAGTTAGGTGCATAAGCTTTGGAGTTTAAAGTAAAATCCATGGTTTGGGATCTCAACTCTACCCCTTACTAGTCTTAACAATCTTGAGCCAGTTATTTTCTCTCTGAAAGTTCATTTTCTTACCTGTAAAATGAAAACAGGATTTATCTTTTAGGAAAGTTGTATTAAACAAGGATCTATGTAATTGTTCAATAATTGGTACTAATTATTGTTACTGATGTCCTAGTTGACATTCAGATTGTTTAACACCTCTTTCCAAGTCCATACAGCCAGATGGTCACAGAGATGGAACAGGGACCAAGTCCTCTGAACCCTCTGAACACCGTATGTGATGGTTTGAATGTGTGCCCCAAAAGTTTGTATGCTAAAAACATAATCTCCAAAATCGTATGTTAATGGTATTTGGAGGGAGGCTTTGGAAGGTATTTAGGAGGAGGTGAGGTCCTGAGGATAGGGCCCCCATGATGGTATTAGTGGCTTTATAAGAAGAGGAAAGAACTAGCCCACGTCTTCTGTCTCACCGTGTGATGCCTTTGGTCAGGTTATGATGCAGCAAGAAGACCACATCAGATGCTAGGCAGATGCTGGCACCATCCTCTTGGACTCTCCAGCCTCCAGAACCTCTATTAACCATAAACCTCTATTCTTTATAGATAACCCAATATCAGGTATTCAGTTATAGCAACAGAAAACAGACAAAGACACCATATGTGCTGAACAGTATAATTTTAGCCTTAAGGGCAGCTGCCTTCCTTGTAAGGCTGTGCTAAAAGGGAGTTGCTATATCTGAGGGATTTAACCTCTGTAGGAAATAACTCCATCCTTAGGTTAATTCCATGAGTGATCCACCGAAAAAACTGATAACTTGAATCCCTTATGTGAATTCTTCTGCTCACCCCCTGTTACTTATAGCTGTGATTCTCAAATGAGCTCCCCTGAACTGCAGGTTATTTGTTGAAAACATAAATACAAATTCTCCAGCCCCATCCCAGATATACTAAATCAATGGTGGTGCTCCCACCATTGAAATACCATCTGCCCTGAGGTCCTTATCAGGATATGCCCTTGACCTCCAGAACTATGAGCTAAATAAACTTCTTTTGTTTATAAAGTATTCAGCCTTGAGGTGTTTCATTATAGTAACTGAAAATGGACTAATACACTCCTTATGATGAATTGAGATACCCACAATGATCTTGAGGGGGAAGACGTGCTAAAGATGGTGGAGCAAAATGATAGCAGGAGCCTGGGACATTCATAACATCTGAGGCCACTGTATCAACTCTACACCTTCATCCCTAGACTCTGGATTATATGAGGCTCAAATAAATCCCTTTTGTATTAGAGCCATTATTTTTCCCCCAAGGGATTAACAACGCAGCCTCTCAAAGGTAAGACTGTCTCTTATTCATCACTGAATTTACAGTGCCTGGCACAGAGTCTGACCCATAGCATATGCTTACATTTGTGGAAGAAATAAAATAAAGGATCCTTCCTTATTCTTTCTGCTTCAGGAGGAATCAGAGCGCATATGCTGGGCCTAAAATTGCTTTCCTGGGAAATCTGGAAAATCATGAGAGGCTAAAAAAAAGGATAGATCTTTTTTACACTTTATTTTAAATTTAAATGTCACAGTTGTAAGTTAGGCCAGGATAATATTAACTTAGCGTTGGATTAAAAAATAGAAGCTAAACGAAGATGTGTGTTACACCTGCTGAAAATCCCTCAATAGTTGCTCACAGCTCTTAAAATAAAGTCCCAACACCCTAGTGTTTTCTGGCTTCCCAATGCTTTTGCTTTTTTTTTTCTGTTTTTCTATGGGCATAATTGTAGATTCACAGGTAGTTGTAATAAGTGATATAGAGAGGCCCCATGTATGTTTTCCCCAATGGTAACATCATCTAATACTACAATATCACCACCAGGACATGGAGATTTATGCAATCTACCAGTTGTACTACATTTTCCCAGTTTTAATTGGATGCATTGATGCATACATGTTTATGCTTGCATGGGGGTACAAGTATGTTTATGCTGCTATAACAAAATATTTCAGATTAAATAATTTATAAAGAACAGAAATTTACCTCTTACAGTTCCAGAGACTGGGAAATCCAAGAACAAGGTGCTGGCTTGGTGAGAACTGCTCTCTGCTCCCAAGATGGTGCCTTGTTGCTATGTCTTTGGTTGGCAGAAGGCAGAAGAGCAAGAAGATTGAACTTGCTCTCTCAGGCTCATCTATGAAGGGCAGCTAATCCCATTCTTGAGGTTTCTGAATCACCTCCAAAAAGACCTATCTCTTTGTACTATTACCTTGGGGGTTAAGTTCCAATGACAACTCATATTCAGACCAAAGCAGTGCACACGTGTGTGTGTTTAGTGCTATACCTTTTTATCATGTGTGTAGGTCCACATACCCATCTCTACACTCAGAACATAGAACATTTCCATCAATACAAGGATCCCTTACTTTTCTGTAACCACATTCTCTTCCTTCCCATTGTAACCCTTCTCCCTATCACTATCAGATTGGTATTTATCACTTCTGGTAAATACCCTCTGTTCTCCATTTGTAAAACTTTGCTATCTCAAAATGTTACAGAAATAGAGTCATATGGTATGGGAATAATTTGGGGGAATTGGGTTCCTTCTCTCAGCATAATATCTTGAAGATTCATCCAAGTTATTGTGTATTGTTGTGTATTTGTTCCTTTTATTGCTGAGCAACACATATGGGTGGACCACAGGTGGCTTCACTATTCACCAGTTGATAGACATCTGGAATATTTATAGTTTGGGGCTTTTGCAAACAAAGTTAAACATCTGTGAACAATGAACATTTGTGTACAAATTTTTATGCAAGAACATATCACCAGGGTCTGGAGTTGTAGCTCAGTGGTAGAGCGCTTGCCTAGCATGTGTGAGACACTGGGTTTGATCCTTAGCATACAAAAATAAATAAATAAATAAAATAAAGGCATCACATCCATCTACAACTAAAAAAAATTTTTTTAAAAAGAACATATCAAGCTGGGGTTGTGTCTCAGTGTTAGAGCGCTCATCTAGCACGTGCAAGGCCCTGGATTCAATCCTCAGCACCACATAAGAATAAATAAATAAAAGTACTGTATCCAACTACAACTAAAAAATAAATATTAAAAAAAGAAAAAGGATATATCACTTTTTAAACCTTTTGTCAGTCAACTTTCCACCTTTAAAAAATACCTGAAATAGGGGGCTGGGGTTGTGGCTCAGTGGCAGAGCACTTGCCTAGCACATGTGAGGCACTGAGCCGGATCCTTAACACCACATAACAAATAAAATGAAGGTGTGCTGACCATCTTCAACTACAAAAAAAAATGTTTAAAACAATACCTGAAATAACTTATAAAAAGGAAAGATTTATTTTTGCTCATGATTTCAAGGCTTAAGTTCATGCTTGCTAGGTCCTGTTGGTTTGAACTTGTGGCTACATAGTATATCATGGCAGGAGCCCATGGTGGAGGGGGTCTATCACCTCATGCTGGCCAGGAAATAAAAGAGAGACAGGAAGAGGGATGGAGTCCAAATATTCTACCTAATGGCAAAACTTCATGACCTAACTTTCTCCCATTAGGCCCCACCTCCTAAAGACTCTACCATCCTCCAGTAGTGCTATAGGGTAGTAACCAAGGCTTCCACACCTGAGCCTCTGGGGGACATTCAAGATCCAAACTATAGCAAACCTCTTCTTAGGGTTGAGGTGCTACCTCTCCAACAGGTCCTGCCTACTGAAGATATAAGCCTGAGAAATTCCCTCTGCCAACCTCCCTTGCCCTTGGCGAGCTTCATCTCTACCAATCAGACACAGCCATGCAAGACTCTGTTCAGAAGTGGGCTATGCCAGGGAGCGCGCACTCCAGGGAGTCCACCTGAAGCTGGGTGAAAGCAGAGCTCCTAGGGAGCAGCAGTAGTGGTCACCAAAGCTGGTGAGCTTTTGTGTCTTGGCCAGCAGGACAGTGACAATGGAGTCTCTGCTGAGAGTCCTGGGGATGGTTTGGGGGGCTTTGTTTCTGGTTGCAGCCTCCATATTCCATTCTCTGGCCCTCTGGGAGATGTAAACTACCTAATATTCTTTTACAGATTTATTTTCTGGGTGAATAAGCTCAAGAGGATTCTGTTGCTCACAGCTAAAAACCAATCCCCCTCTCTAGGCTCATCTCCAGTCAGTCCTTCTATCAGGGCTCTGGCTACTAAACTGCATTCAGTTCCCAAATACACCTTGCTGGCATCAGGTTCCTGCCTGTTATGACACCTGTTACACTGTGTTATCGTTGCCTCTTTATTCATGTCCCCCATGGAACTGTAAACCTGGTTTCCTCAGCATCTGTCACCCTTCCATTGCATTCTGACACCTGCTACCACGAGGATGAAACTTGAGGCCATTGTGCTAAGCAAAATAAGCCACAAAAAGATAGATACCATACAATTTCACATGTATGAGGTCCCTAGAGTAAGTCAAATTCAGAGAGACAGAAAGTAAATGGTGGCTGCCATGAGGTGCTGAGAAATGAAGGACAAATTTAGTGTTTACAGGTATTAAATAAAAATGACAGGAGGCCACTGTTTTGGACTAAGCTCATGTGCTAGGTCCCAACAGACCAGACCAAAAATCAACATGGAGTCACTCATGCTAAAACTCCCTGACCCCAAACTAAAACTAAGTGGTGTTTGACCTTCTGAGAAATTAGGAGAGAATGCAATGAGCATGAAGCTTCCTCTGCTTTAATCCTTACCATAAAAAGGAACCCAAAGGCTGGGGTCGTAGCTCAGCGGTAGAGCACTTACCTTGAGTGCATGAGGCACTGGGTTCAATCGTCAGCACCACAAAAAAATAGATAAATAAGATAAAGATATTGTGTGTATCTACAACTAAAAAATATATATATTAAAAAGAAGTAATACGAAGCAACCTGGCATTAACAATCATTTGTTTTTCCATTGTTCTCTCTCCTTGTTTCCATCTTCCAAAGAAAGTAACTTTGAAATGACCCAGTCTGATTTTTTTGTTCTGCATTTTAAAAAATTTTTTAATTTTTATTTCTTCAGCCTTTTTGTCTATAAAAACCAACGCTGCTGCTAGTTGAAATACTCATTCTGTTTTACTAAATGGGGTGTTACCTGATTCTAGGATGATAAGAAAAATCAGGTAAAGGGTATGTGGGTGTAGCTCAGTGATAGAACATGGTGAGGCCCTGGTCACCCTCATGGTGACCCCCAGCACCAAGAGAAGTGGGCAGCGAGGGAGAAATCTTTACATTTGTTATTATTTGTCTTTGGCAATGAACACACAATTTTAAAATTGCAAGATGAAGAGAGTTCTCTGGATGGATGGTGGTGATGATTCCCAACCAGTGAAGATACTTAATACCACTGAACTAAGCACAGAAAATGGTCAAGGTGGTAAATTTTAAGTATTTTTTTGAGTGGCAAACCACAACGAGTTTCCACTTCAAATTCACTAGAGTGGCTAAAACTAAACAAGCCTGACAATATCAAGTGTTGGCAAAGATGTGAAGTAACTGGAATTCTGATATACTGATGCTTTGGATAAATTTTCAAAACTTTAAATGTGCACTTTCCCTGTGATTTGGTAATTCTATGGTAAGATATTTACCTGAGAGAAATTAAAGGTTACAAAAATGTCAAGCATCTTTATCTGTGACACTCAAAAGCTGAAAACTGGTCAAATGCTCATCAACAGATAAACAGATTTAAAAAATTGTGGAAGATTCCTACAATGAAATACTACTCACTTTTCTTTTTCCTTCATTTTTATACCCAAGATTTCCTTCATTTTTTATCTTTACAACTGAGCTACACCCAAGTCCTTTTTTTATATACTTTTTTTAGTTGTTGATAGGCCTTTATTTATTTATTTTTATGGGGTGCTGAGAATCAAACCCAGTGCCTCACACATGCCAGGCAAGTGCGCTACCACTGAGCCACAGTCCCAGCCCTGCACCCAGGTCCTTTTTATTTTTTATTTTTGAGACAGGGTTTCACTAAGTGGCTGAGGCTTAGTGAACTTGCCATTCTCCCATCTCAGCCTCCTGAGTAGCTAGTATTATAAGCATGTGTCACCATGGCTGGCATGAATAACACTATTAATTAATAAGAGGAATGAACTACTGACAGACACAACAATGGATGAATCTCAAAAATATCACATGAGGCTGCTGGGTACCGTGGCACACATCTATAATCCTGTGACTCAGGAGGCTGAGGCAGGAGGATCACAAGTTCAAGGCCAGTCCTAGCAATTTAGAAAGGCCCTAAGCAATTTAGTGAGTTCCTGTTTCAAAATAAAATTAAAAAGGGCAGGGGTGCTAGGGATGTAGCTCAGTGGTAAAGCACCCTGGGCTCAAACACCAGTACAAAAAAGAAAAGAAAATTATACTGAGAAAACAAACAAAAGGTTACAAAAGACCACATGCAACATGATTTCATCTATACCAAGAAATTCTAGAATAGAGGGGCTGGGGTTGTGGTTCAGTGGTAGCGCACTTACCTGCAATGTGTGAGGCACTGGATTTGATTCTCAGCACCGCATATAAATAAATAAAATAAAGATCTATCAACCACTAAAAAAGTGTTTTTTTAAAAAAGAAATTCTAGAAAAGAGTCATTTGTCATGATAGAAATTACATCAGTGATGATCTGAGATAGGAGTTAGGAGGAACTAACAGCAATAAGACATTTAGGGACATTCTGGAAAGGTGGAAATAGTTTATCTTGACCTGTGATCAATAAGTATATTTATTTATCAAAAATCCTTGAACTAAGCTGAGCATGGTGGCACATACCTGTAACCCCAGCAGCTCAGGAGGCTGAGACAGGAAGATCTCGAGTTCAAATCTAGCCTCAGAAATGGAAAGGCGCTAAGCAACTCAGTAAGACCCTGTCTCTAAACAAAATGCAAAATCCTTGAACTGTACACTTAAAATATATCTACTTTATACTTCAAAATAGTTGAAAAGCAGTTAGTGGGATACCAATGAGAAAAATCTACTCAGTATTTAAATACTACAATCCCACTATTCAGCTTGAAAATAATTAAAATTTGGGGTGCTTTTTCTATGTTTATATGCAGCCATAAACCAGAGAGAAAGAAAAGGAACAGAAACTGATATTTGTGAGAGCCAGAGGGTTCATCTGGATGGAGCGGTAGAGAACATAAGATTTGAACTTATGGTCACCACTCTGTTATGGGAGAACCTGGAGCTGCTGGGGAGTTCTGCTTGCCCCTCTCACTTACATGGTCCATTTAATCCTCAAGTTAGTCGATTTTGTTGTGCTCATGTTTACAGTTGAGCTGAGAGGCTCAGATTTATTAAATCACTTGTCACATGGCCAGTAAGTGGTAGAACTTGGACTTGAACCTAAATCTGTTTCCAAAGTCTATATTCTTTTGGCTACAGAGCTGGAAAGTGGAATGCTATATTTACAACCCCTGGGTCGTGGCCACCAGAGCCTGTCTCTTCTGTTTTTTAATGATTGGAGTCCCTAGAATAGTCCCTGAATTTTGTGCATCTTCAACTTACATGAAAATAAGAGTAGTGAGCAGTCCATTGTTACTGGAATTGGTGAGGACCTACTGGGATTTCCTTCCTGGATTTTTCTTTTCTCTTTCAGCCACATACTTATTTTTATTTACAGTGGTGTTTGTTACAGATTAATTCCATAATATGCAAAGTTAGCATGAATCAAAGCATAAATACCCAAACACAAGGTACAACCTGAAAGAGATGTAGGATGTTCAGATGTGAAAAAAAAAATGGAAGGGTCTATTCATGGCCACAGTAGCTTGAGATGTGGTGGATCTGCTCATTCTCATGTAGACTTCCAAAGAAATCAAAAGTCAGCTTTGGGCCGGACACAGTGGCACATGCCTGTCATCCCAGCTGCTGGGGAGGCTGAGACAGGGGGATCGCAAGTTCAAGGCCAGCCTCAGCAATGGTGAGGCGTTAAGCAATTCAGTGAGACTCTGTTTCTAAATAAAATACAAAATAGGGCTGGGGATGTGGCTCAGTGGTTGAGTGCCCCTGAGTTCAATTCCCGGTACAAAAAAAAAAAAAAAAAAAGTCATCTTTGGTTATTAAGACTACCATGGCCACTTGGCTACAAAACATCTCAGTATCCATGTGTACGCATGTGGGCTAAAGACTTCACGGACTGTCTCTTTCTACAAAGCTTTCTCTATGCTGGGCAGTTGTAAAAGATTCACTTTCTAGAATCAAATCTACTTTAGGGTCAGGGCTAACCATCTAAAATAACTGTCAGGTTGTAATTTTTTACCCATACTGACTGCTGCTAATAGATCTGTGACTGCTCACTTCATTCTAATAACTGAATTCTTGTGGCTTGGGTTCACACCTTTGCTCAATAAAATCCGTTTAAGAGTCTGGACCCCAATAAGCTAAATCCCAGTTCACCCTTATCTCACCAGATGCAATTTAGTTATATGAGTTACAATTCTTTCAACCATGTTTGAGGCCATTTTCTGTTACTATAATGAAATACCTGAGAGAAGATACTCTGCAAAGAAAGGATGTTTACTTAGCTCACAGTTTGGGAGGCTGAAATTCCAAACAATGTGGCACAAGCTCAGTTTGGCTCTGGTGAGGACTTTGTGGCAGATGGATCATGGTGGGAGCCCATAAAATAAGGAGTCATCACATCATCACAAGACAGGGAACCAACAGGACAAACCCTCATGAACTCTATTACTCCCTTTTGAGAGAAGTGACCCCAGTGACCAAATTAACCCCCACTAGGCCTCATCTCTTAGAGGTCAAATCATCTCTTAACATGGCCTCACTGGCAACCAAGCCTCCAACAGATGAACTCCTGGGCAGAGGGGAACCCATCTAAACCATGGTAATCCATAAGAAGAATGTACTGATATATGGAACTGAGGCATTCACAGGGAACTGGATCCAAATGGGGCTTGTTCCTATGGATCCCTCCTCTTACCAAGGCCCCAGTTACCTTTTCCCTCGGTTCTCCCTTCTGTGGGGCCTCATTTACCTGAGAAGGATCGAAACGCACAAAACTGCTCTCTGATTTTTGTGGCAGCAAAATGACTGCCATGAGTCCAGGTTGCAGATTCGTATACCACCACCTCCAGAGAAAGAATCTCTTCCGGGAATTTATAGAAGACATCTGTTGGGGTTTGGATCTATGGTGGCCCCCCAAAAGTTCAAGAGATGAGATGGTTGGGTCATGAGGGCTGTAACCTCACCAGTGGATTAATCCATTTGATGGATAAATCATTGGAATGGACCATGTGGTAACTAGGCAGGTGGGGGATGGCTGGAAGTCACCCTTGAGGACTGTATCTGGCCCTGGTCCCCCAACTCCACCCCACCCCTAGCTTCCTGGTTACCCCAAGCTCAGCAGCTTTCCTCGGTCAAGTCCTTCTGTCAGGATATTTCTGCCTCGGAGTCAGCTGACCATGAGCTGGATCCTCTGAATCTGTAAGCCAGAATAAATAGTTCCTCCTCCAACTTGCTCTTGTCAGGTATTTGGTCTCAGTAACAAAAAGCTGATAACACAATATTTTTACTTAAGATCCTGAGAATGCATCCTGGACACCTTTGGCTTTGATCTGTTCACAAGTCAAATGCTGTAGGGGGTGAACACATCCCTGGGACGAGTCAGAGCCCGCCCTGGATGGATAAGCCGTATCAAACCTCATGACTGAGAATGGAGTGGAATAAATCCCCCAAACCACATCCGGGGCACTGGGGGTAGGAGACCATGAGGTCGACTCAGGAAGGTACCCCGTGTTATTTCTTCCAGAACAGCATCCCCCAGACTTTAAACTGCCCAGCTGCTATGGCTTCGATACAGTTTGAATATGTCCCCTAGAGGCTCGTGTGGCAATGGTAAGAGGTGGGGGGACCTTTCAGCACTTGGCATATAGGAAGTCAAAACATGGGTCCTTCCCTATACTCTGGCTGTCTCCTGCTATGTGATTTCTCCCCTGCCCACTGGTTCCCACCATGATGGGATATAGTGAAAGGAGCCCTTATCAGAGTCAGTGTCATGCTCTATGGACTTTCAGCCTCTAAAACCATGAGCAAAATAAACCTCTTTTCTTTATAAGTACTCAGCCTTCGGTGTTTCATTTTAGTAATGGAAAACAGACCAATACACTAGCTTCACCCCAAGGTGTTCAAGTGTGTGCTTTGTCAGTCCTTCATTGTTGAAATTCCCTTCTTCCTTTGCCACTGCTGATGCATCTTGAAATTCTCTAATTGTCCTTGACCCTGCCTGATATCTGAGGATACCAAAGTGGATCATTTTACACTTGCCAATTCTCAGGGGATTCTAATTTGATAGATTTGAGACTGGGGTAGGGCATAGGCATCTGTAGGCTCACAGAGCTTCATGAGTGACTTGGATGCAGCAGCCCTGAGAGAGAACCACTGCTCTAGGCTTTGGGAGCAGCACCCTTCTCTGGTCCCTTCATTCATTCTGCAGGTGGGTGCCAGACACTCTGGTAGGTGCTGAGCATACAGAGATGAACAAGGCAGACAAGGTCATTGTCCTGGTGGTGGAGTTTGCATTTCAGTGGGGGATGTGGAGAGAGACAAATAAGCAAATAAATATTTAAAAGGATTCAGGCAGTGCTATGAGAGCCAAAGGAAATGCATCAGGATGAAGTGGTAGTCAGGAGGCATAGAGAGCCACCATAGATAGGGTGGCCAAGAATGGCTGCCCTAGGAGGTGGTGGCCTGGGAGGAGCAGATCTAAATCAGGTGTCTTGGGACTGGAGTTGTGGCTCAGTAGTAGCACATTTTGGGTTCGATTCTCAGCACCGCATATAAGGAAATGAATAAAATAAAGATCCACCAACATCTAAAAAAATATTAAATAAAAATAAAACAGGTGTCTTAGTCTCTTTTCTGTTGCTATAACCAAATACTAAACTTTGGTAATTTATAAAGAACAGATGTTTGTTTAGCTCAGGGTTCCAGCGGCCAGGGTGCAAGAGCATGGTGCTAGCGTCTGGCCAGGGCCTCGTGCTGCATCACAATATGGAGAGGCAGCAAAAGCTAATGGGGTTTCTCTCCCTCATCTTATAAAGCAATTAAGGCTTTCACCTTCATGACCTCTTATAATCCCAATTGCCTTCTAAAGGCCTCGCCTCCGGATAACATCGACATATGAGTTGGGGGTTATGTTTTTCACATATGAAATCTGAGGAACAAACATATGCAAGCCATAGCAAAAAGGAAAATATTCTCTGCACCCAAGGAGAGACGAAGGTTATGGATCAGATCTGGAAGGGCAAGGGATGAGATAATATGGGAAGGCCAGAATTTGCTGGGCCCTATGGGCCCAAGAAGGACTTCAAATTTATGCTCACTGCAATGGGATGTCTCACGGTCTCCTCATCTTCCTGAATACCTTTTTTTTTTTTTTTTGGTGTGTGTGTGTGTGTGTGTGTGTGTGTGTGTGTGAGAGAGAGAGAGAGAGAGAGAGAGAAAGAGAGAGAGAGAGAGAGAGAGAGAGAGAGAGAGAGAGAGAGAGCTGGTGCTTTTCACATGCCCTATATCTGAGGCTGTCCACCCATCTCTTCTCATTTTACCTGGAGGGATCTTGGTTACTCTCAGTTGGCAACCCAGACTTCTCTCCTGGGCTTTGGACTCAAGTATCAGACATCTGCTAGACCCTCCAGCTGCTATGTTGAAAGGGTAAAGTTTCTAAGCTGGAAGGCTTGAATTAAATGTAAAAGATTAGGTATTATTGAGTTCCTCAAACTTGGGCAAAGCTCTCCCACATTGTTGATTTGCTCCACTCCTTATATCTCCAGCTCAGTTGCCAACACTACCTGTCGCCCAGAGAACCACCTGGAGACCAGTGAGTCACTGCGAATTCCTCCCTCTATCCTACCAGCTTCAGCCAATCAATTCTTTCAGTCCTAAGCATTCCTCAAATCTGCTTCTTTTTCTTATTTGTCCTCATGTCTTAATCCATTCTCTGTTGCAAATAACATAATAGTAGAGTTTGGATAAGTTATGAAGAAAAAATATTTATATGAATCCTGGTTATGGGCCAAGGTCAAGGGGTCACATCTAATGATGGTTTTCTTGATTGGAGAGTCCCAAGATAATACAGGGCATCACATGGGGAGAGACAAGAGCATGTGTGTATTGTCATGTTCTCTCTGCCTTTAATTGTGTATGTGTGCAGTGCTAGGGACGAAACCCAGGGTCTTGTGCATGCTAAGCACCCACTCAACCCACCCCTGAGCCACATCCCAGCAACTCTTTCCTCTTATTGCCACCAGTATTTCCTCATGGTGGGGGTTAGGGAACTCCCTGATGACTTTATCTAATCCTAAACACTTGCCAAATGCCGAAGTCTGGCTGGGCACAAAATAACCAAGCTGCCACGAGGCACTTGTAGGTTCAAAACAGGAATTCCTTGATTGAACTCCCATGAACACTACCCATGCGGCCCTTCCAGGAAACACCACCAACCGGAAATCCCTCCTCCGGCACGGCACTTCCCAAATCAACGTGAACTCTCCAGGAATCCCCGCAAGAATTCCAAAGTAGTAGGCCAAGGCGGATCTGAAGAGGTCTAATATACAATTGAATGCACATCTTAACATAACCATCATCATCTCAATGGCTCGCTGTTGTCACCTCTCAACCACTCCTTTCTGGCAAAAATGCCATGGCATTCCAACTCAGCTGTGGCTCTCAGCAGCCAAAGGCCCCACCCCCAAACACCAAAGTGGATTAAGTCCCCCCCTTAATATCTTACTACGGTGGTAAAATTTCAATCTAAGTTTTCTGAGGGGACAAATAATGTTCAGACTATACCACCTGCCTCAGTTCATATTCACAGTGACTCTTGGAAGTCAATAGAATTAATCACTCTCCTTTATATTGAATTGAGGGTCTGAGAAGTCACTTTCCCAAAGTCACATAGACTGACGGTCACTAAGAAAACCAAGATGGAAATCTAGGTGACCATATAAACCAGAGGATGGCAGCTCTCCCCCTGGGGAGCTACAGCAGACCCCTGATCATGCTCCCTGCCTGAGTCCCATTTCCTTCAAGTTTGCTCTTCACACTGCCACCAGGGTGAACTTGCTAAGATGCAAGGCTGCCTGGGATGCACCTGAAAAAGTCAGAACTCCTGCTCATGAGGTGGTGGCATCCATTTTCCCCCCTCCCTTCTTCCCCCAGCCACATTTTCCTCAGCCTTGGCAAGACACCTAAGATGAAATAACAAGAGATGCCTTCAGAATGGGATTCAGGGTACCACAGAGATGAGGTCTGGCATACCCAAAACATGGAAGGAATACAAAGAGGGCCACTATCCAGGTTTTGTAAAAAGTCTGCACCTTATAGATGTCGCTCCCAGTGGCCCAGGACCCTTCATGCTGGATCCTCTCACAAGCAACGCAGACAGGAAGGAGGAAGTTTGGCTGCTGGGGAAGGAATGTGGAAGGGGGCTGCCTGGGGAGAGGTAAAGAAGAGAAGGTCAAGGCAAAAGGCTGAACTGTAAAGGAGGGGGCAGGGGTCCAAGTATGTGCATCAGGAGCTGGTCAAGGAGCGGGCACAAACAGAACCATCTCTGAATACTCCAAGAAGCCTGTATGCCATCAGGCCAGATGTTCAGCTTGCACCAGAAGAATAGACAAGGTCTCGTCATTCCCTTGTGGCCAACGTGTTATTTAATGGCTTACGCTAAGGCTTCCTGGAAATGTTCCTCTCCTGTCACTGTGAGGAGGACATAGAGGTGCAAACGACCCTCCACAATCTGTTCTGTTCACACACACCTCTTCAGACTCACCGTTCCCAGTGCCAATTCTTCTACTCCTACAGGGACTGCCTGCTCCTGGTTCCCCGCCATGCCATGCAATGATTTCACCCCATAAAATATCTCTCCTCCTTCCTTCCTCCTGGCTATTGTCTTTTAATTCCTATAAATGAGATTAGCATGGTCCAGTGTTAATATAAAGGGGAGAAAATGGAAACTTTTCTGGCTCAGATGGCTTAGATAAAGTGCATGGAACATAGTAGTTACTCAATAAATGTTCGCTCCCCTTCTCTGCCCGTGACACTCAATGCTAGACTCCTTGGATAACTGTGTGTTGGATGCTATCAATAGAATCTGATAGCAGGCTCTTTCCCCTCTTCCTTGACCTCCCTTTGTCAGGTAATCAGAGTGTAATTTCTCTTTTATTATGTATTGGAAGTAATGTGTTTTCCATGCTGAGGAGTAGGCGGGAGCTATCAATTTACCAAGCATTCACTCTGCCTGGCCTTCAGTAGGTGTTTTCTAAGTAGTATCTTGGTCAATGCTCATAATGCCTCTTTGAGGTCAGTAGTATTAACTGCTATGCTGCGTAGGAGGAGATCAAGCCTGAGAAGCTAAATAAGTTTCCTGAAATCACACAGCCAGCCACTGATACAGCCAGAACAGAACCCAGTCCTCCAGATTCCAAATCCCATTTTTTTCCTCATGAAAAGTACTATATAATAACCATAGTAATCAAAACAGTGAACACTTAGTGATTACTTATCAGCTAGAAACGTGTAGCTCAGTACATGTATTAATTTAATTAACTCTGACAAACATCAGGTGACGGTGTTACTATTATTATCCCCTTTTATAGACAACTGAGGTATGAAGAGGTGAAGAAGAACTTGACCAGGTCCCTGAGCTGAATCTATATGTACACAGACTGCACACAGACAGTCTTCACTGTATCTCCTTCTGTGAACATAAGGTTGGTGATCCAATGAGAGAGGAAAAATAAAAAGGTTTACGAACAGGGATGTGCTACGGGGAGGTTAGCTGTTAGGTTGAGAGTCAAGTTGGGGGTAGAGGGTGGCGGGACATATGTTCTAAATGGTCTCAGAGTTTGAAAACCAGTGATCAAGGGCATGGTTCTCCTGGAAGCAGGCTAGATCCCGAAGGCCACAAGGAGGGCAAAGGGACTGAGAGACTGAAGTTTGTCACCCATCCCTGGAGAGCCACAGAATCATGAGTCTTACAGAGATGATTAGTAGCCCGAGAGAACACAGACGGCCTCTTCCAACCACCAAATGGAGCTGACAGAATTGCACCATCCCTCGGGAGTATGTCACCATGATGTCACCTTGTTTATTCCCTGCATGGGAATCGGGCCCCACAGGGGTTTGATGAACCGCTTGGCCCCAGACAGCAAAATGACAATGCTTTGTAACTTATTCTCCCCCCATCAGGATCTCCTCATCTGAAACTCACTCAGAAGTAAATCATGGGGCTGCTTAATCTTTGCTCTGATTCTGCGATTTAGAAGCAATTCTGTGTCACTTCCCCTCAATCACTAACCATGTCCCTGCTTCAGGGCAGGGTGACAATCACTCATGTAGACAACATGTATGCACCGAGAGTCACTCCTAGCCCTGATCGCAGAGTAGCTGCTCAGGAATAAAGATGATATGGTCCCAGTTATTAGGAACTGATGCTAGTAGGGGAGGGAGACATTTAAAAATTAATTAAAATTATTTAGGGGCTTTTATAAAAGAGAGATGTAGAGAGCTATAAAAAGCAGAATGTAGGGGTCCCAAGTCAATCCTGAGAGGGCAGAGGATGCTTCCCTACAGAAGAGACATCAAAGCTGAGGCCTGGAGGTTAAGGAGGAGTCAAGTAAAAGAAGCAAGAAACAGGCTACAGATAAAGCCCAAGGAATGAGACCGCACCAGGGGCCTGGAGCTTGGAGAGCAAGCAGGAGAGTCCCTAGGCGAGGCTTCAGGGCAGCGCAGTAGGGGCAGCTTCCACAGGATCCTGGAGCTGAGAGAAGTTCTTACAGGATTCATTTTTTGTTTTGTTTTGTTTTTCTTTTTTCAAGAGCAAAGGAAACATTTAAGGATTTTAGAAGGGAGCGACATGATCATCTCTGTGTGTATGCGCATGTGTGTTTATTTAGGTGCTGGAGACGGGCCCCAGGCCTCATTCGTGCTAAGCACGTGCTATGTTACTAGCTACACCTCAGCTCTGTGTATTTTTCTGGTGCTAGGGATGGAACCCAGGCCCTGGCATGTGCTAGGCAAGTGGTCTATCACTGACCTACATCCCCATTGCTCCTGTGTGTGTATAAATTATTTTTGGCACTGGGGATTGAGCTCACGGACACTATACTACTAAGCTATTAAGGATGGCTATGCCTTACCCCCCATTTTTTTTCACACTTTATCTGTCATTTCATACACTTGGAGCATTGGAAACCCTCCCAGGGTTTACGCATTTGACACTCTCTTTTTACCAAAGTTAAGAGTCAAATAACAGATATAGTTTTAAGACTTTTACCTGGAACACTAAGGAATACAGCCCCACACATCCCTCCACCCTTAGTCCTTGCACAAAATATGTTCTTAGTCAGTGTTTTTTGAGTATCATAACCTTAGACTCTGTTAGCTTTCCATTACTATGACAAACCCCTGAGATAAACCCCTTATAAAAAGGAAAGGTTTATTTTGGCTTACTGTTTCAGAGGCTCCAGTCCGTGAGCCAATTGGCTCCATTGCTTTTGGACCTGTGGTGAGACAGCACATCATGGTGGGAGCACATGGTGGAAGAACGTGCTCATCTCATGACAGCCAGGAGGAAAAGGAGATTTAGAGAGAGAAGAGGGGCCAAGGGCCCAATCAATATCTCCTTCAAAGACACACCCCCAATAACCTAACTTTCTCCCTCTTGGCCCCACCTTGTAAAGTCTCTCCAGAGACTGGGGGACCAAGCCCTCAACACACCTTCCTCTGGGGACATTCAAGCTCCAAATGATAGCAGATTCTCATCACTGACTTAAATTTATCATAATCCTCCTTTGTTTCTTTCCCCCTAAATCTCACCCAGTTTCCTGCTGTTTTAGTGATGCAAGATAAGTAACTGAGTGCGGTAGCACCTGTGTGAAATCCCAGCTGCTTGTGGGGCAGGAGGATCACAAGTTTGGGGCCAGCCTGAGCAACTTAGGGAGACCCTGTCTCAAAATAAAATAAAGATGGCTGGGTTGTAGTTCATTGGTAGAGCACTTGCCCATCACATGCTAGACCCTGGGTTCAAACCCCCAGCAACCCTGCCACACACATAAAGGCAAGTAAAGTGAACACCTAACTTTCTTACTTTTCCCTCTGTGCATGGCAAACATCACAAAGAGTTAGAGAGCTTGCTCTTCTTGCTCCTACCTTTCTGAATGACCCTTCCTTATACCACACTTCAAACTTTTGATTGGGCCCCCTCAGTATAGACATGAATTTCTCCTTGACCATTGGACATCCTAAAGCTCTTGAAAGATGAAACATAGAAAATCAGATAAATTAATTTCCATGTAGTGTTCTCCTTTTAATATCCTGTCATTTTTATTTCCTGCTCTAATTTTGGCTTAAAACTTGAAAAACAAACACATCTGGAAATAACGCAGTTCTGTGATCCTGGGTTATCTACAAACAGCCTCCAACTGAGAACAATAGCTACAATTTCCTATAATATTTCTTTATATTTGAATAACACTCCATTCATCTTTCTTGATTTCATGTCGAACCAAGGAAGTATTATTATTTATTTATTCTACAGATGAGGAAGCTGAAGCAGATTGCTTAATTAACTTGGCTAATGCCACAGATTGGACAAGGGGCAGAACTTAGTCCCAAAGGGTGATCTTTTTGTTTCTAATCTTTTTATTGTCTAGCAGATCAGTGCTATTTCTACCATCAGGATGTTTTTATAAAACATTGCTTTTCAAGGCCCAGAAGCAATAAACATAAACTTGGTTGTCATTTTAGTTTCGATATTATGATGTTTGAATAAGAAGGTAGAACATTTGTGGAATCACTAACTTTCATTTACTGTAGGCTTCCTTGTTTTGTTACATTTTATAGGTACAATTGTGTGCACGCTTGAGGACAGGGACTGTTCCACATCCTCACTGCTTAGGAGAATCCAGGTGCTGACAAATTTGTGGAGCTTCCAAATACTTAACCCCCTACTGTCACACAACCAGAAGGCTCAGGTTTACTAGCAGTCAAGGTCCCAATGTCATATCATCTTACTCTTTTCATTAAAGACAACTGGGACTGGGGCTGTAGCTCAGTGGTAGAGTACTTTCCCAGGATGCACAAGGCCCTGAGTTCAATCCCCTGTATTGCAAAACAACAAAACCAAACAGAATTTCAATAAAGATGATTGGGTAAATGTATGACCAAATTTGAGTTGGGCTTAAGCTTTTTCACATAGAATGCACCTCAAATCACGTTCACTTTTTCTCCCTAAAGTCCAGCATTGAAAACTCAGTGATCCTGAGTGTTAGCAAAGAAAATACAGCCATTGTCAGATCACGATTTGTACAAAGTGCTTCGTGACTCAGTCCACCATCAGCTAACCTCACGCAAAGCTTGGCGGGCCCCACCCCTCCTGTGGTTTTGCTGCACTGTTTTTGTAGCTTTCACTTAAAATAATATTTGCTGGAGCAGCCGATGGAACCAGGCCTTTGTTCTCTTTCCATTGTTCCTCCTGCAGAACTGACAATTCAATGCAAGCCTTGTCCGGCTCTGAGGGCCACTGGGCTCTCAGCTTTTACCACCCCTGCTGTTACCCACAAATATGAACCACGAGCACCCATGCATCTTTAGTATAATGGTCCCCATAATAGCCACTACATATTGGGCCCTTACTATGGAATGTGTACTCTATTGAGACTTTCACATAAATATGTAATTTTAACGGTCAAAACAACTTTATGGAGTTGATATTACATATAAAAATTTTCTTTTTATATGTAATGAAATCAAGACTCAAAGTAGTTAAGAAACTTATCCAAAGCCACAGAAGTACAAGAGGTAAAAACAGGATTCAAAACCAGAACACTTACGGTGTTAAATCCTCAGGATAGCCCATGTTAAACCTAAGTATGTATTTTACACACTAACACACCCACGGAAAGATACAAGTTGAATTGAGTTGCAGCTATTTGATGTAAAGATCATATTTGTAGATATTTAAACATTTGTTAATGATTTTATGGTTTTCTTTTCACCTTTTAGAGTCTATATTTTTGGAAGGACTGGGGGTTGTAGCTCAGTGGTAGAGCACATGCTTAGCATGTATGAGTCCTGGGATCAATGCCCAAGACCAAATAATTAGATATTCTCAGTGTATCCAAAATTTTGGCCAGTTCTTTAAAAATGAAATGTATGAGCTAGGACTATGTTTCTTAACAAGTAAAAGATGCTAACAAATAACAACATCATTTAAAGAAAATAAAATAGGTGGGTGTAGCAACAGATGCCCGAAGTCCCAGCTACTCAGGAGGTTGAAACAGGAAGATTATTTATTAGGTCATATGATAACTACGTTGAGCTGTCAAACTGTTTTCTACAGGGTCATCTTTGTGTTACATTTCTACCTGTAATGGACCAGGCCTCGGATTGCTCTGTACCCTTGTCAACACTTGCTGCTGTCTATTTTTCATAGCCATCATGGTGGATAAGAAGGGCTGTTTCAGTCTGGGGTTGTGGCTCAGGGCTAGAGTGCTCTCGCCTTGCACGTGTGAGACCCTGATCCTCAGTACTATATAAAAACAAATAAATAAAATAAAGGGTATTGTGTTCAACTACAACTAATATATATATATATATATATATATATATATATATATATATATATATATATATATATATAATTTTTTTTTCTTTTTTAAAGAAGGGCTGTCTCACTAAGGTTTTGAATTGCATTGTCCTAATGACTAACAATGTTGAACTTTTTAAAATTTGCTTACTGGACATTTTATTTACTTACTTATTTATTTATTGGTACTGGAGATTGAACTCAGGGGCACTCAACCACTGAGCCACATCCCCAGCCCTATTTTGTATTTTATTTAGAGACAGGGTCTCACTGAGTTGCTTAGTGAGATCTCTTTTGCTGAGGCTGGCTTTGAACTCATGGTTTTCCTGTCTCAGCCTCCCAAGACACTGGGATTACAGGTGTGCATTACTGTACCCAGCTTACTGTACATTTTAATATTTTCTTTGGCTGGAGCTAGAATATTCAAAAGTCCTAAATGTACTCAATGGTAAACTGAACGTGACAATGTGTTTCCTGCATTTTGATGTTAGAAAAGAAGAGAAAAACGTGTATTTTATCCACTTGCATACTCATTCAGATATTTTTTTGAGCACCAGTGTTATTCCATCTCTCAGGAGGTACAAAGATAAATAAGAAACCCAACAGCCAATTACAAAAGGTGGTACAGAAGAGTCTGTTTCTGACTCAGTTAATTATCCAGATGGTTCTTCTCCCTTCCTGGCAGGGGCAGAAAGGCAATGAGGCAAGGACCCAGATCTCGAGCACAGCATGCACAAGGGCATGACCAGTGATGTCAGAGATGAGGGGGAGTAGAAGTAGTGAATGAAGATAGGGACAGAAGGGAATGTGAACCACGTCACAAAGATCCACGCTAAGAAGCATCCACCAATACAGTGAATTTTGAGATTTTTTTTGTAAGCACAGAGTGATGTGATTGGATATGAATCTTAAGGGATCGCTCTGAGACAACCAGGTACATGGATTATGAAGCTCTTACTTACAAAGCCAGGTGAGGTGGATATTTCTAGAGGGCTATAGTTTAATGACTTCTAGATTAGACTTCGGAAAGAATGAAAGCAAGTAGACTTTTGTTCTGACTATGTGGAAATTCTCTTACTGGTGGTGAAAATCAAAATGGCAGAGGAAGCATGGCTTTGAGGCACAGCTTACCTTCAAATCTTAGGAGGATTCAGTCCTTGAACACAGGCTTTGCATTTCCTACTAAGCAAGGCAGAGTCCCGTAGGTATGTCACAGTGTATCACTCATTGGGGTCACTGTAGTGACACAGGAGATATGACAATCCTGCCCAGGGAAGGAGAAGTCTTGAAAACTAAGGAGAAAGTCTTGGAAAAGCACCATTCGGTTTGACATATAGAAATGCTTGATTCCAGATATTTTAAGTAGTCTTTGTTCAGGATACTCGTAGAAATGAAGAGGGGTGTATAGTTAGTTGATCCTGGACTCCAGGAGTCTGAAAGTCAGGGGGAGGTACCCCTCCTGGCCTACCTTGGGCTACACAAACTCTTTCCTCCATGCCTATTCTCATCTTTGCACAATGACTTGCTTCCTCTATGTGTAAACGGCTAATCAGCCCAAGTGAGATAGAGACAGGGAAAAAGATTTAGAATTATATGAGCGCAGCAGCACCCGGAGGTCACTCTGAAGCTGGAAGGTCCCTGCTGCTAATACCTCTTATGTGACCCTGGTCAAACCCCCTTCCCTTCTTGGGGCAAATGAAGGGAACTGGGCTACATCACTGGTTCTGAACTGGGATTTCCCCAAGAAAGTAACGAGGTCGACCTGCAAGTATTTGCAGGCTTTCCAAAAACCATTTGAAAGGCTCTGTGTCTGCTGACAAAAGCTGTCAAGTTTCTTTGCTCTTGGCTAGGATTATGTCAACCCAGGTAGTAACACTGGTTAGGGTAGCTGATCAGAAGCTCTGATTGGCTGTTGGTGATGTAATAGGAATTCCAGGAACGTGATTGGCCAGCAGTTTCTCACCAGCGGAGCTACAAACCAGGAAGCCAAGGCAGCATGCTTAAGGTTGTGGAGTCGGGGAGACAACCAACCAACGTCTTTTAAAGCACTGGGTCCACGTTCCAAGATAATGGAAACTATGCACGTTCCTAAGGTGCTCTGGGTTCTTTTGTATTACTTCTGCTTCTCCTCATGTCCCAGGTGTCCCTCTCTCCCCAGGGAGGGCTGGGCTGAGGTTTGCAGACAAGTGCTGACACGTTCCCCCTCCACTCCCAGTCCCCTCCTCTCTGCCCAAACCTGCTCTCTGCAGCCCCGGAGCTGGCAGCCAGCCCTCCGCCCCCAGCTCAGCAGCCTCTGGCAGGTGTGGACCCCAGCCCTTCTCTGCCCTATTGGCCACAATACCAGAATCTGAAGCTGTGGTCTCTGCAGGGACAGGCACCCCCCACACCGACACTTTACGAATTCTCCGAACAGAGGACAGGAATAAAAATAACAAGGAACACAAACGCGTGGGCACAGTTGAGAGAAGAGTGTTTTCTTTAACAAGGAAGAGTCAGAAGGGATTGGGGACTGGCTCACCTGGTGAGTCACCAAACATTCACTCCTTTTGGCTGGCTACCAAAAGAGAATGCAATAGCCTGTGGCCTCCGGGGAGGCATGTGGGGCATTTTAGAGAGGCCCTGGGTTTGCAGAAGAGAACAGCACAGTGTGGGAGGAGAGCCACTGGGAGCTGGAATTGTATATCTGGCTTCTACAAACTTGAGGTGTCTGTGACTCCGGGCTCCCCTCTGAAGCTGTGTTACTTGCTCTGTGAAGGCCTTTTCTAGCTAAGTCTGTCCCTCCTAATGGAACACTAGTGTTTAATGAGACTGATAATATTAACAATACCCACGAAGCCACCTACCTAAGGCCAGGGGCTGTGCTGCTGGCTTTGCACACGGTAATGTGAATCTCCAGAATCACTCTGCAAAGGAATTATTTCCACCACTTTCCACAAGAAGTAAGCGCTGGGATTTAGTTCCATGGTATAGCACTTGCCCAGCCTGTGCAAGGACCTGGGTTTAATCCTTGGTTGGGGAGGGGGTGGATATTGAAACCTAGGTCTTTTTGACTCCAAAGCCCCTAAAATATGATCTGTTTGGAAAGAAAGGGGAGCTAATGTCTAATATTTGTCAAATTTAATTTGTTCTCCCAACATTTTTCTTTCACGTCTACTATCAAGAACTATCAAGTACTAACAGTACTTGATAGTAGACATCAAAGAAAAATGTACAAATTAATAGCTAATCCAGCTATTAGCTAGTGAATAGTAATGGAGACACTTGGAAACTTGAGCCCCTGTAGCTGTACTCCTTGTTTTCTCCATGAGCCGGCATGTTTATGGCTGGAATTTTTTGACTTTACAACAGTATGAACCTTTTTTTTTTTTTAAGTGGTACTCAGGTGGGTGCTATCACTGAGCTTCATCCCCAGCACCGCTCCCCCTCTCTTCCTTTTGGGCAAAGGCCTTGTTAAATTATTGAGTCTGGCCTTGAATTTGAGCTCCTCTTGCCTCAGCCTCCCAAGTCAAGTCCCTGGGATTACATGTGCGCACCACTAGGCCTTGCTAAGATGCACATTTGATTAAACAGAATGTTTCTAGTTCAGCCTAAATGCTAAATCCATCAATGTGTTCTGAGCTAAATCATGGCTCATATAATGAGAAATGGAAATGTCAGTGCTTCATTATCTCATGCAAAGGAAGCTAAGACTTCCAGGTGTTCTGCCACTTAAAACAGGTTTGAGCACTCTTGTGCTTTGGCTCTATGAATGCACAATTTATGCAGAGGAAAACTTCCTGGAGAAAACAGCAAGAGAGCTCCCTTACCAGCTAAGAATCTCTGGCCCTAGGAGTCGTTCTGTTTTCTTCCCTGGGAATCAGAGGGTGCTCTTCCCCTTTTTGTGTGCACCAGGAAAGTTCTCCTTCAAACCGAGTTGACAAAGAGAGGCCCTTCACCCTGTCAACAAAAACAGAAATCGAGTGTCAGAGAGGCATTATCTAGAAGGCCAGGAGAGCACAGAATAGGTCAGTTGTGCCAAAAGCAGAAGAGGAAGCACTTTCCATAAAGCAGCCACATGCAGAGGCCCAGGGCTGGAGCCTGCAATATCCTGGACACAAGTCGGCCACAATCCTCTCTCTGTCCCTTTGAGGCTTATCTTTGTCTCCTTTAACAAAACACCATAACTGGGTATCTTTTAAACAACAGAAATGTATTTTGCAAAGATCAAGGCCTTGGCAGATTTAGAGTCTGGGAGGGGGAGTTTCCTCACACCTGGCTGTCCCCTTGCTACATCGGTACCTGGCAGAAGAGAGAAAGGCTCTCTCTCAGCTTCCAGAGCTGCTGGTGATAAGTTTTAAAAGAAAGTTATGCAGGGTGCAGTGTGCCTGCCTGTAATCCCAGCAGCTTGGGAAGCTGAGGCAAGAATATTTCAAGTTTAAGGCCAGCTTCAGCAACTTATGGAGGCCCCAAGCAACTCAGTGAGACCCTGTCCTAAAACAAAAAAATAAAAAGGGCTGGGAATGTAGCTCAATGGTAAATTGCCCTTGGATAAGTTAATCATAACCAATAACCAATATTAACCAATACCTGGCCCCATTTTCCAAAAAGAAAAAGAAAAGAAAGTCAGCATGCTGGCAGAAGTAATTTTACTTAGATTTGGGTATAGTAAGTATTTCTCCAGCTTCTACAGAGTCTGGTGTCACTATGTATGTTATCTGGTGGGACCCTGAAGGTAACCACTTGAGCAGCATTGTTTACAATAGCCAAGAAGCAGAAACAACCCAAGTGGTGATGGATGAAGGAAAAAAAGTTGTACACTGTGCAGACAGGCAATGGAATATTATTTAGCCAATAAAAAGAAAGCAATCCTGCTATTTGTAACAACATAGATAAAACACTGAAGGACAGGACGCTAAATGGAATAGGTCAAACACAGAAAAACATATACCATGATCTCATGTGTACGTGAAATCTAAAGGCAAAGAAACTAAAGAGACAGAGAGCAGAGTGGTGATTGCCAGGGACAGGGTGAAATGGGGTTATGAACCAGTTCCTGGGATCTACTGTCCAGTCTGGTGACTATTTACATAGGATTTACATGGTATTAGGTATTCAGGTAAAAAATACTGTATTGTATACCTGATATATGCCAAGAGAGTAGCTCTTGAATATTTTCAATATGCTCATAACTACGTGAGGTGATGAGTATATTAATTAACTCAACTGTGGCATTCATTTCATTACATATATATATATGAATATATAGGGCTGGGGTTGGGGCTCAGAGGTAAAGCACTTGCCTAGCATGTGAGAAGCACTGGGTTCAATTCTCAGCACCACATGAAAATAAAATAAAGATATTGTGTCCACCTATAACTAAAAACTAAATATTAAAAAAGATATATTTAGTAGTAAATATAAATAGTGAGGTGAATTTATTACCATATAAATATAAAAAATAGAATAATCACATGGTATATCTTAAATGCATATAATTTTATTTGATAAGTATATTTCAATAAAGCCGGAAGAAAAAAAGAGCCATTGGAAGTGTCACTTTTTTTTTTAAATTTTTTTTAGTTGTTGATAGACCTTTATTTATTTTACATGGTGCTGAGAATTGAACCCAGTGCCTCACATATGCCAGGCAAGTGCACTACTGCTGAGCCCCAGCCCCAGCCCAGCTGTCACTTTTTATTTAGAGCTAATGGTGCTCTAAAAGATTGTAAGCCTTTTCAAAAAGGAATTAAGGGGCTAATAAGTGATATCAGGATTAATACTACTACTTTTTTTTTTTTACAGATAAGAAAACTGAGCGTTAGAATAAATGAGGTCCCCAAGGCCATGGAAACTTGAACTTCAGTCTAAAATGTCTAGTGAGGAGATTGCAAATGGAAATATTAACAGCCTACCTGGCAGAGTTATGGTAAGGAAAATGATGCAGCTTATGTAAAGTACCAGGCTGACAGTGGGTACTTATTAATGCTATTCTCTTTCCCTCTTGGGACTTTACGTCCAGAGTTCTTGCTATTGCACCACACCACCTCTTCATGACTGCAATTCATCAAAGACAATGTTATTCATGAACTTCAGCTACCAAGGTCATTTAATTTGAGACTCAAGCCACCTTTGGAAGGTAGGTATTATTATTACCATTGTCTCTTAGGGACAAATGATCTCCCAGGGCCACTCAGCTGACAAGCAATAGGGTTGGGGTTTGAATTCAAGTCTTACTTGAGGCCACAGTTTTCCCATGAACCCACACAGCAACTTTCTGAATTGATGATTAAACTTCTAACAGCAATAGAATTAAAAGAATATGTATTTCCTTTGGATAAGTTAATCATGTAGAGAGAGATAATTTGAGAACTGGAAAGTGAGAATGCTTTCTTCTCTGTCCTGTGAATAAAAAGGAAGGAGAGGCATTGGAGGTGTAGTTCAGTGGTAAAGAACTTGTTTAGCATCCATTAGAACCTGGGATTGAATCCTAACACACACGTGTGGTGTGTGTGTGTGTGTGTGTGTGTGTGAGAGAGAGAGAGAGAGAGAGAGAGAGAGAGAGAGAGAGAGAGAGAGAGAGAGAGAGAGAGAGAAACAGAAGAATGTGGCTACAATCAATCATATAATCGTTATCTGTAAAATAATTATGGGAGGGGTTTACTGGGCATTGAACCCAGGGACACTTTACCATGGAGCCACATCCCCAGCCCTTTCTTTTCTTTTTTTTTCCTTCCTTTCTTTCTTTTTTTTTTTTTAATTTTGAGACAGAGTCTTAGCTAAGGTGCTGAAGGTCTGCCAAATTGCCCAGATTGGCATCAGACTTGTAATCCTGCCACTTCAGCCTCCTGAGTCACTGGGATTATAGGCATGTGCCACTGAGTTGGGCAATAACTGAATATTTTAAGATCTACACACCAATCTGATGTCAACAACCTATTTAGCACATATCGACAGTTCTCCCTCTTCACCTGAAGGTTCCCCATCTGTAGATTGGACCAAGCAGATTGCGACCTGAGTACTTAGACATAAATATCTACACCTATACTGAACTTAACACAGACTTTTCCCCTTTTCATTATCCCCTGAACAATTTAGAATAACAACTATTTACACAGTATTTCCGTGGTAGTAGGTATTCAAGTAAAATAGAGATGATTCAAAGTCTTTAGGAAGATGTATATATAAGGGACTTGAACATCTGTGGATTGTGGGATTGTTGGGGGGTCCTAGAAGTGATCCCTTGCAGATATTGAGTGTATTGAGTGAGGGACTGTAGGCATATAGTTGTAGATGGACAGCATGCCTTTATTTTATTTATTTATTTTTTTATGCATTGCTGAGGATTGAACCCAGTGCTTCACATGTGTTAGGCAAGCACTCTACTACTGAGCTATAGCCCAGGCCAGGACTATATTTTTTAAAGTGTATTTTATATTTGTAAATGAATTCGCATTAAAACAATTCCCATTCCTTTATTGGGAAAAAAGTCATTTTTTCCCTTCAATAAAAATATCTGGAGGGGCTGGGGATGTGGCTCAAGCGATAGCATGCTTGCCTAGCATGCTCGGGGCACTGGGTTCGATCCTCAGCACCACATGAAAATAAAATAAAGATGTTGTATCCACCGAAAACTAAAATAAATAAATAAATAAATATTTAAAAAATTCTCTCTCTCTTTCTTTCTCTTTAAAACAAATAATATCTAGAAAACATGTTTGTTGTTTAGTTAAATAAAACCACTGATACTCTACATTTGCTGACCATGACTGTACTCCTAATAAAATGTTTACCCCCAAACCCTGCCCTGGACTGCTGAGCCGGAATGGGGTCACCTCCCAGAGAATTCACAGTTATCTGCCTCCATTAGTTTCATGTTCTGAAATAGCTCCAAAATTTGATAAAATACATAATTTTCAGCATCTGTTCCTCCCAAAAAAGAAATCTTAAAATTATCTTTGAGTTCAGAAAGATACATTACAAGGTTATGTCAAGAACTACAATGTATTACAAAAAAAATGTAAATCAAATTTGCTATACTAGGGACCAAATCATGTCTTCATAAATATCTGTAAATATTTAAAGATTTATAAATATTTAAATCACAACGTAAATGTATTTTATTCAAAAGTTCAATGGTGCTTACCTACAGGCCTAGCCTTTCTTAAGAGACTGAGGCAGGAGGAGCACCTGAGGGCAAGAGTTTGAGGCTGGTTTGCACAACTTAGAGAGGCCTGTTTCAAACACATAAAGAAAAACCATATAAGTTGAGTCCAAATCTTTGAATTAAAATTGAGTGGTTTGGGCATATAGCACTTAGCATACATAAGACCTTGAGTTTGATCTCCAGCAAAGAAGAAGAGAAGGAAAAGAAGACAATGACTTAGATTCAAACCCCATTCATTTGGTTTTAATCAGTTTTGGAAAATATCTATTTTAAGCTGGGCGTGGTGGCGCATGCCTGTAATTCCAATGATTCAGGAGGCTAAGATAGGAGGATCACAAATTCAAGGCTAACCCGGGCAACTTAACAAGATCCTAAGCAAGGTAGCAAGACCCTGTCTCAAAATAAAAAATAAAAAGGGCTGAGGATGTGGCCCAGTGGAAAAACACCCCCTAGGTTCAATTCCTGGGACCAAAATAAATATTTATGTATAAAAGAAATAAATCTATATGTATTTATATAAAATTTTATAAATAAATGTTATTTAATAATATTATTTGATAAGTAAGTATTATTCAATTTATTTTATAAATGTTATATAAATTTATTTACATAATATTTATATATTTATTTACAAAATAAAAATTTATTTATTTTATTAACACATTTATTTGTATGTATTAGTAGAATTCAGTATGATATTTTCACACATGTACACAGCTGCAATGGATCATATCCATCCACTCTTCTTCCACCTTTGACCCGCAGTTTTTTGCTTTTTTGTGAAGCTGGGGTTTGACTCTAAGGCCTAGGACATGCTAAGCATGCATTTTACCACCAAATGACACTCCCAGCCCCCTTCAATTCTTTTTGTCAAATATTTTTTAAAATATACTATTTATATATTAATAAAAATATACTATTTATGTATTAAAATAATATAGCATTATATTTGAAACTATAATATTTTCAAATATTAAAAATATATAATTGGCCAAGCAACTGTAGTCAGAACCTCAAATCCCATAGTATCAGCCAGGTTATATAAAATAGAGTTTGGAGAGACAAAAGTTATCTCACCTGTGAAAATAAGGACATTAAAAATATACACCTCAGAGTAACATTATGAGGATTAAGTTAGAAAATACCCATGAAAAGGCATGCAAGAAAGTCACTTTCTTTTTGTTGTTCTGGGGCTCAAACCCAGCAGCATTCTACCTCTGATCTATATCCTTAGTCCTTTTTTTAAATATTTATTTTTTAGTTGTATTTGGACACAATACCTTTATTTATTTTTATGTGGTGCTGAGGATCAAACCCAGGGCCTCATGCATGCTAGGCAAGCACTCTACCACTGAGCCACAACCTCAGCCTAGTCCTTTTTAATTTTATTTTGAAACAGGATCTCACTATGTCTCCCAGGCTGGCTTTAAACTTTCGACCCTCCTGCCTCAGCTTCTTTTGTTGCCTTACACAGCCCAGCTAGAAAGACATTTCATAGCTGTTGAACTCTGCAAAGTAGAGGTCATTGTTATTGGACAATCCTCATCAGATTGCTTTCTTTGAATGATATCACTACTTCCAATAAGCCACTCTTCCTCTCACAGACCTTTGACACACCCACAACCTTTCTTCTTTCCCAGCTGTGATGAAGCTGATAAATAAACTAGTATAGCATCCTCCACAAGAGAGAAAGAAGCCAAAGCAGGGGTTTCTTAATTCATCATTTTCCTCAAAAAATTGGTGAAAGCTTACTGTGGGCCATGCGTGATTTGCCAGAGGAAATGAATATTAATTCTTACTTGTTATCAAATGAAGCGGAAAAATACCCCTGCTTCCTTCCCACTTCCTTCTGAAGAGGTCCATGGCAGCATCGGACAGTGGGAACCACACATGTACTTTCAAATCTCCTAGGAGCATATTGAAAGAAAAAAGTAAAAAGGAATAGGTGAGATTTGTATTGAGATTAGTATTACTATACTGTAGTCAATATATCTAAAATATTATCATTCCAATACACAATCAGTATCTTAAAAATTACTAACGAGATATTCCTCATTCCTTTCTTCATACCAAGCGTTCTTAATCTGGTGTGATTTGACACTGAAGGTCACTTCTCAATTTGGACCAGTCACATTTTAAGTACTCCACAGCCACGTGTGTCTAGTGGCCACCATGTTAGTTTATGAAGTCTTTGAGGGCTTTGTAAAAAAAAATGTTAACATACAAATATTTAATATTTGATTGCTTCTCCTGCATTAGAGAGCCTCTAAGGTTTTATAGATAAAAAATAAATAAATAAAAGGTAGCCCTTTTGACTTTGGTACCATACAGATTTCCCCTTTGGAAACAGGGCAGACATTCCTCTAGCTGCCAAGACTTATTGACTATTCTGTGGGAATTGGCCACCAGTTGAAAGAAGTCACCTACTCAGAATCAGCCTTTAGATCTGATAACTGGTTCTTGCTGTGATTCAAAAGGCTACAGTCTCACCTCAAGTTGAGACCAAATTCTGAAGGGCCACCTATGTTAGTTAGTTTTCCGTTACTGTGACATAATACCTGAGGTGTTCCATTTATAACGTGGAAAGTTTTATTTTGGCTCTTAAGTTTTGGAGGTTTCAGTTGCATGATCCTTGGTGCTTTGGGGCCTGTGGCAAAGCAACAAATCATGGTGAAGAGGATGTGGTGGAGCTCCATTGTTTACCAGGAAGTGAAGAAAAACAAAGTAGGTGAGTCTGGGATCCCAATATTCCTCCAAGGGCACTCCTCCAGTGACCTAACTTCCTTCTATTAGGCCACACTTCCTAAAGGTTTCACCATCTCCCAATGGTGCCACAGGCTGGCAACAAAGCCTTTAACACACAGACCTCTGGGGGTCACTTATCTAAACCATCCCCCCACTTCCAGGTTTTCCCAAGGGATGCAGGATGCACTGAAGCCTGCAGTGTAGCTATTTCATGGCCCTAGTGTCTCTGCCTGTTGCTACTTCCTTTGCTTTCTTCCAGATGTATTGATGTATTGATTGATTGATTGTACTGGGGATGGAACCCAATAAATAATAAACAAACAAATAAATAAATATTTGTTGCTCTATTACTGAGCCACACCCCCAGCACTTATTTTTAATTTTGAGATGGGGTCTCCCTGAGTTGCCCAGCCTAGCCTCAAACTTGACATCTTCCTGCCTCAGCCTCCTGAGTCACTGGGATTACAGATGTGTGCCTCTGCTCCTGGCACTTGCAGGTGTTATTCTTAAGAGCATTGCTCAATAAAACTCCTGCAGGTAGAATGCTTCTCAAGAGTCATTTCCCAGAGAACTCACAAAGACAAGTGCCATGGCACACATCCCTGTGTTACACTATCCTCTAAAGAAGCAGCTGTTACCAACAGACTGAGAATTGTGTTAGTCAGATTTGCACAAAGATGCCCAGATCCCTGGGTCTCTTGCCAAGCAATTGGCTACAGAGCTGTAGCGTGGGAGAAAAATATGCAGTCGCTGCAAATTCCTCTTTAAAGTCCCTTCAGTTTTAGAAATCATATTGGCTTCTCCAGTTTCTATAAAAGAATGGGGAAAAATTTGTTCTTTGTTATGCAAATGAGGTAAGATCTGATGTCACTATTGGGTCTGCCATTTATGTCTTGCTTTGCCACCCAAGGGTGAGGTCTGTACATAGTCAACTCTAAGGTTCCCATAACCTTAGATCTTCAAGGGCAGTGCCAACTCTGGGGCAGGCTGAAGACTTCTATCTTCTGTTAGAGGGCTGGAGGCAATGAGCAAAAATATGCAGGTATTTTCTGGAACAGACTTGACAGGAAACAAAGGCAGTTTGATATCCTTTATGCCTGTGTTCCAAAATTTAGCTTTGTTTAGTGATGAGAGGTAGCCCTGGCTTAAAGCCCTAACACAAAACCCTAATATCTAATATAAAAGAAAAAAACATTACTCTTTCCTGTTCCCTGTCAACTCCTTACTTTACCAAGATTTATGCCCCTCCTACTTGTTCTGCCTTCATTTATTAAACTCTTACCATTCTTTTGAGATCATATCAAATATCTTTTTCTCCCCGAAAACTTTGTTAAAATTTTGAATGGCCTATACAATCCAACTATTTAAGGTGCACAATTCAGTGGTTTGCAGAATATTCAGAGTTGTGCAACCTTCACAATCAATTTTATAACATTTTCATTAATCCAAAAGAAACCCCCAGTCCCTTAGCTGTAACCCCCAAGCCCCCATTATCAACCTTTTCTAGCTCTAGACAGTCACCAACCTACTTTCTGTCTCTATACACTTGACTTTTCTGGGCGTTTCTTATACATAGGATCATACAATTGGGGTGTTTTGAGTGTGGCTTCTTTCACTTGGCATACTGTTTCCAAGACTGAGCCACGTTGTAACACATATCAGTACCTCATCTTTTATTGTGACTATTCCATCTGTTATGGTTTAGATATGTGATGTCCCCAAAAGCCCTTATGTGAGACAATTCTAGAAGGTTCAGAGATACAATGATTAGAGGATGAGGGTTGTAACCAAATCAGTGGATTAATCTACTGATAGCTATGGAGTCAGTTGTCTGTGGACTGAGATCTCTGAAACTATGAACACCAAACAAACGTTTCCTCCACTAAAATTGTCCTGGTCAGGCCTTTTGGTCACAGTGGTGAAGAAGCTGACAAAACACCATTGAACGATACATGTCACATTTTAATTACTCACTCATCAGTTGATGAACATGGGGATGTTTCCACTTTCCAGCTATTATGGCTAATGGTATTGTGGACTTTCATGTATAAGATTTTGTGTGGACATATGTTTTCATTTCTCCTGGGTAGGTACTTGGGAGTGGAATTGCCAGGTCGTACGGATACTGTTCAGTCATGTGAGGAAGTGCCAGATGTTTTTCATACAGCTGGGCCACTTTACATTCCCACCAACAGTGTAGGAGCATTCTGATTCCTCCACTTCTTCCCCACACTTGTTAAAACATCCTTTTTACTTTAGCCTTCTCATTCTGGGTCCATTTGCATTTCCTTAATGATTGGTGATACTGAACATCTTTTCACGTATTTTTTTTGTTTTAATTAGTTACACATAACAGTACAATGATCCTGACAATCATACATTTGAATCAGATGGGATATAATTTCTCATTTTTCTGAGTGTACAGGTTGCAGAATTACATTGGCCACTTATGTATTCTCTGGGGAGAAATGTGTATTCAAATCCTTTGCCCCTTTTAAAATGGCAGATTATTTTTTGTTATTGAATTATAATATCTATTTTATGCATAAGCACCTTACCAGATAAAGGATTTGCAAGTATTTTCTCCCATTTTGGGGGTATCCTTTTCACTTTCTTGATGATAGCTTTGAAACACAAAAGTTTTACATTTTAATGATGTCCAGTTGATCTATTTATTGCTTATGGTTTGGTGTCTGAGAAGACAGTGACTGATCCAAGGTCACAAAGATTTAACTGTACATTTTCTTCTTAGGCTTCTGTAGTTTTAGTGATTACGTTTCAGTCTTTGATCCAATTGAGTAATTTTGTACATGGTGAGAGGTAAGAGTCCTTTGTCAAAAATCAATTGACTACATGAAACTTTTATTGACTGGATCTCCCAGCTGCCTCTGACTTTCCCCATCTTGTCTAGGCTAGGTTGTACTATAGTAATAATCGGTTCCAACACCTCAGAGGCTACAGCAACAAATGTTTATTTCTCACTCATGCTAAGTGTGCATCATGGGTCAGCTTTGACCCTGCTGCATGTTGCTCCAGGACCTGGCTGATGGGAGAGTCTCTGTCTGGAATGTTGCCAGTCCTGTGGCAGAGGGAAGACGAGACACAGTCAGCTCTAGGCTGGCCCTTACTTTTCTGCTCAGAAGTGACCCATTTTGCTCCCATTCTCAATCTATTAGCTAAAACAAGTCATAAGGTCAAACATGACGTCCATCAGGGAGAGAAATTATTCCTCCCATAAGGAGGGTGATGCTGCAGGGAGAAAAGTAGGTGGTGATTGTTATTATTGTAGTAGGGAACTAGTTCAATAAGAAGGAGGGCTCTAACACTGAGCTACATCTCTAGTCTTTTTTATTTTGAGGCAGGATCTTGTTAAGTTGCTAAGGCTGGCCTCAAACTTGTGATCCTCCTGCCATAGCCTCCCAAGGAGCTGAGATTATAGGTGTGCACCTCCATACCCTGCAGGAAAGTAGCTGACTGGCAACATCCCAGACAGAGACTCTCCTATCAGCCAGGTCCTGAAAGTAGGAGAGGAACAGTAACAGGACTGAACACATCTTCACCATCTGTCCCTATAGGGCCTGATGTTCTGTCTTCCTGGTTGCCCTCTGACCTTCAGTTATTCCTCTGATGCCTTTGGCGCTTTCTTTCATGTTGCTGTCCATCAGTGGTGTCTTTGGTTCTCTTTTCTTGGTACTCTGCAGATGTCCTGGGGGCATCTCATCCATGGTGTCTATAACCACCATCATCTCTGCTGCAGACCTGAATAGGTAACTACCTGCTAAACATCTTCCACAGACATGCCCAGGCACACCACTGTCCTCATGCCACCTCCAAATCTGCCACTTCTCCTCGATCCCCTGCTTGGCACACAGGCACATGCTGTTCTAGTTTTCTTGGCCAGAGTCTTGGAACCAACTGCTTCCCAGTCGACCACCAGGTTGTACTGAGTCTACTTTCTATGCATTCCTGGAATATACCCTCTTCTGGTCCATTCTCAGCACTTCCGCCCTACGCCACAGACCTGCCCCTTCAAATTCAGTCTCCAAGCTGCAGCCATACTGCTTTTAATAAAATGCAAATCCTGTTTCGTTACTCTCCAGCTCAAAATTCCTCACAGGCTCTCCAATGCTCTGGGGATAAGGAATAACAGACTACCAGGCCAGGATCTTTCCTAATCTGGCCTCGGTCGTTGCTCCAGCCCTGCTCCTGTGCAGCATCTGCCTGGCACTTCATTCTTCTGGAGCTAACTGGGTTCCCTAGACACACTCATCTCTTCTTCATCCAGGGCTTTTGAATATCCATGTCCCTATGCCTGGACTACCCTTCCTTCTCTGAGTAACTCCTTCTTGTTCTTAAAGCAACAGACTGAGCATCACTTTCTCTTTCCCTTCCAACTGGGAGAACACAAAGTGACTAACAGACAGTCTAGGAAAGCGTGAATAAATGAGTGAATATATTGAAGGTGCTGAGCACAGTGCCTGACACACTGAACTGGCTCAACCAATGTTTGCCATTATCTTGACATATCTCCACAGCAGCCAATAATTACACCTATAATTATGCACTTATAAAAAAAGGAATCTACAAGTTATTTGCTTACTTACTCTTCTGCATTGTAAGACCATTAGAGCTGGGATGACTCTCTAGGACTTCAGTTCCTAACATGCAATAATCATTTACTAAATAGTTATTAAATATTTGAGAAAAAACATTAAATGAGGGAACTTTGTTACTTCTCATTTTGCATTTTGATGCACAGGTAAATTTTGTTCAAACCTTTTAAGCTTATTGAATGTTCCTCTGGGCATATTCCTTTGCTCTCTGACCTAATATCACTTAGCAATATTTTATTCTTGGTACACATTGAATTGAAACCTATTCAATCAAACTCTCCTGAGATCTGCCTTAAGACTTTTCCTGTTTTCCACCTACCATGTCCTGTGATCTGTTTCTATATAATCCACTGTACCCTGGAATTCTAAGGAAAGACTTTCTTCTGAAGCTCAATTATTAGATTAGCTATACAAGATGGGTGGAGGGCAATGAAACCCAAGTCAGAGGTGGCAGTTATATTTAGGTCAGGTATCGTGTAATTTTTTAAAAATAGGGAGCCCAGAGATTTTGTTCCTCTATATCTAAGGCCTGAGACCCTGTTATAATTCACCCATATGTTGCGTGAGTAGAACACAATGCTGAAGCAAAGAGGGGATTAAGTAGAAAGTAAGAGACTCAGGTTTCAGTCCAGCCTGTCAACAAATAGACGTGACCTTGGAAGTCACAACCTGTGACTGACTTACGGCACTTTGAAAGTGAGGGAGTTTTAATGATTTTTAACTTTCCTATCAATTCTGACATGTAATAGACCACCTCTCTCCAGAGCTGCTCATTCTAGGATGGAATTTTCTATGGCCTCACTTGATCTCAGAAGGAAGAGAAGAAAGAGAAAGAAACAAGACCAGGTGTCTCTAGCTCCATGGCCAGTAATGAAGAATAAAGGAGAGATCATCTGGATAAATTTGGAGAGAAACGTCCATATCTTGTAGGCAAGGCCCAAAAGGCATGGTGTGATAGGAAAGTTGAGAGGAGAATTAGGAGTTACATAAAACTGAATTCAAATTCCAGTTATTGGGCTGGGGTGGTGGCTCAGTGGTAGATCGCTTGTCTAGCATGTGTGAGGTACCAAATAAGTATAAATAGAGGTTAAATTCTTTTTTAAAAAAACATATTTCAGTTAACACCTAACCTTTGTAATCGTGTTTCATTGGTTGGGGGGAAAAATGGGACTGAGCCTTTGTTGTAGGATTAGGATAAGGATTAAATGAAGCTGTTTATATATCATACCTGCTATGTAAAAGCCTCCCATAAATGTTAGACTATTTTCCCTATTTTATACAATCCTTCACTACATTAAAGGTAGGTACAAGGATACTAGCTTATACCTATAAAACTTTACTCACTCTTCACCACAAGTTAGAATTTGGGATAGATACTTTTGTGGGTCAGAATAGCTGGCTGTGATTTGGTGGCATGCAGTAACTACATCAATGTGCATCTTCCAAGTCTGGTAAGATTCAGTCCTATGCTTCCTGTAGCTCACAGTGGGTGTTTTGGCAATTAAGGTGATCACCAGCTCTGGAGCACTAGAGGGCAGGGCTCAGTTGGGACATGGGACCTGAAGATTCCCAGGCACCTAGTACCTCAAAGAGTAAGAAGTCATGATTCAGAACTTCAATCCAGGCTTCTGGCTGTGGAGACCCTCAGCAACTCATAGGGAACCATTAGACTTCTTATTTCTAAGAAGTTCTGCTCATGTGACTGAGAATAAAGGAAGCTGAGTGCATGGCTATTTGAATTCTCATTTGGGTTCCAACATCACATTGTGAGCACACGAAGTGTGGAGCTTGCTTGCATTTATTGCTTTGCTGAGCCACTTTTTCCTCCAATCTCTCAAAGACTGATCATCTTGAAGCTCAACCACCAGCAAGATCAGACCCAATGTCATTGGGCTGATGTGTGGCAGAGCCAACTTGGGATGCAATTATGTAGTTTTGGTTATCAAATCCAAAGCTTTTCCCACCTGGCTGATAGAGGAAAATGTTGTAACTGCAAACCAGGACCCTCAATTCACTTTCTTTTGGGAATCAGATGTTTCATGACACAGTTTTAAGTTCTGAAACTGTTTTAAGGAATTGTTAAAAATCAGAAAGATACCCTTTTCTTTGATGGACATTGTTTAGCCAACTGATTGTTTTATAAGGCAGAGAGTAAAAGATTTACAATGCCTATTGAATGAGAGTAACACCAATAATAACAGCTGGTTTTTACTAGGCACTGACTGCATGCTCAGCATTTTTTGGGTTTCTTTGTTTTTTGCAGTACTGGGGATCGAATCTCAGGTCAGGTCTTGCACATGATAGGCAAGTGCTCTACCACTGAACTATACCCCCAGCCCTGCACAGCAGTTAGAAGTACTGAGACTGAATTTAGACTATTCAAAGACACAGATTTGAATCTTGGCTCTACCACTTAGCTACTAGCTGACTTTGGGCAAACTTCTTAACCTCTTTAAGACTCAGTTACTCAGCTGTCAAGTTAGAATAATAGTCCATGCCTTATAAGGTTACTGTGGGGATAAATGAGTTCATATGAGAAATGCTGTAAGAACTAATCAAATTCTCACTATCCAATATATGGTATGGAGCCATGTTCAATGGAAGAAAAACAACAAAAGCCTGGAGCAACTCCATAAAGACAGCTCTTTAGTAATGAGGGCTCGGGTCATTCTAAAAGGTAAGGAAATGCCCAACAGAAGTGCAGGCTAAGGACAATAGGAACACAGGATGGGTAATGGAAGAAATATGTTATAATCATCAATAGGATATCATGATCAATGTTAAAATGAGCTATGAATATGTATTTCCTTCCTTGCTTGATAAGGTAGATGTATACACTCTATCCCTCTCTCTCACACAGGCACATATGTATTTTTAACCCTCTTTGTTCACCTATTTTTCTATATAGAGTGTGGGTGGCTAGCCAGTTTCTAGGTTATATAATATCCAGCTGGGATTGTAATTAAAAAGGAGTTACTATTGCAGAGATTGATGAAGTTCAACTTCAGGGACTTTACTCTTCTCTCTCCTGCCAGAGTGAGAGCCTCTTCTATTGGGTGAAGGTGAGCTGCTTCATGATGGATGGAAGGGGCTGATTGCTGCAGTTGGGCAGAGGTCTTCATATGACTGAAGGGCACATGTGGATGCTGTCCCCACAAGAGTGGACCATGTCAGTTATCTGGAGTCTCTGCACTCAACACCTATTTTTCTAATACTCATCTCTGTTCTGCTCATATTCAAGGAAGGAAAATTAAATTCCACATACTGATGTAAGGAGGGCCAAAGAATTTGAGGATGTATTTTTTTAAACCACCATACGCAGCAACAGCAACTGCAAACCACAGTCCCCAGCTTCTATTCAGTTCTTCCCATTGGAGACAGTGGCAGATCAGGTGTGAGGATGAGAGAAGTTCACAGGGTCGACTCAACAGCAGCAGCAAGCACTGGTGATTGACAAGTGGCATCTCCAGCAGTGGTGGGGGCACTATGCCAGTTATCTAAGGCTGCCCACAAGCCTCCCCCAAACTTACAGACTTCAAGAATTATTGTTTTCTTAGATTTGGGGGAGCTGATTTGGCTTGGCTAAGTGGTTCCTGCTTGGGGTATCTCCAGCTGTTGCAGAAAAGGGGCTGGGGCTGGAGTTGTGGCAAAGCCTTGCTCACTCACTCACTTGGCAGTTGATGTTGGCTGTAGCTGGCTGGCTGAGTGTCCCAGGATTTCTTATAACATGGCAACCTTAGAAGCTGTTAAGGGTGTTAAGAGGCATCCCAAGAGCCAGGCTGAAGTTTATTAACTTTTGTTCTCTTTCTTGAGATCTAGCTTCAGAAGAAGGCACATAATATCTTTGTCTACTGTATTCTGTTACAAGCAAGTCACTAAGGCCAGCTCATATTCAAGGAAGGAAAATTAAATTCCACATACTGATGGAAGGAGGGCCAAAGAGTTTGAGGATGTATTTTTTTAAACCACCATAGGCAGCAACACAGCATTAGATGTTGGCCTGTAGATTCTAGCACAGGGGTGTAAGCAGCTCCCTGCTCTCTGCACACAGCCCCTCTTCCTCCTTTAGCACCCCCCTTCTCTCTTATTAGCTCCTTCAATATTTTAACAACTATTTCCCTATATTAAATTCCTTCTACTTGATATACTTAGGGTAGTTTCTTTCTTCCTAACAGGACTCTAACTAATGTGGGATTACCTCTAGCTATCCAAATTCACCATTTGAATTGAATGGCTACGATACTTGTAGAAATATTAACTATGTACCAAGAACCACACTAGATGGATTATGAATTATCACACTTAATTCTAACACCAACCCTGACAGAGGGGTGTGAGTATGCCTACATTACAGATGTGGAGACTGAGGCTCTTAAGTTTTAAACAACTTGCCCAAGGACACAGCTGGAGAGGGAACACATTTCTTTCTTGGATCTTCAGTAACAAAAAGCACTACTTCTTGCCAAAGGGCTCCATCTTCCCCACAGGAACGCTCACCTCTCATCCTTATGTACCAGTTGGATAACTCCCAACTTAGAAAGTATGTACCTTTCAACTGGATCAAGGAAGAGGAATATGAGAATGCATGTAGGGGACAGAGGAACACAAAGACTTGAGTGTTCATTTCTCATGAGAGCTGCAGGGTGTGTGGGAAAAGGCACGGGACAGACGCTTGGGAGCTGGGTTCAAGTCCCAGCTACGTCACTCACCTGTTATGACCCCAGGCAGTCGCCTTCTCTCCAGATGTCTCAGATTCCACATCTGTAGAATGGATCTGCTATTCTGACACTCTCTACTTTGCAAAGTTATCTACCTTGGGGATATAAAAAGCTGTATCAGACACAGGGGCAAAGGTTTAAGTAAAATAAAGCCCAATTATAGAAGGTATGGTTGAGGCTGGTAAGATTCTTCCTTTTGGGGAGGGTTCCCAGGGTGTTTAACCACTGAGCCACATCCCTCAGCCTTTTTGTATTTTGAGACAGGGTCTTGCTAAGTTGCTCATGGCCTCACTAAATTGTTGAGGTTGGCTTTCAACCTGCGATCCTCCTGCTTTAGCCTCCCAAGCTCCTGGGATTACAGACATGTGCCACTGCACCCAGCAAGGCAGGTAAGATTCTTATTTGTCCTATAAGCAGTGGGAAATCATCTTAGCTTTTTAAGGAAGAAAATAACAAAAACCATGGTACAAAAGATGATGGCAGCAAATGACAAAGAATGAATAAATCTT
This sequence comes from Ictidomys tridecemlineatus, assembly GCF_052094955.1. Lineage (NCBI taxonomy): Eukaryota > Metazoa > Chordata > Mammalia > Rodentia > Sciuridae > Ictidomys > Ictidomys tridecemlineatus. The sequence continues at coordinate 273,118 of NW_027522412.1, forward strand.
AGTTCTCAATTCATGAAATATTGTAATGTTATCCCTGTTTCCCAGATGGTGAAACTGTTGAGAGATTAAATAATTCATCCAAAGTCACATGGCTGTGAAGGAAAAAAGAATCTTGAGCTTTGACTGGACAGATCCATGTAATGAGATGGATATGGGCTTGCTTCTTGATGCCCTTCCTCCTCAGTTTCTATTCAGGTGTCCAGTCCTTCTCCGCAGTCCCAGAGCCTGTGGGGAAGCGGCCTCTTGGAGAGGGGTAAGGAGCTCAGGCCCGAGCTCATCAGCATGGTCCATCCTTCTGTCACTTAATGGCTCAGGAATGAATATGTCACTCAATTAGGGCCCATGAATACAAACAGAGGCTTGCTGGGGGCTGCTGGGAAGTTTTCCTTCTTGTGTTTCTAAGATAAGTCCTGAAAAGAATCTTCTGTCTCCTCAAAATGGGACAGGGAAACGACAGCCCTGGAAATGGTTGCCAGCATTCTCACAACTATGAGGGAAGCCAGCTTCAGTAAGACACCAACACTGTGAAGGGCGAACAGCAGAGAGATGGAAAGAGACTGGGGAGAATGAATGAGTCCATCCTGTTAGTCCAGGTAACTGTCATGGGGGTCCTGTTGCCTAAACATGTCTGTAGGCTCTGTAGTGTCTGTCTCAGGCTCCTCATCTGAAAGTCACTCTGTCACACACCTTGGAAAACAAAAAGATAAAAAGCCTAATCCAGAAAAATCCTCACACGATACTCTTGCTGGCAAAGCCAGAGGAAACAAGAGAGACTATGGACAGAAGCAGACAGGCCAAGCTCCGCCTACTCAGCCTGCAATCCTCCTGGGCTGCATGTCCATCTGTGCACACATCACCTGTCGTGTCTCCGATCTCCAATGTCTACAAAATGCAGGACTCATGGTTCTCTTCTTTGGCTGCTCAGCCCTCTTACATATTTGGAATCCCACCTGGGTAAATATCTGATGAATACATTTCAAAAAAATCAAATAGAAGACAAATAGCAGTCTCTTCAAAATTCACGCAGTGGGTCAAGGTAACAAACACTGTTCTGTTAAAAAGGATCAAACACTTTATTCATCTATACATAACACTTATAAAAAGCAAGCAAAATCAGGATGTTTTCCTCAGCCATCCTTTCCACATTTTGTGCAGTTTTAGTGAACTGTAAATCACTGAATTCTTCAAGCCTGAAAGAGAAGAGAGGGTGAGAAAATGGAGGCTGTTGGGATGGATGTGCAGAGAGGTTCAGGGATGTTCTATGGAAGATTTTTCTAGAAGTGGGGCAGTGATGGGCAGACGGGGATGCTCCGAAGCTCAGGGAGTGAAAGGTTACCAAAGGTTATCGTGACTGGTAAGGGGGAAGTGATTCTGGTCTAGGTATCTATCTGTTGAAACAGTGATATGGATGCCAATAAAACCTGAGTCCTTGGGATAAGTGAAGTTTTGAGTTATGAGTGTGTTGTCAGCCTTTGGATTTGGTAGATCTCTTAAAAAGGAGAAAGACACAGATAAGAGCCTGTATGCAGCCAGCAGAGTAGTGCATGCCTGTAATCCCAGAACTTGTGAAGCGGAGGCAGGAGGATCCCAAGTTCAAGGCCAGCCTCAGCAATTTAGTGAAACCCTGTCTCAAAATAAAAAATAAGGGCTGGGAATGTAGCTCAGTGGTATGGCATTGGCCTAGGATGAATGATGTCCTAGGTTCAGTTCCTAGCACTGAAAAATAAAAATAAAATTAAAAGGCTCAGTGGTAAAGTGCCCCTGAGTTCAATCCCTAGTTATATATAGGAAAAAAAAAAAGTCTGTGATTGGGCATCCTTGCTCCTTCCCCCTCTCAGGCTTATATTCCAAGCACCTCAGCTTGCTGCTTTTGTGTCCCTGTGTATGCTGCCTACCTGCTGTTCCCACCACTTTCTGCCTAGTAGACTTGATACTTGCTTGAGGATTCCTACTCCAAGAAATGCCAAGATGGTCTCATGCACCTGTGCTTGCTCACCTCCCGAGTGGCACTTACCCCATTGTATAGTGCCTATCAAAGGACTTACCCGTCCCTCTGGCTAGATTGTGAGCTCCTTGAGGATGGGGACCTTGTCCGATAAATTTCTGCATCCCCATTGTATAGTACAACACTCTGAAGCACATAGTAGGTGCTCAATAAATGCTTTTGAAATGTCAGAACAAATGCACCTTATTCAGATAGGTAACCCTCTAGCACCCCTAGGTGACCCTCTAGCACCCCTAGCTGACCCTCTAGCACTCCTTGATGACTTAATCATAACTACATGATGAGACAGAAGAGCTGCTCTGGGGGGCGCTCAGGGCAAAGACATAAAATGGGATAAAATAAGTGGGAATGCTATTTGTCTGTCAGATCTGATAGGCTCCTACTCCAGGATGTTACCATGGACTTGACTTCCTTCATGTGGAGAGTGATATCATTCAGGGTGTATGTGGCCCAAAGAACCCAATAGTCTTTTTCACTTTTAGATGTACACAATGACCGTGCTGTGAGTCTGGAATGCACATCCCCAGCACTGTGCTTGTGAGCATGCTGACAAGGTAACAGGATTCATTCCAGACATGCCCGGTATTGGGGTTTGAGTGATCTCTTTAAAATACCTGGCTCTGCCTCCTGTATACTGCCTAGTCTGCTTAGAATCCGACATGTTTTTGAACTACATCTCCAGCTCTTTAAACAATTAAAAAACCATTTTTTTTCTTTTTTTTTTTGGAGTCAGGGTCTTGCTAAGTTCTTGAGGCTGGCCTCAAACTTGCGATCCTCTAGCCTTAGCCTCACAAGTCACTGGGATTACAGGCACATGGTGCTGTACCTGGCTCACTGAGAACCTTTGAAGGAGTTACTGTGGGCAGTGAAAGGGAGAAAGCCACAGGTACAGGTAAAATTATTAACAACTCTGGCTCCTGTGGCCTGGCCCATCTACCAGGTGACTACTTGTGAACTGACATAGGCCGACAAGAAGCTCACAGCTCCTTTCTCTGCTTCCACCCTTTTTAATTTTCTCCCTGGAGCAACCATTCTGGTAAACCTCACCCACTTGAGAACAGAGGCCGGTAACTTATTACATAAGGCGCTTTTTAAAATTACAGCCAGAACTAACCAGGAACTGGAGCAGAATGCAGGGAGTTAGCTGCACACTGCAAAGTTCAATGCAGCAACCCCAGGGCGCTGAGTCACGGCTCGAGGCAGATGCACAGACCATGATAATTCCCAGCTCACCTTCAGGAAGCTTAGTCACAGACTCCTTGGAGTTCAAACATTTAAGGTAAATACACAAAGCGGAGGAACGTCACCATGCAGCCATCTTCTGCTACTGGTGGACAGAAACCTCCTCGACTAAACACATTCTCTTCTGGGCTCTGCCAAACAGAGATTCTCAGAAGGACTGTAGCAGGGAAAGGGGTTATAAACAGTACTGGAACAGAAGTCCAGAGACCTGGGTTCTAGGCCCGGCTGGGCCAAGCTGCGTGGTGCGTGACGCTCGCTTGTTGGTCAATTACCTCTTCTGTAAAATGTTAGGGGCTCTAAAAAGGGGCCCGTAGGAAGCTTGGACCTCAGTTAGAACTCTCTGAAACTGCAGGGAAGTGCGCCATGTATGTGTTACATGTGCTTCTATGAGAGGGTTCAGAGTTTTAGACAGATTTGCAAAGGGATCCAACATTTGCAAAGGGTCAAAACCCAGCAGATTAGAAAAAAGGCCCTTTCTGCCTTAATGTTTTCATTTCAACAAAAGTGTTGGACTTAAACTCCCTGTATTTGAAATAGACTGAAATTTCCTAACAAAACACAAAAAAACTGCTAACCATAAAGAACAAAGTTGATAAACCGGACTAAGCAAAATTAAGAATTTCTTTTCACCAAAAGTTATCATTAATAGGGTGAAGTAATAATCCTCAGATTACCTATATAACATATATAGGACATGTAGGCTGTAGCTCGGTGGTACAACAAGTATTTGGCATGTGAGGCCCTGGGTTCAATCTCCAGCACCAGTAAACAAATAAATAAAGGACTTTTATCAAGACTATGTAGAAAATTCAGGAAGAAAAAGGCACACAACTCAATAGAAAAATGGGCCAAAGACTAGGCTAGATATTTCTCAAAAGAGGATATCCAAATAAGCATACAAAAAATGCCAAGGGCTGGGGTTATAGCTCAATGGGACAGCACCTGCCTATCTCATATGCGGCACTGGGTTTGACCTCAGCACCACATAAAAATAAATAAATAAAGGTATTGTGTCCTCCTACAAGTAAAATATATATACATATTAGAAACAAACAATGCTCAACTTCCTTCGTCATCAGAAAAATGTAAATTAAACCCCAAGATGGCACCAATACCTAGTTACTGGAAAGAACATACACTATCAAGTTCTAGCCAGTGGGTGCTGCAACAGGAACTCTGCTAGTGGGACTGTAAAGCTGGACAACTATTTGTTATTTATTAACACTGAACCTTCACATGCTCTGAGACCTAGAAATTCTCCTGGAGTATACTCCTGACCAAAATGCATGCGCATGCTCACTAGAAGATCAGTACAAAAGCATGCACAGCTGCACTATCTGACATAGTCCTAGACTGCAAACCGCCCAAGTGTCCATCAACAATAGGGTGGATGCACCGGGAAGACTGCAATGGGAATGAATGGACTCCTGCCACTCCCAACCACATGATGCGCCTGATGTTCTGAGGACTAATGAGAAATGAAGATGCAAAAGAGCACATATTCTCATAAAGCTCCAGAATGGGCAAAACAGAACCATGGCATTGAGAGTCAGGCTGGTGCAGAGCCTTGGGAAGCAGCGCCTGTGGGGGGGAGTGGGAGAGTCCTTGGGCACTCATGCTGCTGTGCACACTGGGCAAGCTGTTGGGGGTGTTGGCATGGATGGCGGGTGGTCTCTGACCTCACAGAGCTTACAATCCACAGGATCCTACTGAGCATGCATTAAGCTTGTTCTTTGTTTCTGCTTTCTTTCTAGAGAAAAGGGTAGTGATTTAGAAATTCTATGACTCCCCAGAACACTTTTAGATGGTCTCTGAGAGAAGAGAGCCTGGTGAGAGAGAAACTTGGCTCTGTCTTCTGCTCCTTGCTCAAAATGGTGCAATGTCCCCTTAGAAGCATCCATCCTCTGCAGTGAGATGCTCAGGCTAGTCATTACGATATGGATTAGTGCTGCAGAAGGAAGTTTTGCCTGGGAAGAACACAGAAATCTCCATCAACATAGGGTTCCTGAGGCATCTCTTATGCTGAGGTCCAGCCTACTTCAGTGACCTGCAGCAAAGTTAATGAACACGGAAGGCCTCTGTGTGACCTTAAGTGGAAGGGTCCCTGACAGACAAAATTTCCAGAAAACACTATGAGCCAGAGATATGACTAGGATGACTGGTCTCTATATTCCTATAATTCTATATTTAGATTTTTTAGGGAGCAAATCAGGAAGCCCCTTACACTCTTCCCATTAATTTCCAACCATAGCCAGACATACCTACAAAGAAAATTTCTCCTGAGGCAAAAGTACAACTTTTTCTAAGAACTTTCAGCACGGCATAGTGAGTGGTGTGCACCTATAACCCCAGTGCCTGGGAGTGTGAGGCAGAGGTGTTACAAGTTCCAGGCCAGTCTTGGCAACTTAGCAAGACCCTGTCTCAAAATAAGATCAAAAGGGTGAGGGGTGTAGCTGAGTGGAGAGAGTGTCAAGGTTCAATATATAGTACTGAAAAAAAAAAAAGCATTGGAAGAAAAAACTTTCATGTTTTTGTTTAAATTCGAAGTGAAAAAAAATTGGGAGAAACACTTTAGTTTTAAGAAATCAGAGAGGAAATGGTGACATTCTATTGTGTTTCAGGAAAGGGCTGGAGAGGATCAACTGAGGCATTCCAGAATCTCTTCAGGAACAAGACCAAACCTGCCTTGTTAATTCACTTGAATCTTTTGAAGCTGAAGTGGTAAAGAGGTATCTGACCCAGAAGTTAGTCTGACTGTCCAAAGCCAGATGGAAAACAAAGCAAGACTTTGAGAATCAGGCTCAGAGCCTCCTCCAGCTCAGAGAGCAGCCTCTACCATCCAAACCAGAACCTGAGTTGGGTCTGACCCCTCCTCTCCCTCTCTTCCTGTATTTTTTCATCACCAACTTGAGAAGTGACACCATCTGCTGCCACCATGACAGGCAGAGAGGCAGGTATGAGGAGGCCACAGTCTTTTATAGTATTGAGCTGTCTGGCTTCAGCTGCTGACCTGTGACCTTGATGAGAAAGACACTAGTCTACTAACAGCCTGGTCTAGGAGAAGTTGATATTATTTTCTAAACAAGAAACTCCCAGGAAAAAGAGGGGGAAAAAAACAATAGTGCTTAGCTTTGGAAGCATTTCTGTTCTCACACTGGAACATAGGTGTATCCAATGTTCAGGAAATTTTAAAAGAACTATGAGAGAGTGTCAAGCTATATGAGAATACACTACCATGTCCTCTAACAGAATATACTAGATGCATAATCCTCTGAGCTGGTTACAGATACCTGATTTCCATTTCTTTCTAGGAAGAGTGACATTTATATAGCATCCTAGATGCCTTTTTAGGCCTCGGAACTCCCTGTGAGTTGGGTATTGGTATCCCTGTTTCATGGGAGACAGGATCGTTAACATACCAAGGTTAAACAATGAAGAAACGAAAAAATAGAACCTCAAACTAACGTCTTCTAACCCCAAGCTTAGCCCCTTTGGTTAGCTGTCTCCCCAGGCTTACCGGAATTCTAGCTAAGAGGAAATCTTCCTTTCTACCCCTGTAGGGGTAGAGGCTTGCGAGGGAAGGAAGATGGGGACTACCTTAACGTCTTAAGATTTTCACAACCTAGTAAGACAGGCATAATTATTTCTGTGAAATTAGAAATCAGAAAAACTAAGCAAGTGGTTCAAGTCACAGAAGTCAAGATGTGAACGCTAGTCTCCAGGGTTCACAAGTCCCTGTCCCTGGCATTGCACTCAGCACCTCATCATAGCCCATGACTGCCATAAACAGAAACCACAGTACTACGTAGGGAAACCCACAGAATTTGAAGAGGTGCTCGCCATTCTCCAGTTTCTGCAGCCTCAGTGCCAGGTTACATACTCTCTGTTGCTCTACTTCCACGGTGCAATGTGGCATCCTTAGAAGTGAAAGAGAAGCAAATAAGTGCTCAGGGGAAGCAGCGTCCACACCCCCCCACCCCCCCACCCCCCCCACCCCCCACCCCCCCACCCCCCCCCACCCCCCCACCCACACACCTGGGCTGCAGGCTCTGCAATCCACTGCCCCCTGCTGGCAATGAGAAAGAATAAGCAAAAGAGGCTGGATCAGTCTCATTCCAGGCTGGAGGTATAAGAGATCATGATGATGATGGCACTTTTATTAGAGGAAAAAAATCACGCTTATTGAAAAAAAAAAAAACCCAGAGCCTGTAATGGTGGCACATGCCTGTAACCTCAGCAACTCAGGAAGCTGAGGCAGGAGGATTTCAAGTATGAGGCTAGCCTCAGCAACTTAGTAAGACCCTGTCTCAAAATAAAAAAATAAAAAGGGCTGGGGATGTGGCTCAGTGGGTAAGCATTCCTGGGTTCAATCCCCAGTACCAAACAAATACACCAAGAAACAAAAAACTCCAAACAAAAAACACCACACAGAATAGTATGACAGATCTCCACATTTCCCCACTCACTATAACAACATATCGGCTCAAGACTAATCTTGTGTCATTCACTCCTTATTCACTTCTCTTTATCATGCTTTATTTTGAGGCCAGGGCCAGGCACTGTGATATTTCATCCACAGATATTTTAGTATGTTATCTCTGGAAGAAAATGGTCTTTAAAAACCCCATAACCACATTATTAACACAACTAAAAACGTAACAATAATAATTCTAATATTCCTTATAGAATAGAAAGCCAAGATCAAGAAAACAAATCGTCAAGCCTCGAGAAGGATCATGGCAAGGGAGTGGCGATCATGCAAAGCCTTAATTAACAGCCTGAATCACTCAAGCAAACAAAAGCACCTCACCTGTAGTCTTGCCAGGATAAACCAGCAAGAACATAGATTAAATGATGATCTTACTTTGAATTGCAAAGTTTTGCACCCGCAAGTGGTAGGAAGATCCTTACTTCAAATCTTTCTAGAAGTTCAGGAGGGCGATGCTATGTCCTGAGGCCCAAATGTTGAATGGGCCCCCAGGCAGCTGGGCTGGAAGACACTGAAAGACCACACCAATGCCCAGGAGATCACAAATGCAGGGGGAAGGTGCAGGTGGAAAGATCACTCCCTTTCTGGGGCTACTTCAGTCCTATTTGCACCTAAGATTACCAGTTTCTATTAATACATCTGTATTCTCTAGATTTCGAGCTCCTGGAAGGCAGAACAGTACTGTGTTTGCTTCTATATCCAGAGTAGCTAGCACGTGAGAGATGATCAACATGAAGGAGGAAAGCCAATCGTTCCTTGGGAAGAATGGGGAGAAGAGCAAGTTCTCACACAGTACTTGTGGGACTATGAATCAATATGGTCACTTTGGAGGGAAAACATGGCAATATCTAAGGATATGTTCAAATGTTTAAGGCCATAACACAAGAACAGGATGTAAATAAAAAACAACAACAATAACAATAAAAGGGAACATTCAGAGAGTAAAAAAAGAGCTGGAAGTGAAAAATGTAAGAGCAGGGCTGGGGATGTGGCTCAGTGGTAAGGAGTTTGTCTGGCATGTGGGAGGCCCAGGTTCCATCCCAGCATCACACACACAAACAAGAAGGCAGAACAAAAACTCAACAGAAAGATTGGAAACTAAAGTTGAGAAAATCTCACCAGAAATTAGCAAAAAAGCAAAGAGGTAACACACAGGAGACAAAAGAAAGAAAACTCTGCTGGGCACAATGACGCACAACTATGACCTCAGCAGCTTGTGAGGCTGAGGCAGGAGAACCACAAATTCCAGGCCAGCCTCAGCAACTTAGCAAGGCCTTGTCTCTAAAAAAAAAAAAAAAGATAAATAAAAAGGGCTGGGGATGTGGCTCAGTGGTAGAGTGCCCCTGGGTTCAATCCCTACGACTGCAAAAAAGAAAATTCAAGTACTAGTCTGGGAGTCCAATATCTGAAGAAAAGGAGTTCTAGAAAGAGAATAAAAACAGATGGGAGGAAATCATAGAAAGATTCAAAGAATTTTTTCTTGTATTCTTATATTCTGAAGTTTCTAAACTGAAAGGACAATGATTACCCAATACAACAGACAAAAACAGAGTTATATCAAAGCACATCACTGAGAGATTTAAAAGCCTTGGGAAAAAAATAAAGACCTAATGGTCTTCCAGAAAGAACATGCATGCATCAAGGATTAAGAATCAATGGCTTTGCACTTCAACAGCATCTCGCAGTGAGAACATATGGCAGCAATGATCTCAGAATTCTAAAGACTAGAATTTCTAATTCTAAAGAGAGATGATTTTTAATTGATATCCAACTTAAGTATTAATTGTGTGTGAGGGTAGATAAAGAAATTTTCAGCCATGCATAGCCCCCAACTTTGTATCCTACGCACCCTTTCTCAGGAAATCACTGGATCATGTGCTTCACTTCATCAAAATGGGTACGTACACTAATAAAGCGAAAGACACAGTGACACTGAATTCCCACAAAAGACAAAAGGACAGGTGGAGACACTCTCCACTGCAGGGGAGGAAAAGATATCATGTGGCTCATAACAATGTTAAATGCCAGCTGGGTGTGGTGGGGCACATCTGTAATCCCCGCTCTCAGGAGGCTGAGGCAGGAGGATCATGAGGTTGAGGTCAGCCTGGGTGACTTAAGGATGCCCTAAGCAACTCAGTGAGACCTTGTCTCAAAGTAAGAAATAAAAAGGGTTGGGGATGTGGTTCAGTGGTAAAGAGCCCCTTGGTATGATTCCTAGTACCCACCCCCATGAAAAAAAAGTTAAATGCTAAATGCTGACTTGGCGAAACTACAAGTATTTTAGGATGGAGACAACCAGAGAATAAGCATGGTGAGGGTGGATGCAGGAGTCGAATTCTGATCCCCCATAGTGAGACACCAACAGATTGGACCTGAAGATAAACACTGAAGGAGCAAGAGAAACTCATTATTCTCAGAAATGGTAATAAAACCAAAAATAACTCTAGAGACCTGGAATTATCTCTGAAGTGGGGGAAGAAGGGGCGGGAGTGCAGGGGACTGCTGTTTTACAATGTTCTGTATGTGGAACTGCGATAAATATAAAATCATAAGGAAAGAAGCCCTGCCAGGAAGGAGCTGTTGAAACATTTGACAGCACCTCAACTGGTGTGGCTTTTTTGGGCTACCAGATGACACTGCTCCTGGGCCTGTTTTTATGTTACTAAACATCTCAGTGTGTGACACTCAGAGTTCAGCCTTTCACCAATACTCAGGGAAAGTTAGTCGTATTTTGGTTTTAACCAGGAGCACTAAGGCCACTCAACCCAGCTGGTGTGTGAATTATGGCTTTTCTCTCCTTTCTTTTTCTGTAGGGTGCTGGGGATCAAGTCTGCAGTCTTATGCATGCTAGGCCAGCAGTCGCCCACGGAGCCACAATCCAGTCGCCGCCATATGTATTTCCTAAAGTTCTTACCAGCAGTAAAAATGCCTTTGGTACTCTGTCTTATACTGGAAGGTCTCACGATTGCTGAAAGCCCTGTGAGAAAAAAACAAACAGGACACCAAGAAAACCGAAAACAGATGTTAGTTATCTTAACAGTTTTAAAACCTGAAACTAAATATTCTTTCTAGTTATCTAGTAAAAGCAGCAAATCCAGCTCTTCTGCTGCCACAGAGTGGCAGTGAAAAGGGCATCAGGACTGAGGGTCAAGACCCTGGAGGGACCAGCTCTGGCACCGCCCAGCTCTGTGAGCTCGGAAAAATGACTGAACTGCTCTGGGCCCAGGCCAGCTCACCTTAAAACAAGAAACAGAGAGCAGGGAACCCTCAAAGGCCATTTTAGGAATTTCAGTCCACATAAGGTTTTTGGTTTTCAATTCCAAAATGTGAAAAGATCAAAATAAAACAAACAAACAAAAAAAACCCCAAGTTTTTTTTTTTGTGTGTGTGTGTGTAGTTTTTGTTTTTTTTAAATCTAGGAGAAAAATCTCCATCATGAAAACACATGTATTCAAGTGAGGAGCCACAGTACAAGTCTTCCATCCCTTCAAAGCAGCAGAGGTCAGACTGTTACTAGGACACGTTAAAACAAACAACAACAATGGGCCTCAGAACTTTGCAGCAGGGAACATAAAAATGTGTGCTCTGAAAACCTGGGCAGGTCCTGATGGAGAGCGAGAAGCCACCCAGGACAGCAGTGTTCAGCACTGTGATTGAGAATTACATCTAGCAGGGAGGCCTACACCTGGGAGGGGCTCACTAAAAGCTTAATAAATGATAAGAGGAGAAGGCACTCATTTGAGAGACATTCTCAATTTGTAATTATTTCTTTACTGGCCGACCTCGTAAATTACCTTTACCACCTCTGGGGAAGTGGATCTCTGTAGTTTCCGATTTTTTCTGACATTTGGGGAGGCCCTGGGGAAGATGCTGTGAAATGTGGGCCATGCCAGAAGGAACCTGCTGAACACAGACTGAGACACATCTAGTGGCTGGGGAGAGCAGTGTCCCAGCTGGTGTGATATTATGAAAACATTAAAAATGTCACCAGTCTCCTTCCTTCTTAGACCACCATGGAGAACACAGGCCCATCTTTTAAACAACTTCTAGAAGTTATGCTCTTGGAACGAAAAGCAGTGCGTCTTCTCCCTTTGACAGTGATTTGGGATATAGAAATCTGAAAAAAGGATTTCCACCACCTTATTTCAAGCCAATGAAAATGTAGATTGGGGGCTGGGGATGTGGCTCAAGTGGTAGCAAGCTCACCTGGCATGTGTGCGGACTGGGTTCGATCCTCAGCACCATATACAAAGAAAGATGTTGGGTCTACCGAGGACTAAAAAATAAATATTAAAAAGTTCTCTCTCTCTCTCTCCCTCTGTCTTTAAAAAAAAAAAAGGAAAAGAAAATGTAGATTGGGAAAAACCCCAAAGTGTTGGAGCTTTTCTTCTTCCCTGAGGCAATCTCTCTCTCAATCTCCTGGGGAAGAAGGAAGAAATAATACCTCTCCACTGCACACAAAGCCTGCTTTAACTGTAGCTAGCACGTCCTCGCTTCAAACACAAACATACCCAGCTGCACCACATCACCGCAGTCAGGATCATGAGCAAGTTGGAGTGAAGTTTCTTCCACATCTCTGTTTCTTCCTGGAGGATCCATAATGTGATTTATTCGTTGCTGTAAGGTTTTGGGCAATGTCATCAGCTGAGTGAATTGTCCTTCTGGGCTTTTATCTATCTGAGGTGGGGAGAAAGAGAGAGATGATGTCTATGGAAGTGCTTTGAATTCTATAAATATTCAGAGACACATGGCTTCTATTTAAAATAACAAAAGCAGGGATCTCATATTATGTGGGGCTCCCATGCATACATATGTAATTAAGTGTGTTTTTTTATTCTGTTAAAAATAAAGTAAAATCAAATCAAATCACACAAACAATAAGCACCCACACCTAACCTAGGCAGCATGCTAGGGAAACTCTCTTCTTTCTTAAACTCAATGTCTTCATGTTTAGAGTACCAAGTTCCTTCAAAAAGGATAATTCTTTTCCTATAATACTCCATTTTGACAAAAGAAAAGAAGAAAAGCCTCTTTTAAGGATGAGTTTCTGACTTTCAGTTAAAATTTCTATTTGTCTCTAGTAGTTACAAAAGGTGGGCTACAGGTAACAAATACCTATCAAACCAGGGCACTTAGATCATCTTCCCATGTTAAATGCAGCCTTGAGTTAACATCACTGGATCACACATTCAGTAATAGAGGGAAACATGTGAATTTGTGCTTCTTGTCCTTACAGCCTTTTACATACTACATTGGACTTCACAAATTGCAGGAATATACTGACAAGGAAGACTAATATTCACTTTTCATCCACTGGCACATAGTAGGTACTCAAAATATATTAGATGAATGAGGGAATGAATCAATATAACTTAGCTGTTGTCACTTGCTAAATAAGACTGAGCAATGTGAGTGGCTCTATTCCTAATGAGTTCTAAAGTACACTGTGAAAGATACATGAATAAAACATACAAAACTATGCATTAGACTCTTCCTGGAAACCACTGAATCAAAAGGTAGTCACAGGACTGTGACCAGACCAGCTTCACCGTTACACTTTACTGTGCTTCATGGAATCACATTTTTAAAAAGTCTACATGTAAACACTGCTTGCCTGCCAAGAGGAGAATCAGCAATGCTGCCGCAAGCAGCACAGCATGTAATTTTATTTAAAAAAAAATAATATATATATATATATATATATATATATATATATATATATATATATATATTCACTTGTAGATGGACACAATACCTTTATTTAATATACTGCTGAGGGATCGAACCCAGTGCCTCACACATGCCAGGCGAGCGCTCTATCACTAAGCCTCAAAATGCAGCCCCCACCACATTATTTTCTAAGTAGGAATTTCTGTTATATTCTTTTTTTTTTTAAAGAGAGAGCGAGAGAGCGAGAGAGCGAGAGAGAGAGAGAGAGAGGAGAGAGAGAGAGAGAGAGAGAGAATTTTTAATATTTATTTTTTAGTTCTCGGCGGACACAACATCTTTGTTGGTATGTGGTGCTGAGGATCGAACCCGGGCTGCACGCATGCCAGGCGAGCGCACTACCACTTGAGCCACATCCCCAGCCCTCTGTTATATTCTTTTAAAAAATGTTTGGGCCTTAACTTATTTAAGAGAATAGTTAAAAAACAAAAAACCTTGACAAATAAATGTATGAAATTTTAGATTCAGGTTTTCTAACTTTGATCAATTTTCTTAATAATTAGAATTCACTCATTCTATTATATTTTTCATTCAACAAACATTTATTTTATTATACTTTTTAAAAATATTTTTTTTAGTTGTAGATGGACACAATATCTTTTATTTATTTTTATGTGATGCTGAGGATTGAACCCATGAGATTTTTTAGCAAATCTGCCCAATCTGGACCTTACACAACTGGTGCCAGCGGCGGTCCTAGAAGGAGACTCCCAGCATGTAAGGCAAGTGCTCTACCACTGAGCTACAACCCTAACCCAACAAATATTTATTAAGTCTACATATATTAAATGCCTGAATTTTCTAGTTTTGTTTAAAAAAATATATGCAAAGAAGAAGGAAATACCATTAGTGGCTCCATTAAAGATACACAGGTGTTTTTTACAAAATCTAAATACCTCATATTTATTACTAGGATTGTTCTACATTCATAGGTTCCACCTTTATGTATCATTGGCTATACAGATGACAAAAAAATGTTCATATTTCTGTAGAATATCCTATAAATGATTTTTATAGATTCTTGTTTTGAAGCCATGTATTGAAATAGGTCAAAAGGATATTATATTTAAGTTATGCTTTGGCAATGAAATATAGATTCTAGGAATTTTAGAAATGCCAAAATGGCTTGAGTAATATGAGGAATTAGAAAATAGTGTTTGCCAATGCTTTCTCTTGAGGAAAAGAATGCACTGGAATTTTTATTTGAAATCGTATTTAAAGAAAAATTACTAGGTGACATGTTCAAGTAAATTAGTAAAATGATTATTTTTATTTTTAGATTCTCATTAAAGTGTGAAAGTGAAAGCAGTTAAATTGTGAAAGTCAAAATACATTTTAAAAGTAGATATAAAAAGGCTACATATTATATGATTCCATTTATATGAAGTGTCCATTATATGAAGAGTAGGCCAATCCATAGAGACAGAAAGTAGATTAATGGTTGCCTGGGGGAGATGAAAGCTGGGGATTACTAATGGGTATGGGTTTCTGTACAGAGTGATGGAAATGTCCTAAAATTAGACTGTAGTGATGGCTGCATAACTCTGTGAATATAATAAAGGCCAATGAATTGTGTACAACTATAATCCCAGTGACTCAGGAGGCTAAGGCAGGAAGATCTCAAGTTCTAGGCCATCCTGGACAACTTAGCAAGACCCTGTCTCAGAATAAAAAAATAAAAAAGGGTGGTGGGTATGGCTCAGTGGTACAGTGCCTCTGGATTCAATTTTATGTTACATAAAAAATACATCAATAAAACTCATATTTAAAAAAAAAGTAGACAGAGTCCTGTGATGGTAGACACTGTGGCCCACCACCCGGATCTGAGGTGGACCAAGGTACTGGGAAAGTCAGCCAAGTCCCCCTCCCGGAGTCCTTCTTAGAACTGTCTCCAGCCAAAGGGAGTTGCCTGTATCCAATAACTGGACAATGCCAGAGTACAAAGCCTAGCCTCTGGGTCAAGTTGGGACAACTCTGAGGGGCCCTCTGGCTCCCAAGCACCACCGCAGGACCAGAAGCCTTTTTTAGCAAATCTACCCAATCTGGACCTTACACAACTGGTGCCAGGGGTGGTCCTCGCAGGCAGACTCCAAGATGGAATTCTGGAGCTGCTATGGAGCAGAAGACCAAGTGGAAGTCTGTGAAGTTGACACTCTTTCTGTTGGCCAAAAGAGTAAAGAAAAAATAAAACATCACCCTGGGAGAGATGGTAGTGATTAGTACCAGCTGCAGCCCTCTAGGATGTGGTGGCTAATTTTGTGTTTCCTTGGGCTGGGCTGTAGCGTTCAGCTGCTGAGTTCAACACCAGTGTAGATGTTGAGTGGAAGGTATTTTTAAGATGCAAATAACATTTAAATCAGTCAACTTTGAGAGGGGTTGAATACCCTCTGTGATTATGGATAGTCCTCATCCAATCAGTTGAAGGACTTAAGAGAAAAGGCTAAAGTCTCTCTCCCAACCCCAGGAATTCTGCTTCTAGACTCAAGGCTGCAAGGCTGACTCCTCCCTGGGTCTCAAAACTCAAAACTTGCCAGACCTCATCAGGCACAGTAGCATATGCCTATAATTATGGTGACTTGAGAGGCTGAGGCCAGCCATCAACAATGTCAGGAGACCCTGTCTCAAAATAAAATAACAAAGGCTGGGGATGTAGCTAAGGGGCAGAGCATCCCTGGGTTCAATTCCCAGTAATGAAAAAAAGAAATCACTGGATCCCACAACTCATGAGCCAATCTCTTAAAATCAATCTCTCTCTCTCTCTCTCTCTACACACACACACACACACACACACACACACATTCATATTCTCTCTCTCTCTCTCTCTCTCTCTCTCTCTCTCTCTCTCTCGATCTCTCTCTCTCTCTGTTGGTTCTGTTTCTCTGGAGAATCCTGACAAACACAAGGATTGATGGACCACCATTATATCCCCATTAAGTGTGGCCCTTATAGGGGCTGGGGATGTGGCTCAAGCGGTAGCGTGATCACCTGGCATGCGTGTGGCCCGGGTTCGATCCTCAGCACCACATACCAACAAAGATGTTGTGTCCGCCGAGAACTAAAAAAAAATAAATATTAAAAATTCTCTCTTTCTCTCTCTCTCTCTCCCTCTCTCCCCTCTCTCACTCTCTCTTTAAAAAAAAAAAGTGTGGCCCTTATAAAACCAAATAGAGCCTGGTGGGTTTCAGCAGACTCTGTTACAAACTCAAGCAAGTAGGAACCCCAACAACATCTGCTGTGCCAGATGTGGTAAATCTTCTAAAAGCAGATCAATAAAACTATGGGAATGCCTTTGGGATCACAGACATAGTGAATGAGCGCACTTTTCTCCATCTCAATTAGGTCAGAGGATGAGAATCAGCTCTCCCTCATGGGACAGAAAATAGTACACTTTATGGTTTGCCTCACAGCTAGAAATCCCCCCCCCTCTGTTATACTTGAAGGAAGCTAGTTTATTTAGACATTCGGTATATCACCATGTTGATCTAGATCACTGACATAACGTGTCACCTGGTGAGCTATAAGGAACAGGTACACCGGAGGCCTTGGCAGATAGATTCATTCCAGAGGATCTGAGATACTGATGAAGATTCCCAGAGCCTACCACCTAGGTGAGATTTTTAGAGGTCAAATAATCTTTTTTTTTCTTTTTGGTATTGGGAATTGAACCCAGGGGCACTTAACCCAGAGCCACATCTCCAGCCCTTTTTATATTTTATTTAGAGATAGGGCCTCACTAATTTCCTGAGGCTGGCTTTGAACTCACCATCCTCCTGCCTCAGCTTTGTAAACCACTGGGATTACAGGTATGTGTCACCGTGCCTGGCAGGTCAAGTAGTCTTGATCCCTAAATGCTGGGACATCTTCTCTAGAGAAGAGATTAACTTATGGCATCTCATGTCTCTCACCATTAAGACAGAAGCACAGTGATGTGCTGGGCCTCCTTAGGTTCTAGAGGCAGAACAGAGAACAATGTTCAGACCCAATACCAAGAGAGAGGAGAGGATGACAGCTTTACCTTTCCTGTCCACAGAATCTAGCTAGTCCACTGCATGGGGCTCAGATTCATCAACATGGTGTACTGTGACAGAAATCATGGGGCTCACTTTAGAGAAAAGGAGGAGTGGAGGGACAGCAAGTGGGCACTGGATCACGGCTCCACTGTACTACCACCCAGTGGAACAATGGTTCTCAAAGGGGGACAATTTTTGCCCCACACAACAAATAATTTTCTGGCTTAAAATTTTAGCAGGTCGCATGAAAAGGTCTATGACAGATACCAAGGAACAGCTAAGGCACCAGCTTGGCAATGATACCCTGTGGGGATGGTGTAGTAGATGTCCCAAATTAATGACCACTGCATCATACCATTCCAATTGACAGAGACATAGGTCTGGGAACCGAGTGACCTGCTTAGCATCACCTCCAATGACCACCTGGGAATTAGTATGTCTCATCTTAAAACTCTAGATCTGTGGATTTAAAGGTCCCAGTTCTTAGAGGAGGATGGCTTCTCCCAAGACACAGCAAATATCTCACTAACTTAAAGTTAGGACTTCGATGGATCACTTTAGAATTCCGTGCTGAAAGTCCAGGAAATGAGGTACTTACATATCAACAGGAGTAAATGTCCCTGATCAGTAGGAGATAGGGTTGCACATACAGATCCCTTAGCATCCCTTGCCAAGATTTTTTTATATTTATTTTTTAGTTGTAGTTGGACACAATACCTTTTTATTTATTTATTTATTTATATTTTAAAAAGATATTTCCTTTTTGGGATGGGGTTGTGGCTCAGCAGTAGGGTGCTCGTCTAGCACGTGCAGGGTGCTGGGTTCGATCCTCAGCACCACACAAAAATAAAATAAAGATATAGTGTCCAACTGCAACTAAAACAAATTTTTATTTATTTTATAAATACCTTGGACACAAAACCAACTGAAAACTAGATCATACATCTGCTTCTGCAGATCACAGGGAGTTTGAATAAGCTTAGCTTTGTACTAAAGGAAATTCCAATCCTTTTCTTTTGCTCAGTTTTTAGAAAAGTTGGCATGTAGAAATATAACCCTTCACTGTCCTCTAGATGTCTCTCTGAAGAAATTCTACGGATACTGACATTTGGGGTCCTCTAATAAAATAGCCAAGTACTTGGAACATGATTCTATATGAAGCGCATCAGCTGGTATACCCTATCTGTCACAAGGAACTCTCAGTCTGCATTTTAGTGCCTCACTTTGTAAAAAGAGGCCAGAAAAAGCATCCAGATATTTGAGGAAGACCTCTAATATAATAGATGAGCGAATGAAAGGAACTAAGAAAGACAAATAAAGGGAGCAAGAAAAAAACTTCAAAATTATGATAAAGATCATTAAAGAATTGAGGAAGAGATGATGCATTAATAAAGCAAGAAAAAAGAATCTCAATGGGACCCGAAAATTCAGTAGAAAAGTTAAACAATCAATCTTGAAAGATTCTTCCAGAAAGCTGAACAGAAAAACCTGAGGAAACAGGAAAGAAAGGAAAAAAAAAATCAAAGCAGGAGTTCTACAAATAACAGGAATTCCCAAAAGAATAAACTAAGAAAGTGGGTATGAGGACATTATTTCAGAAACAATAGATTTCCTAAAACTAAACTTCATAATTTTCCAGATATAAAAGGCCCACCAAGTGCTCAAATAATAAATTTAAAACAGACGTGTACAAAAATAAAGGCAAGTCATCACAAAAGTTAAAAATAGTGGCTGAGTGTGGGGGCACATGCCTATAATCCCATGACTTGGGAGGCTGAGGCAGGGGGATCGCAAGCTCCAGGCCAGCCTTAGCAACTAAGTGAGGTCCTAAGCAACTTAGCAGGTCCCTGCCTCAAAATAATAAATAGCTCAGTGGTTCAAAGCCCCTGGGTTAAATCCCCAATACCAAAACAAATAAACAACAATAAAAGTCTGCAAAAAGGAAAATATCTTAACACTGTCAGAGAGATTAAAAGGGGTCATATACAAAGGATAGGCAATCTGAATACCACCAAATATTTAATGCAATACTGAAAGAAGAAATGAAGCTATGACTTAACCTTCTGAGGGAAAATGATTTCTACCCTAGAATTTGATATCTAGCCTATTACTGACTGAATGATCCATCAGTGAGAGAGATTTATCAGAGGTATCTGATCTCAAACACTTGCCGCTCTCACAATCTATGTGAAGAAGGAATTAACAGAACATGCTTCACCAGAATTATGAAGGAGGAAGACACAAGATCCAGAAGACAGAATAGCAAAGGACAGACTAACAAGGGAAATTCTCAGGGTGATCACAAAAAGAAGTTAGGTCCCTAATCCTAGAAAACAAGTAGCCTAGGAAGGGACAGAACAGAGGCCTCATGGAAGAATGTCCTCAAGGGGCTGGGGAGAAAACACTCAATGTACTTGATATAAGTAGATGAGTTTTATAGATCTCTGAGAGGTGGAGGATTTTTTTTTCTTTTTCCTGTGGTGGGATTGAACCTAGGGCCTTCCCCATGCTAGGCAAGCACAAGCACTCTACCAAATAAACCAAGCAAGCGGGAGGGGGGAGGCAATTAACTCCAGGAGAAACAAGTTGTACAGGAAAGGGAATTTCATAATACTGTATCTCAGCAATAAAAGAGAAGCTGTCAGAGCCCTGGGAGTGGTGCTCAGTGGCAGGGCACTTGCCTACAATGTGCAACATTTTGGGTTCCATCCCCAGCATGAGGGGATTGTCATAATGAAGTAAATGCTGAATATTAACTTAATGAATAGTTATAAAATAATTATAGTGGAACATGAGGGGGTGAGGTAAGAGGGGAAAAGTAAGAGTGAAACAGGAGAAAAATACTTGTGTGTGTTGATGGAGTAGTGTAAGAGTGAAAAAAAATCCTCGTTCTCACAGTAGGATGGCAAAAATAAAGTATAAAGCTGAAAACAGTCAAGAAAGAAGTCAAATCCTATTATTTAGAAGGGGGTGGTAAATATCACAGGAATCAGCTACAAAGCTGAAGAAGCTGCCTCTGGAGTAGGTAGAGAAAACAGGGAAGGGCAGAGCAGGGAACTGCTATTTTTTGTTACAAACCTCAAGGTACCACTTGGCTTTTAAACCAGGAGCAGATATTTTGATAAAAGTAAAAAATTTAAAAAGCAGAAAACAAAAATACTTTAACTTGAAGCAAGCATGGCAAAATCCGTTAAAATGAGCAATGATTGTTCTGGCATTTCACATTATCTGT
Source organism: Ictidomys tridecemlineatus (assembly GCF_052094955.1). NCBI lineage: Eukaryota > Metazoa > Chordata > Mammalia > Rodentia > Sciuridae > Ictidomys > Ictidomys tridecemlineatus. The sequence continues at coordinate 293,823 of NW_027522412.1, forward strand.
TCTTTTCTTGTTTTAAAAAGAATTCCTGCCACACAGTGGTGGATAACTACAATTCAGCAACTCAGAGGGCTGGGGCAGGAGCATCACAAGGTCAATGGTAACCCAGTACCAAAAATAATAATAATTCCTGTTCCTTAAAGTTGTCTTTTCAGTTCAATTCCCAGTACCTCATGTAGCTGTTGCCTTAGGAGCGATGGAAGTTATTTCCCACCTACGGTTTACCTCCAGTCTGCCTTGCTGGGTTTTATACACCACTTGGGGATTCTCCTGTAGAATGCTGCTGTACAGCTCGCGGAAATGGGCCATGTTGGGCAGTACAATGTTCAACACTTTTGTCTTATCCTCTCCAATCACCATCCGAAAGTCACCTAGTTAAAACAGACAGAAAAATAAACTCCCATTTAGAATCCCCATTTGCATGTAGAACTGTAGCCCCCACACAGGGGGGCTGCTTCGGCCTGGCAGGATCTCTCACCCAGACACTTTGCTTCCTTAAAACTGTGAACAACTTACCCAAGGAAGAGAGGTACTTATTTAGAGCTTCTCAAATCACAAAGCCCTATAGACTAGTGAAAACACAGTTACCTAAGTACACAAGGTAATCATCAGGGAGAAGCTAGTTTCTTTTCTTTTTTTTTCCTAATGCAGAAGATTCTATACTTATAATCCTTTATCTTAAAAGCAATGCTCTGCTTGTGGCCATTCATGGAGACAGGAGCTGTGTATTAGCACTTGAGATTTGTCCTTGTCATTGCTCACTCATTGTGGATCTGTTTGCATTGGGGCTTCTGGGGAACTTTATGAATGTAATTAACCTTATTGCATTTGATGAGGGCAAGAGCAGTGAGTCTTAAAAATCCCAATAAGAAGAGGTTTATATTTAAGATGAAATTAAAGGCAGATATAATCTGAAAAGTTGCAAATGGTGAGAAATGAGGGTTATGTTTGCCTGTGACATGAAATGAGCTGAAACATCAATAACAAGCACAAAGAGCAACTTCTGAAACAAAATGCAAAGTGCCTGCCTCTGCTACTGACAATCATCAGAGAGACTCGGAGGAAAACAGAATGTTTGAGTGAATACCCAGTGGGCGAAGTGAATTCAAAAGAGGCTGGTAGGAGTTGGGGTGCAGCTCAGCGGTAGTGTGTGCTTAGCAATTGTGAGGCCCTGGGGTTCAATTCCCAGAACAAAAAAGAGAGAGAGAGAGAGAAAGAAAAAAAAAAGGAAACTGGACTCTCCCAGGTTAAGCACAGTGAGAAAAAATATGGCTGAAACCTTTCTTGGACAGAGAGCTAAGTGCCAGGGAGGTGGCAAGTAAGGGCAGATGCCCCAGATTCTGAGAAGCCCCTGGGACTAGTAGGATGGTATAATTTGTTATCCAAACTAGGTCATTTTAGAGGATGAAGAGAGCACTACAGACAATTACACCAGAACAAGTATTAACTGTCAAACCAGGGCACACTGGTTATCCTTGCCAATTTACTGTCTCTAGATGGGAGAAGAATTCAGAGACCTCTGCCTGCCACATGGATTTTTCTAGAGCCAACTGGTGTCTTATTTAAGGAAAAATAAAAATATAAAGAGGTCTGCCAATGGTCTGAATAGGATTTGTCCCCTCTGAAACTCATGTTGGAGTTTAATGTCTTTGGGGAGGTATTAAAAGGGAAGAAACTTGACTCTGGGGCTTAGAGGTGGGGCCTTTTAGAGATTAATGAGGATTAGATAGGTTGGTCAGGGTGGAGGCCCTGTGACTGAACACCGGCAGCCTCCCAGAAGACAGACATATGTAAGTTCCCTATCACTATGTGATGCCCTGCACCATGTGGGACTCTGCCAGCAGGGTCATCACCAGATGTGGTCTCTTGGCCTTGAACCAGAAGCATGACCTCAAATAAATCTCTCTTCTTTATAATTTATCCAGAGAGGCTGCATTTCAGTAAGAAATAAAATACACTGTTTTTTTAAGTTTCAAAGGTCCAACTTACACAATAATTTGGTAGAATGCAGCTGGGGATATAGGTTTCAGAAAACCAGAATTCTAAATACCCTGAGGAACTTGACCTTGGCATAGGCATTGACTCTTCAGGTGAAGGTGCAGAAGAGATCCCACCATAAGACACTGCCCAACTTTGAATGAATTTGTTATTTTGTTCCAATTTGACTGATTGATTATAGTGAGGGATAAAAAGCAGGGCCTCACTTCTGCTAGGCAAGTGCTGTATACCTGCTGCTACCCTATTTTAAAGGGACAGAGAGTACATAGTTAAAACCAAGGATCACTGCTAATGAGGGTGTTGAGAAACTGGTCCTTTTACATACTGCTGTTGACATCAGAAACTGCCAAAATCCTTGGAGGGCAATGAATCAAGAAACCCCAAGGCTGGTGAGCAAGCCTAGAGAAATAAGAGGTAATGTTTACTAAACATCTGGTACACATCAGGCACTGCTCCCCGGGCTGTTGTGCTGCCCCATTTCACCCATGTAGCTCTCCTCTCTGACAGACCATTCCTTCTCCAGTTAGTAGACAAGGCAACCGCCACAGAGATTAAGTACTTGCCTAAGACTTCCCAGGAAGTATGAACATATCAACAATAGGCTGAGGCTGGGCGCAGGGGCACACACCTGTAGTCCCAGTGGCTTGGGAGGCTGAGGCAGGTGTTCAAAGCCAGCCTCAGCAATCATGAGGTGCTAAGCAACTCAGTGAGACCCTCTCTCTAAAATTCAAAATAGGGCTGGGGATGTGGCTCAGTGGTCAAGTGACCCTGAATTAAATCCCTGGTAGCCCCTCCCCCTGAAAAAAATGGGCTGAGGACATAGCTCAGGGGTAGAGTGCTTGTCTGACATGGGTAAGACCCTGGGTTTGCTCTCCAGCACCACAAGAACAACAGAAACCCTGTTCGTTGAAGTGTTATTTGCACTGGAAGCAAGCCAAATGCACAATAGGGTAAATGGATAAGCTATGATGGTAAATCCATATCCTATCACGGAGCAACAGTGTACCACCATTAAAAATTACAGCCATCATATATAGCAACATGGAAAATGGTCGTATAATAATGTGGGTTGTATATAATGAGGGTTCAGAAGTACAACAAAAAAAATGCAAAAAAGAAAAACCATGAACAACTAGACAAAGGGATCTTATAAAGATGGGGGGTTACAGGGAAGCTCAGTGGCAGGGGGCCTGCCTCGCACGCACAGATGTGGGTCCATCCTCAGCACCATGCACACAAAAGAAGTTATTTTTGCTCTAATAAAATATACACTTATTCTGGGTTCTGGATATATGTTCTGTGCTATCTCTTAGCCTTAGCAAAGCTTCATAAAGTTGAAATGATTCCAGTTTTACAGATGAGGAGATTAAGGTTCAGAGATAAGGTGCCCAAGGTCCAAGTGTCTCTCAGTATCAGAGTAGTTAACATTTTAGGCAACCATTTCCTCTGACATTTTTCCTCACTTCTATAATGCTGATGTATTACTTCTAACATTTAAAAATAAATTCACAAGACATACAGGTGTGATGACAAATGTGAATGGAGATGTGGCTGGGTTAACTTCCAAATGTGCAAACCCTGATGCTTTTATTGAAAACTCCTATTAATCTTTGAAGGGATGAAATGTCATCAAACTCTAAATTTCACAGGGCTGCCCCTGAAATGAAAGATTACTTTGCACCACTGCTGAGTCCTAAATATCCATGTTAATCCTTTTCTTTCTATACTTTCCACACACACAAAGTTCTTAGAGTTTAGATAGTAGATGGATAAGCTATGATGGTAAATCCATATCCTATCATGGAGGAACAGTGTAACACCATTAAAAATTATAACCATCATATAAAACAACATGTACTCAATTGATTAAAATGTAAAAGCAAATGAATTCCAAACCTCTCCCTAAAGAACAACTGCATGCCATGACTATAGGACCTAGAGAACACCCTGGACTCTGAGAACAAGGACTAGGCTCGTTCAGTTCTGCAACCCTGGCCCCTCCTACACTGCCTGACACAGAGAAGGCACATGGATAAATGTCTGCTGAATTGAATTTCTCCAACTGCCGCACAGCAGAATCCCGAGCCCAGCCACAGGGGATGGTAGGTAAACGGGCTGATTACTTGTTTCTTCAGAACAAAGTGAATAAAATCATGGGCACAGTGTGAACCAGCATCTGATCATAAGAATCAATTTTCTTATCTTTAGAGATCTGTTTGCAACAGATTGAGAAAAACTGACTCTTAGCTTTTATTTTATCTTTATTGCTGGTTTTAACTCTTGAATGTTCTACCCAGAGAATTGCCAGAATAATTCAATAAGGCAAACAAAAGAATAATCTCTCTTTGGATTTGATGCTCAGAGATTTGTAAATCATCTATATCTCTGTGATCCAGGCATGCAACCAGCAGCCAGGGGCATAATTATGAACTTGAGGGTGGGAGAGGGGTGCACAGCACCAGGGAAAGATTCTTCCAAGGTTGGCAATGTCCCAGGGTGATTTGAGTCAAGTTATTTAGCTTTTCTGAGTCAATTTCCTTCTCTGTCAAATGGCTTTACAATCCTACTAATTCCACCACCTCACAGTTGCTTTCAGATTTACAGAGCTAATGTATTAGAGAATATTTTGTTAAGTAGTAAAGCAGATACTGCTGATAGTAAGATTTGTACATAGGATGGGCAAACTGGCACCGTGATGCACACCTGTAATCCCAGCAATTTAGGAGGCTGAGATAGGAGGACTCCAAGTTTGGGGCCAACTTGGGTAACTATGTGAGACACCATCCCCAAATAAAAAACGAAAAGGGCTGGAGATGTAGCTAGCTCAGTGGTAAAGAGCCTCTGGGTCCGGGGTTTAATCCCTGGTACCAAAACCAAAAAAGAAACACAGGATAGGCAAAGGATAGAAGAGAGAGGAAGCCCTGCATCTAAGATAACAATTATTGGTTAACTTTTCCTTTTTAAAAATTAGTCACAATATTGCTGTTTTAAAAATTAGTCACAATATTGCTGTTATTTCAGTTCACTGAACATCTGGGTGGCTACTAAGCCCCAAGAGCTGTGTTAGACACTGGAGATAACAATGATCTAGGCCCTACCTCAGGCAGCAAATGACACAATTTGTTCAGTGCAGGATTTTATGTGGTAGTTCAAGGACTGTAGCCCAAACTAGATAGTTTCTTTTTGCAGTTCTAAGGACTGAACCCACGGCCTTAAACATGATAGACAAGCATTCTACCACGGAACTAAATCCTCAGCTCTTTTAATTTTATATTTTGAGGCAGGGTATCATTAAGTTACTGAGAATTTGCGATCCTCCTGCCTCGACCTGCCTAGTCTATGAGATTACAGGTGTGCACCACTGCGTGCGCCTGGTGTGTCTGTCCTGATACCACAGTTATCTTGTTCTGAAGTGGTGTCTATGTGGCTTTGACAGGCACTTCCCTAATACAAATAACGTTGAGCATCTTTTCATGTGCTTATTGTCTATTTATATATTCTGTTTGACAAAATCCTCGCCTGTTTTTAACTTGGGTTATTTTTATTGTAATTGTTAGAATTCTTTATATAGGGGCTGGGGATGTGGCTCAAGCGGTAGCGCACTCGCCTGGCATGTGCGGGGCACTGGGTTCGATCCTCAGCACCACATAAAAATAAAGTGTCCATCAAACACTAAAAAAGTAAATATTAAAAAAAAAGAATTCTTTATATATTTTGATAATAGTTCCTTGTCAGATATATATTTATAAACATTTTTCCTACTTTGTTAGTTGCTTTTTACTTTCCTGATGATATTACTTGCAGCACAAGTTTTTAATTTTTATGTGGTCTTATTTTTTTTCTTTTATTGTTTCTGCTTTTGGTATACATTTTGGAATATATCTGAGAAATCATCTTTCTAATCTAAAGTCACTCTTTTAAGAGTTTTATCTCTTACATTTAACTGTTCTATCTATGATTCATTTTGAGTAATTTTGTGTGTGGTATGAGTTAGGGATCTAACTTCATTCTTTTGAAATAGGACAAAATAAGTACCTTGTATTTTAAAAAATGAGTAAAGCAAGCAATGACACATTCTTTTAAACCCAGGTACTTGGGAGCCTGAGGCAGGAGGATGCCAAGTTTGAGTCCAGCCTGGGCAACTTAGTGAGACCCTGTCTCAAAATAAAAAAAGAAAGCAAGGGCTGGGAATATAAACTCAGTGGTAGAACACCTGGTAATTTAATCCCCAGTACTGCTAATAAACCAAAAAATAAAAGAAACCTAAGGCAGTTTTTCTAAGAGCCAGCCTAATGCATTACTCAAAAGGCATTCTCAAAAATATCTCCATAGCTGCAGGAAAGACACTGTACTGCACCAACTCACACACAGAAGAGGGTGAGGTAAGAATAAACTACTGAAGTACTGTTATATAAATCTGAATTATTTTTCTTTTTTCTACTTTAGAGAGGTATAAAGTGAGACCCTGGGTTCAATCCCCAGCACCAACCTCCTCCAAATCCTGGAAACACAAACAAAGACAAAAATTCCTTTCCTCCCAAAGACAAATTAAACCAACCAATAAATAAAATGTATGTGTGTCAGACAGTGGAAAATGTTGTAGAGGAAAAAAGTAGGGGGCATGGAAAAACAACAGGCAATATTGGGGTAGCAAGGAAGACCTCAGATAATCCAGGATGGAAGCCTGTGGGAGCCCTGGGAGCCAGCAGGACCATGAGGAGAACTGTCCCAGCTGTGACCCAGCGCGTACCCTTCACGGAACAGTGGGGGGTGAGAGCAAGGGTTCTGGGATTAGACTCTCTGAATTCAAATCACAGACTGGCACTTACATGAGCTACAGCACCCTCAAACGAAAAATGGGAGCCATATAGGAATGAGCTTTCCCGTTGGAGGGAATGAATGAGTTGATACGTGTAAAGCACTAAGAGAATCCCGACACAGGAGTTACCAGGGAGTCAGACGTTACTCATGATCTGTGTCCTTTGGAAATGCTACCTTTTAAGAAATAATCAAGTATACACTGGTCACAGAGGTTCCAGCTGTGGCCTCAACCAAAGGTTAAGTCGGTCAAGGAGACAGCAGGCCTCCCAATCCTGATGTGGCCTCCTGAATCCTCTGAGTCCCCCTGCCCCCATGACCAGAGCACCCAGTGGCACTGCTGGCAAAGTTCTGGAAAGTATTACATCACAGAATAAATCTGTTCACTCCAGAGAAAAACATGTCTCCCTACTGGCTTTCACCAGAATCTAGGCATGAGGAAGTTTACTCCTGCTTTAGAGCGCGGGCGCACACACTGATTTTCCTCCCCCAAGAATCGACCGGCAACTCCCTCGCTGCTTTGCTTGTTCCTAGAAGTCAGCTTGCCTGTGTTCAGGCAATCTGGCATGGACAGCAGTCCATTCATTCTCTCCCTGGACAGTGCTAGGAGGTGTTTTTTCACTCCTTAAGGACCTTAAATGGACAGATGAACTAGGGCTGACAAGTTCCCATCCACCTAAATTTTCTAATTTGAACATTTTTTGTCAACATGTAACACGTTTTCTAATTCTGGCTGGGCTGGTGATATAGCACAGTGGTCAAGTTCTTGCCTAGCAAGTATGAGGCCAGGGTTTAATCTCCAGCACCATTCAATCAATCAATCAGTGGGTACGGTACACACACACCTGAAATTCTAGCTACTAAGGGAGGCTGAGGAAGAAGGATCACAAGTTCAAGGCCAGCCTCAGGAGCTTAGTGAGACCCTGGTCTCAAAATAAAAAAAATAAAAAGAACTGGGGATATAGCTCAGTGGTTAAGGGCCTCTGGATTCAAACCCAAATACCACAGTAAATAAACAAAACAGTAACAACCATTTTCTGAGCACTATCAATGAGATAAGATGCTAGGACTTTTATATATATTATCTCACTAAAAACTTCTTTATGAGATACTTATTTCTACCTTATAAATAAGAAAACGGGGGGCTTGGAAAGAGTCAAGCAACTTCAGAAAGCTGGTGGTAGGTCCACCATGTACTAGATGAGGGACGATGGTCAGGTAACCTCTCTGAGCATCAGTTTTCTCATCTGTAAGATGGGACAATAACACAGCAACCAAATCAAAAGGCTCTCATGAGGATTATTAAACTAGTTATCACATCCCAAATATCGAGGGTAGCTCCTGGCATACAATAGTGAGTGTGGCTTTCTCCAGCCATAGACTTAAGGTCATGGACCCTTCCCCTAGACGTCCCCTCGTCTTCTTGACATATGCTGTTTTTTCAGTTCACCACTGACTCACCGTGCCTGCACATGTTTACCAGTGTGAAGTTCCTTAGAGCAGAAGTTCTATCTTCAGCTCTTTGGGTATGAGTCGATGACTCATTTGATAAATGTTAAGCCAGGATCGTTACCTAAAATTAGTCATTTTTATAGTTTGCACTTACTTAAGAAAGCTCCAGGTGACTATTTCAAAGTCATTTGGTATTCTTTTCCTGTTTACTGAAGTGCTGACTTCTAAGAATAAGTGAAGGACTAGAAAGCTTTCTCGTCCCTAATTTTGCAGGCCTTCTTCCTCCACCTACTCCTTTCTCATCCATCATTTACAATAATGCTGCCATAAATAGGGGCCCCAGAGCAGTCAAAGTGACCTTTAAGTACTAAATAAAATGTACAGGTTATTATTATTCATAGTAATACCGACAGATCTTGACTCTGTCAGTAACTACTAGCAGGAACTTGTCCAATTATCGCAGAGAGGCACTATTTTCTCTATCCCTTCCTCTTCTCTTCTCCTGGAAGGAGAAATGTTGAACTTCACAGGCAAGGGACCCCATATAATCTCTCAACTGGGAAAAGATAGAAAATGTCAAAGTTGTAAATCAAAGAGAGGCTGGGTGGGTACTTTCAATACTGGAATATTCTGAGGTCCTGGGAGATTTGGATTTAACAAACGGTCAGAATTCTTTCAATTCAAGGATACTAGGTTCTCAGAAGCCTAGGAAAGACAGGAGGAAAATTGGCCTTTTGACACAATGCCTGAAGCAAGTCTCAAAGCTGTGAAAATGACCTACTCATGGGACCTACATCCTTTTCTACCCTTACCAGTCTAGTTCTAGCAAAACTCAGCTACAGATTTATAGCAACTTGAATGACACTTAAGAAAATCAAAGACTGGGGACATTGCTCAGTGGCTGAGCATGTGTTCAGCAAGCATGAAGTTTGGATTCAATTCCCAGGACTAAAAGAGTCAACAGACAGGTAAAAGTAGTTCCATTACTCTCTAGTCAATATTCAGAATTTATTAAAGAGAGCTTCCAGCCAGAATCCACCTTGCACTATGCAGATGTTATTACATGGGAGAAAAAAATAAGAGAGGTAACACTGTGGGCCCCAGAAAGCAGTCTCATCTTCTCTCAAAGTGTACCCATCACAAGAGGCTTCTTCTCTTTTTGAGGTGCTGGGGATTGAGCCAGGGCCTTGTGCATGCAAGACAAGCACTCTACCCACTGAGCTCTATCCCCAGCACCACAAAAGGCTTCTGTGATGCTTTTTTTCCACGTGGGAGTTTAGGGAGGGAACAACTCCAAAAATGGACTCTCTTTTCCCACTCACTGCATGCACGTGGACCCATTTATTCTGATAAGTAGTCACGCTATTCTTTGCCTCTTTTTTTTTGTCTTTTTGTTTTTTTGTAGATGAACAGCACACCTTTATTTTGTTTGTTTATATGTGGTGCTAAGGAGTGAACCCAGTGCCGCACATGCTAGGCAAGCACTCTACCACTGAGCCCCAGCCTCAGGCCTACTCTTTGTCTCTTGATGAAGGGCATGGATGCTGCCAGGTGAAGCTGGAAGCAAAAAAAGGTCAAGGTTACTTCACTTCTGTTCTTTCCAGTGTTGCAAATACAGCTGTGCTGTGCTAGATGCATTTTAAGAAGAAGAAAGAAGAATAAGACCTCTGAAGGCTCTTACAGCATTAAATTTCCATGAAATATTATCTGTGTTGAGATTTGGAGAATAAATAAGCTGTTTTGAGGACCGAGTTCTCTGACTTACACTTAAGAAACTGGGAAAGACATAATTGATTTAAGACAGTGGTTTTTAAACTTTTTAAGTAGCAGATAATTTTTCTTGTCAATGAAAGAAAAAAAAAATCTTTTTTGTTTAATGGTGCTGGGGATGGAACCCAGGGCCTTGTGTATGCTGGGCAAGGCCTCTGCCACTGAGCTACATCCTCAGTTTGTAACTGAGATCTTACACGGGACCTCACTGTATGAAACAGGCAAATGTGATGCTCCTCTGGCTGCAGCTTGGGTGAGGAACAAGGGGCCCCAACCTTTCAGCTCTCTCCTCACCCTTTATAGGACCTGTTCCCATCTCTGAGGAACACAACTGGGGGAAAGGGAAAGAAATCAACATTTAGACAAATTAACAAACAAATATATTAAATGAATGGGGAAGAAGGGAAAGCTTTTCCTTCCTGTGGAGTAAAAGGATTTGGAAAATCACTACTTTGGACCAATGCAGTAAAGACTGGTTTGAGCAAAACTCTTCCATGGGCGCTTAATTCAGGAGGGAAAGTTTGGTAAGAAGCAGGAAATTTCTGTGACCTTCATACAAACAGACTGCATATAAGGGAGGAAACACTGGTTACAAAGAGGCAAATGTTGCTGGTCTGTAGACTTCAGAAATGTGAATGTCATGTAAGAAAAGGAAAAGTGAGGTTAGCATGCATGAGGCCTGAGGCTCAGTCCCCACCACCAGACGATACAATAAAAACTAAGAGAGGTACAACTAAATTCAGTATATGATTTTTGACTAGGTCATGTACTTGAGAAAAAACATGTTATAATGGACATTATTGGAATGCCTGATATTTGGAATATGGATTATCAGTTTGATCAAAATTATCATCATCACCATCATCATCATGGGGACTAAACTCAAGGGTGCTTTACCACTAAGCTACATTCCCAGCCCTTTTTATTTTATTTTCAGATAGGGTACCACTAAATTGCTGAGACTTGCCTAGAACTTGAGATTCTCCTGCCTCAGCCTCTGAAATCACTGGGATTATAGATGTGGGCCACCTTGACCTGCTGCATCAGTATTAAATTTCCTGAATTTGGTAACTGTACTATGGTTATGGTCTAAATTGGACATGATATGTATGACCTCAAACACTTCAGGGAAAAACAACATCAACAACAACAACACAGTACATTTATATACAGAAAGAGCAATAGAAAGCAGGGTCCCGAGAGGAGCATCAGCATCACCCCAGAACTTTGTTAGAAATATAAGGTCTTAGGCCATTTCCCAAACCTACTAAATCAGCTGTCTGGGTTAAGGTCAATAATCTGTTTTTTAATTAATTTTTTATTTTGGCAGTACTAGGAATTGAATCTAGGGGTGTTTTACCACTGAGCTACACTCCCAACCCTTTTTATTTTTATTTTAAAATAGGGCCTAACTAAGTTGCTGAGGCTAGCCTCAAACTTGCAATCTCCTGCCCCAGTCTCCCAAATCACTGGAATTAAGGTATGCCCCACCACATTCTTTTTTTTTTCCAATAATCTTTTTAGTTGTAGATGGACACAATACCTTTATTTTATTTATTCATTTTTACATGGTGCTGAGGATCAAAAGCAGTGCCTCACACATGTTAGGCAAATGCACTACCACTGAGCCACAACTCCAGCCCTCCAGTTGTTTCAAGAAGCCCTCAGAGGCATACTGACTTTGAAAACCACTGGTACAGAGAGAATGAGAAAACATATAGTAAAATGTTAAAATTGGTGGATCAGGAAAATGGGTTTATGGGAATTTTCTGTTATTATTCTCAAAACCTTTCTGTAGATTTGCAATCATTTCAAAATAAAAATAAGCAACAGCAACAACCAAAAATCACCCTTGGATAATATCTAGAGGGGGGCTGGGATTGTGGCTCAGTGGTAGAGCACTCGTCTAGCACATGCGAGGCCCTGGGTTGGATCCTCAGCACCACATAAAAATAAATAAAGGCATTGTGTCCAACTACTTCTAAAAAATAAATATTAAAATAAAATCTGGAGGGTTGTGGAGAGAAGACGGGAGACACTGGATGTAGGCAGGCAAATCAGAAAGCTACTGCAGTAAGTGACACAGGAAGTGATAGAATTTACAAATAAGACCACTGCAGTCCCAGGGCAGGGTGAGGAGCAAGCTATTTGCATAGCGTTCAAATGACAAATCTCCTTCTTGAAAAAGGTTTGGACACACAGGACACTAACCAGAGTAGGAGAGTCCAGCGATCTCTATGAAGAGGTCTTCCTCAGAAAAGCTTTCGGGGAGCATGAGGAAAGCGGCAGTCACAGCGCTCTTCAGATTTTTATCAAGTGCTGACCTAAGGATGACGTTTTCATTCATTGCGATAATTTTCACCTGGAAAAGGCAAACATTCAGAAGAAAAATTTTAGAAAAGGAGTATTGCTCAAGCCACAGGTTGACACATATAGCTGGAACCATCCCAGATGCCGACCACTGAGGATCTTGGAATATTAGTTTGGTTGACATGAAATGATTACTATTCTAATAAGTAATCCCAGAATCTCCTCTTATGCCAAAATCAGAGAAATCTATCACATAGGAAGGGATCAGAATGCCAAAGAAAACAAAATTAATATTCTTTTTAAATGAGCAAACTCACCACAGGCTTTGAAAAAGAATAAACATCCTTTGGGAATATCAATATTTTTATTTTTTCATCTCAGTTTTTAAATTTTCTAGTGAGAGAAGGCATTTTCTTTACTCAGAACTCACCTCTCTTCTTGCCCACAAATAACCTAGGCAGTTCATGCTTTATGATTTTTAGATACACAGATTTGAAACTCGGTGAAGGAAAATGGAAAGAAAATTAGCTACAATTGAAAGATCGTGGGTTTTAAATATAGATCTGGGCTCAAATCCATGTACTTACAAACTGTGTGAGTTTGGGCAAATGACCTAACTTCTCAGAACTTAAGTCATCATCTATAAAATAGGGATAACAGATTTGTATCAAGGAATTGTCAAAGATTGAAAACAACAATAAATGTAAATGTTTGAGTTCGTGTTTTGCTAAATACAAAGCATTATTCTCCTAAATATATGTCAGAAGCAGTTGTCTTTGACTGTCTAAAATCCATGTCAGAAGCAGCTGTCTTTGACTGTCTCCAAATCCATTAAATACATTAGAGCTCCAGTCTGTTCTCAGAGTCTCGGTTTTTAAAAACAGTAAGGTAGGGCTGGGGATGTAGCTCAGTGGTACAGTGCTTGCTTTGCATGTGTAAGGCCCTGGGTTCCATCCCCAATTACTTACACACACACACAGACACATACACACAGACACATACACCACACACACACACAAAATGCACTCTAGTTAAGAGAATATGTTCAAGTCTCAGCTCCATCTCCTCCTAGCTGTGGTGATGGGCATTGCTCCTTATCAATAAAATGGGGTTAACAGACCAAATGAGATACGGTACATAATACATTAGCTGAAGTGAGCTTCCTTTGGTGTGCTACTTGGTACACAGGCAATGAATTTCTCTAAGCCAGGGGTTTTCATCTTTGCTAGCATTAACATCATGGGAGAGTTTATTAAAACACATAATAATGGGTCCAAACCCCAAAGCTTCTGATTCAGTTGCCCTGCAGGAAGGTTGAAAATGTATATTTCTAACAAGGTCCTAGAAAATGTTGAGGCTGTTTTGGGTTCAGGGACACCTTTCCCCCTGCCTTTTAAAATTTTTTTTTGGTGATTGAACTCTTGGGTGCCTAATCAATAAGCCACCTCCCCAGTCCCTTTTATTTTGAGACAGGATCTCACTAAGTTGCTGATGCTGGCCTCGAACTTGTGATCCTCCTGCCTCAGCCTCCTGAATTACTGGGATCACAGGCATGCACTAAAGTGCCCAGCCAGAGACCAAATTTTGAGAATACTTTTAGCTATTCTGCTTAGAAGGAGAATTACCAAATTGCTCTTCAGAATGGTTATATCAATTTATATTCCCACCATAATCTTTTTAAAACATCTGCTACTGACTGATTTTCTATACAAAGAAAAGAGTCTAGAAGTCCTTAATAAGGACTCATAGATATCTGAAATGTATCAACTGTCTCTAAACAACTTGGTGTTGTTGATAAATTTTCCTCCTTTAATAGAAAACAGGGCATATAAAATTGTTTTTTGCCAAATAATAATGCATTAAGATGGCATACAAAAGGCACACTCTAAGAAACTCCAAAATAAAGTTCTACTGGAAAGAGGAGAATGATGTTAGTTTTTTGTTGTTTAAAAAAAAAAAAAAAAGTGGTAGCACCATAAGACATAACTATAAATCAAGCTTAACAACCTAAATTCTAACTTTTGCCTTGTGTTATCCACCTTTTTTCTAAGGGAATATTTCCAACATCTATACCTCATATATGATAGGTAAGCCACTTGGTTCAATATCACCTCCTCCACCCTTATAATTATGAGAACTTAATAGACCTTAATTAAGCCTTTTGGCTTGGGTGAGTTTAGTATCTTTGCCATCATCTGCAGATTATAACACCAAGGAACAGCCCAGGAACAAGACTCGCCTAAGGTTGCACAATGAACCAATGGCAAAACCAGGGCCACACCCTTGCACTATGCAAATCAAGTTCTAAATATTTTGAGTTATCATCATGCATTCAGTTAGGGATGTATTCTGCTTGACTTATTTTGACAGAAGTTTAATAAAACAATTTTTTTTCAATGTGGAAATTGAACTGGGGGCTATAAATATGCTAGGCAAGTACTCAACCACTGAGTTGCATCTCCAGCTCCTGAAATTTTTAAAATCCTACAACACCTTAGAAGTAAAATTTGTATTCCATATGGAATCAGTGATCTAGGAAGGCAACTTACTCAACTTACTGGTGGAAAAACTGAGGGCTAGAGAAGTCAAATACCTTTCTCTAAGAAGTGACACAATGGACCAAGCGAGGTCCAGTCCCCTGATGTGTCCCCTGTGATACCATTCTGCTTCCATATTCCTACCCTTCAGTCTTCATCCTAATTCACCAGTCCTTATCATAATTATTCCCTCTCTCTCTCTCTCTCTCTCTCTCTCTCTCTCTCTCTCTCTGGCTATTACAGAAACCCAGTGAAATCAGAGGCTATTTTAAGGCGCTAAATACTCAAAGAGGCAAACAAAAGAATAAGTTTGGAAGATTTTCTCCTAGTTAACAGAATAACCAATTGTTCTCCAAGAAATCTGTTCTACTTAGGTTGGAAGAAAGCAGTCCAGTACTTAAGGTGAAGAGAGTGCAAATAAAAGCATCCTTACTCAAAGGGAAAACGTGAATTCTGAAGGCTCTGCTACTGTGCTGATCTGGTTCTTCAACGAAAGGTGAACTAGGAACTTGTCTCGGCAGCACTGTAATTTGTTGTTCAGAGTGAAAAGCCAGTGAACGCTTGGGGCACTGCCAGAGAGGCCTGGGAAAAGAAGAAAGTCCTCAGAGTTGTGAATAGCTGTTTGTACCTTACTGGGAATGCCCCGACCTGAACTGCATAGATAACATTAGCTCTAATGCCAGGGTGCAGATCTTGACTGCAGAGAGGAAGGGACAAAGCTCGGAGGGACTTTAAAAGGAGAGATTTGTGAGTACCTTTCAAGACAGAGAAAAAAAGAAAGCCACCCTCCATCTCTATAACAGTCACTGGGAAAGACTACTTGAATTGTGAAGAGTGAAGTTTCAGTTACAAAGAAGGCAACCCTACCTAGTGCTGAACTACTCAACCGTTGGCCAGAACTTTTTGATTCCAAATGGTCAGGAGGGGTGACTCTTCTAAATAGTCACTGCTTGAAAATGAAGAAGGGCAGAACACAAGAATGGGATCAAACCTTATCTATCTACTGGACTGGGGGATCTTCAAGGACAAATAATGTGGGGGGTCTTTTTTTTTTGGCATGCACAAAGAAGAACCTTAGTTGTCTTTTGAATAACTAAATGAATGGCTCAATCTTTGCATTTCAAAGGCTAGAAAACCAAAGGCTGGTTCACAGCAGGGAAGAGCCAAAACTAGTAAACCAGGTTTTCCAATTCCCAGTTCAGGGATCTTTTATACCAGGGGGATTTTTCCCATTTGAAATACATAAATAAATACAACTCTAATATGGTGATAGTTACAGGACTGTAAATATACTAAAAACCACTGAACTTTACACTTTAAATGATTGAATTATGGTATGTGAAGTATACCTTAATAAAGCTATTACAAAAAAACCAATGCTGCATTACTGGCTGGGGTGTAGCTCAGTGGTAGACACCTTGGCTAGCATGCCTGAGGCCCTGGGTTCCATCTCTAGAGCCCTGAAAGATAAAAAGAAACTTCAAACAAAATTATCTCTACAGGGCTAGGGTTGTGGCTCAGTGGTAGAGCACTTGCCTAGCATATGCAGGGCACTGGGTTCTATCCTCAGCACCATATAAAAATGAATAAATAAAATAAAGCTATAAAAAAATGTTAGGGCTATTGTTGTGGCTCAGGGGTAGAGTGCTCACTTAGCACGTGCAAGGCCCTGAGTTTGATCCTCAGCACCACATAAAAATAAATGAATAAAATAAAGGAATTGTGTCCAACTAAAACTGGAAACTAGATATTTTTTTTAAAAAATTTTAAATGTTACAAAATCATCTATACATGAAAAACAAGTGAAATACAAAAATCCCAAATTATGTCAAAGTAATTAGGGAACTGACTTTAACTTGCTTTAGTGTTTTTGTTTTTTTTTAACTTACAAAAGATTGTTCACATGTTCTATTAAGTAATTTAAATTCCATGGTTCTTCACTTAAAAAATATTTGCAGGGCTTGGGATGTAGTACAGTGGTGACTTGCTCAGCCACACACACACACACACACACACACACACACACACACACACACACACACACACACACATATAGCAAATGACTAAATGACTCAGAAACGTAAGTCTGTACTAGAAATCAAAACATGGTATCTCCTCAATTATAAGGTAAGTTGCTAGTAAAGTATAACAGAAATTTAATTTTAAATTCAATTTTTCCCAGAAATGTCCATCTTTTTAACTCCTGTATATTCCTTTTAAAGATTTAACTTGCAAGTAATTGAGGAATTCTATTTCAATTTGCAAAGTGCAAGACAATTTTGGAGTTTTAGACAATATAACAATGTAACTGCGTTTAAAACATAAAAACAAAGAATTCGTACTCTTTCTCATAATTCTTAAAATAACTACCCATTTTTCTTGTTGAAAATGCTACTATCCTTTCAACAGATTTGCTCAAGTTTGATTAATACTTGCTGCCATCTAGAGGGAAAAATGATTGCTGAAAGACTTACCACAGAGAAGTCCACTTAACTGTGATTTCCACAGGAGTGGAAAAAACTGGGGGCAGGAGCAGGAGGGAGTCACTTCACCTGTTTATCATTTTCACTTTTTAAAAAGATAAGTCTTTTTTTTTTGGTACTAGTGATAAAATCCAGGGGTGCTCTACCACTGAGATACACCTCCAGCCCTTTTTATTTTTTCTTTTGAGACAGGGTCTTACTAAATTGCTGAGGCTGGCCTCAAACTTGTGATCCTCCTGCCTCAGCCTCCCAGGTCCCTGGGATTCAGGTGTGAGCTACCATGGCAAGCTTTTATTTTATTCTCTAAATTAGGCAAGAAATGCATAGTTTTGTTTAAGGTAAATGTAGCTGCTACTCCTTGTCTTGGACTGCTTTTATTTTACAAGAACATATGACATTTAGATAAATTCTGAGATCAGGCCATAGGGTGTAGCTCAGCAGATCACATACTTAGCATGTGCAAGGCCCTGGGTTCGATCCCCAGAACAAAATCAAAACAACAAAACAAAACAAAAAGATAATTTCCAGTACTTACATTCTTAGATTTCAGGGCATCTCAGGTTTCTAACACCATTTTTTTTTTAATTTAAAAAATTCCAGGCATAAAGTATAGTACAGAGAATAACGCAATATTTTTGTATTTGATCTTATTTGATCTCAACATAACTGAGATAGCCAGGGATGAAGAGAAGGGAAATATCATTTTTCTGAATGGTTCTGAAGTATCAGGAATTTCAGAACCCTTGTCCACAGATGAAAATATCCCAAGGTGTGAGGGACTCTATCGGTGGCACAAGGTCACAAGATTAGTAAGGGTCACAACTGAGATCCTAACCTTAGCTCTCTTAGACTCTAACTAAAATGCCCATGTTCTTCCCAACATTAATACTCTGTTTCCAATTTTCAACGCTTTTGGGGCGTTGGCAGGGTAAGTACTATTATCCCTATTTTACACATGAATTGACTGACATTCAGAAAGATAAAACCAGGTGCCTGAGTTCGTATAAACTCCTAATAAGCAGTAGGAATTAATATGACCAAACACTTCTAATTCCATATTCATTTATCTTCCTATCAATAACATTTTTTAAAATATTTATTTATTTTTTAGTTATTGGCGGACACAACATCTTTGTATGTGGGGCTGGAGGATCGAACCCGGGCCGCACGCATGCCAGGTGAGCGCGCTACCGCTTGAGCCACATCCCCAGCCCCTATCAATAACATTTTTAAAATTATAAAACCCTTAGAAGTAAAATGAATATTTATATATTTTCAATTGCATTTATTTACTTAATTATGAGCTTTACCTGTTATCCAGTCTAAGAATGAGAAATTCATCTATAGATATTTGAAATTATTTCAGTAAGCTTATTGTTTCTGGATGTTTAAAAAATGTATGTATGGGCTGGGGGTGTGGCTCAGTGGTAGAGCACCTGCCTAGCATGTGTGAGGCCTTGGGTTCCATTTCTAGCACCACACATACAAAACAAAACAAAACAAAAAGCACCTGGCAAATTCTTTTGTTTGTCAGACACAGAAATTTTTTCTTTTTCTATTTGGGGCTATTTATGGATTATAGAGATTTGGTAAAGTATACTCCAAAAGGAAATTACAACCTTTCCTTTCTCCCTACTTAATCATCCCTGAAAAATTTTAAAATTTATGGTGAATATTCTTATTTTACAGTAATATAGTTATATTCCTTAGGTTTAATAAGAATCTGTTTCTTGGGCTGGGGCTGTAGCTCAGTGGCAGAGCACTTGCCTAGCATGTGTAAGGCACTGGGTTTGATCCTCAGCACCACATGAAAATTTAAAAAAGGTAAAAAAAAAAAAGAGTAAAATAAAGGCATTCTGTCCATCTACAACTAAAAAAAAAAAATTTTTTAAAGAATCTGTTTTACTTGGGTGGGGAAATATAGCTCAATGGTAGGGCACTTGCCTAGTATGTGCAAGACCCTAGGCTTGATCCTCAGCACTGCCAAATAATAATAATAATAACCATAATTATAAAATGATTTTACTGAAGGAAAATTTATAAGTGTACATATTTGAAAGATTTGGCTTGATAAATTTTTATACATGTGTATACATGTATAATATGCTCAAGTATTTCTGCATATTTTAATGAATTATACAATTTTTTCTGTTTTTTATTGGTGCATATTATTTATATAGAAGGGTGGGGGTTTCATTGTGGTATATACATATATAAATAAAGTGTAATTTGGTCAGTTTCACTTTCTAGCATCCCCCAATTCCCCTCCGCTTCTCTACTTCCTCTACCTTAGTGGTTGGTCTCCCTTCTATTTTCACTGAATTCTTTTTTCCTCCCAGTTTCATCCCTCCATCTTTCAGATATGAAAGAAAACATATCTCTAGTTTTCACATATGATACTGTGAGTCTGACTTATTTCACTCAAAATTATGATCTCTGGTTCCATCCAATTTCCTGCAAATGACAGAATTTGTTCTTTGTTGGGAAGAGTTTTATTCTTTCTGAATAAAATTCCATTTACACTACTAAATTTTAAGCCCAGGTTCAAAGCAAGAGCATCTTGACAGCCCATATACACAAATAAAGAAATTTTTCTGACACAGAACAAATGAACTATGACAGTAGAAATCTCTTATTTTTCCCCATAGCTCACTATAAAAGGAGGTAGGGGTTGCTGTTATGGGAGATACCTGAGAACAACCCATCTGCTATTTTTGGAGCCTAAGACCCTGGTCAGTATAATGAAAATTTTCCTTGGGAGGTGTATGAGATTGACAACTGTGACTAGTTAGCACAGTTCTTTCTTTTGCTGTACTGGGGATTGAATCCAGGGGCACTTTAACACTGAGCTACATCCCCAGCCCTTTTTATTTTTTATTTTGAGATTGGTTCTTGCTAAGGTGCTGCAGCTGGTCTTAAACTTGTGATCCTCCTGCCTCAACCTCCTGAGTTACTGGAATTCTAGATGTATGCCATTGCACCTGGCTCAAGTAGTTCTTAAAAAAGAAGCTTTCTCAGAAAATAGGCCATACTTTTGAAAAAAAGAAAAAAGATGATAGTTGCAAACACTTGTTAAAAGTTCAAGTTCCTTCCCACTTCTTTGTCCCTGTTCCTTTCTATCAAAGCCATGGAGAAGCCAAAACCCCACAGTCTCTTTCAGGAGCATCCCCAATGAGGTAAGAATATAGTGACAGGACATCACCACTGGCCTCAGGAGGATAAAACAGGGTCCAGAATACCATTCTCCCCTGGAATGACGGCCTGACTCATTCATTCACTCAACAGTTACTGACTGCTTTCTGTGTGACAGACATTGTCCTGTCTTTTTCGAGGAGACAACAGTGGACACGTAGTGCCCTGAGCTTCTAGAAGAGAAGATGAGGATGTACATAGTACAGACAGAGGTGCCACTAAGGCACTGGACACCTTCTCTGCCAACTCCCCAAATGGACTGACCCTGTACCTGAGGGGGACAATCTGTCTTTTACTCCCAGCATCTGACACCAAATGTGTGGGGCTTTTCTGTCACACCAACCAATTCTCCAACTTTTTGGACACCAGTTGTGTGTCCTACAATAGAATTTAATTTTGATATTATCTATCTCGAGCTATATAGAGAATCCTTAAGTTAGGGGCTCAATCCCACACAACTAAGTAGCTGTAAATTTCCACAATCCCTTCCTCTGGGTTGATAATTTGTTAGAAGGGCTCACAGAACTCAGGAAGGCTTACTTACTATTACCAGCTTATTCTAAAGTATCCAACTCAGGATCAGCTAAATAGAGTGATGCAGGGGTTGGGGATGTAGCTCAGTGGTAAAATACTTAACATGTGCAAGACCCTAGGTTTGATACCAAGCATATGAAGGAGGAGAAGGAGGAAGAGGAGGAGGAGGAGGGAGGAGAGATGAGGAAGGAATAAGTAGGGGGAAGGAGTATGAAGAAGAAAAGGAGGAGGGGGAAGAAGAAGAAGAGGAGGAGAAGGAAGGAAGGAGGAGAAGGAGAAGAGGAAGAGGAGGAGGAATAGTAGTAGTAGGAGGAGGAGGACAAGGTATCGTTGGGTGGGACTGGGAACTGAGCTCTGCGCCCACTCTAAAGACCCCATCCTCCCAGCACCTCAATGTGTTTGTTCATCAACATGGAAACTCTCAGAACTCTGTTACTGAGGGTTTTATGGGGGTCCCACTACCTAGGCATGATTGATTAATTCACTGCCATTGAGAGTAACTCAATCTCCAGCCGCTCACCCCTTCCAGAGGTGGGTGGAAAATGGGAGGTAGGGATGAAAGTTCCAGCCCATTAAGCACATTGGTGGTTTCTCTGGTAACCAGCCCCTATCCTGAAGCTATCTAGGGCCCATCAAGGGTCACCTGGGAAGGCTGGGGATGAGGCTTAGTGGTTTAGTGCTTACCTAGCATGCACATGCATGAGGCCCTGGGTTCAAGCCAGAAGGAAAAGAAAAACAAAAGAGTCCCCTCATTAGATGAACTCAGGTATGGTTGAAAGGGACTTGTTATTCCTAACACTTAGGAATTCTAAGGCTTTTAGGAGCTCTGTGCCACAAGCCAAAGACAAAAACCAACCATATATTTCTTATTATGTCACAATATCACAACATAATATCTGGACATTGGTAATGAATTATAAAGGTAATTCATTAAAGGTAGAAAGAGGAGGAATCTAATAGGCATTTCCATTTCCTAGAGTTCCATCTCATTGCAATCACAAGGATTAAAAGTCAAGTTAGGCTCAGAGACACCCTAATTATGGCAGCCTAAAAAAACACACACTCACCGGTTTTTGGAGGCGTCCAGCAATGTATAAGTTATTCCAGTTGAGGAGATCTTCAATTAGAATACTGGTGCTAATAACCCCATATTTGATAAGCTGAAAAAGGAAAGAAATGGGTGAAAAAAAAAGCCAAATATCAGCTTGTTTCTTATGCAAGTACAAAACATAAGGAAACACATCAAATTCTGGACCAGAGTAGGACCTTGATTTCCAAAGTCACTCAAAATGCCTTCCATGGAAATACCCACATCTCCACCAAAACTCTTTGAGAGGTTTAATGTCTAAAACAGATTTGGAACTCAGATATGGTTCAAGATACAGTTCAAAGTACAGGAGGTGAGGTGATCACAAACTTAGGTCCATGTGATGTTAAAGGCAGAATGGCTCTTAGACACCATTCTGCAAAAAAACCAAAACAAATAAAAAAAAAACTAGACCTTTCCAAATGTTTGAGAAATATTGTTTTAGTTCATGTTCTCCATCTGAGAAATAAAAAGCTGAGGCCCAGAAAGAATAAATTAAATACTCCAAATGGCAACAGTACTAATAGAGTTAAAACTAGGTCCTAGAGCCAGGCATAGTATGCACCTATAGACCCAGATATTTGGGAGGCTGAGGCAGGAGGATGGCTTGAGCCTGTAGTATGGGACCAGCCTAAACAATTCCGAGAGACCCTGTCACTTTCCAAAACAAAACAAGGCTGGGAATATACTCAGCAGTGCTTAACTAGCATGTATGTGGCCCTAGGTTTCATCTCTAGTACCACAAAAACAAACAAATAAACAAACTAGATCCTAGAATTTTAGTTCCCAATGTTCTTTTCATTGCAAAGTAACAGAAAGTTTCTTTAATTAAAAGTTTTAACTGATATCCTTTACCTAGTCAATTCCTCTATTGCTGTTGACTTTGAAAGGCTTATAGTTACAAAGCAACATCCCCAAATAAAACCTCTTTATCAGTGCTAAACACATGGAATTATGGTCAAGTCAATTTCCATAATAATTTGTATAAACCCTGAATGTAGATTTCCCAGGTTACAAAGTCCTATTTGTGTTAATAAATACCTTCAGATCCACTTTACTCAACTTTGGTATCCAAATAGCCTTCTCAGGCTGCACATATGTAAAAAGTATCTAAAGAATTTCAATTAAAATGTACAGTCCCCTTGGTATACAATTTTGCCTAAACCTTTAGTTACTGGAGCATGTAATACTGTTTGAAAGTTACTAATTAGAGATAGGCTCAGCATAACATTAATTATGGATAAAGAACACAGTTATGTGTTTTGCATGAATAAGTGGAAGTGGCAGGTTGGGCTTTTCCCTCCACTAGGCCACAGGACTGCAGAAACCATTCTTGCTACAGGCAAATAATAGCTGGGGGGCAGGAGGGGGGACAGTAGAAACAGCACAAGCCTAGAAATCAAGGAGCCTGTCACTAACTAGGGGCCTGACCTTACAGAAAGTGTTCTCTCTAAACCTTCATTTCCTCATCTGCAAAATGCAGGTGCAACTAGGTGTAGTGGTGCATAGCTGGAACCCCAGCTACTCAGAGGCTCAGGCAGGAGGATTATAAGGATGAGGCCAGTTTGAGCAACTCAGCAAGAAGCTGTTTCAAAATATAATTTAAAAAGGGGTGAGGAAGTTGCTCAGTGGTAGAGTGCCCCTGGGTTCATACCTTAGTACCATATAAAAGGAAAAAAAAATGCAAGGGAAGCAGGATAGGACCTCAACCAGAAAAGCACATAGACGGCCTTAAGGATTTACAAACATCACCAGTCAATCACAGCACATTCCTCAGCCAAGTTCAGATCCTTCTCAAGTCAGTATTCCAGTCTCCTGCCCTTTAACGCATGCTCCTTTGAGCAGTTACATGAGCATTACCAGACAGCTTGTAAAATATGCAGCATCTCAGGTTCCATACCAGATTACTCAATCAGAATCTGTACTTTAAAAGATCCCCACATTATTCATATGCCTATAAGTATGCTCCAAAAATCAGCAGGAGTGTCAATCTAGCAACTGAAGCCCATACCTCATTCTTAACCCAACTAATCTCCAGGAGGCAACTGAGTTAGATCCCCACTGGTCTTCACATTTTGGGGATCCACTTAGCTCTTGACAGTCCTCTTAAGATACTGACATGCTTCATCTGGTTTGCTTTTCATCTCGTTTGCTTTTTTTTTTTTTTTGGTAGTGCTAGTGCTATAGATCAAACTCAGGAACTCATACATGCTAGGCAAGCACTCTACCACTAAGCTACAACCCAAACCTCTGGGCTGTTTCTCATCTAAAAGATAGGCAAGAGTCTCTGATGTCAGACAATCCCTCTTTGGGGACCTTTGCTCTCTAACACCCCACTCTTGAATCCCATTCAGGTGTTAACACCAAGAGGTTCTTGTCTATTACTTGGCCTCACAGACTACCAGCCTCCCTTAATGCCCGCTTCACTTCCAATTTCTTCCTGGGGGTGTCTGTTATCTAGAAGAGATAAGACTGATCTCCACCCTGATCTTGAATAGGGCTGCCTATTCCTCACACTGACCAAACCAGGGTTCTCAAAGTATGGTTCCTAGACCTTTGGTTTCAGTGTCATTTGGAAGCTTGTTAGAAAAGCAAATTCTCCAGCTCCAGCTAGACCTACTGAATCAGAAACTCTGGGGGTGGATCCCTGCAATCTGTGTGTACAACAGATTAAAACTTGGGAACCACTTGGCAAAAAAAAAAAAAACAAGTAACATTCAATCACCTTCTCACATTGCAATCACAATGAAGGGGAGTTGAGGACTCCAGTGCCTGCTCTGTCCCTGGGTTCAGAACATCCAGCAGGAGTGTGACCCTTTCCCACCTGCACAAACATACATATTTCACTGGTGCTCTTTTAACAAAGGTTAATAATTAGCCAAGTTAAGACAAAGGCCCAACGAACGTCACTTACCCTACCATCACACATAATCAATGGATTGTAGTAAACTCCAGCGCCATAGTTATCCTGGACAGATATGATCATCTTGGGCCCTAAAACTTTTAGAAATGAGTAGTGGCTCCAATTCTTTTTCAGGTTTTCTGAATGCCATGCAATAGGGTCATCTACTGTGAACACAAAATCCAGCATTGCATTCTGTAAAGAAAAGAGAATGAGTTCATTAATTCCTGGAAAAGTGGCTAGATAGAGTGGAACCCTCCCAAATATTGTGCTATTATGATTAGCAGAAGATCTAGGGTCTCCAATCTCTGAAAGCAATGTGAGCTTTGTTTTAATACAAATACTAATTTAATGTGTACTATGTCAGCACTTTATATATAATACATACAGCAACTTACTTTATCTTCACAATAATTCTACAAAGTAGGTATGCAATTATTCCAATTTTATAGGAAAGGAAACCAATGTCCAGGATAAGCACTGTGCCTTGGTACACAAGGCTAATTAGCCACAGACCTAAGTAGCATGGTAATAAATTCTGTGTGCTGAATAATTGTGCTCATTACCTAACTGCAGTTAAATGTGTTCCACTTTTCTTCCAGATCAAAGATCACTTGGACAAACTCTACTAAGTAGTATGTAAAAGGAAATAAGTCATTCACAACTACTAATAAAGTACCTATGAGTTCTGATGGGTCCTAGGGTAGAAGAGCTCAGTCTACTGGAGGGAGTATACAACTTGACTTGATAGAGGAATGCACAATGTACTAATATCACTTAAGAGTGGGGGCAGATCCCCAATGGCTTAGGAGGCTGAGGCAGGAGGATTGCAGGTTCAAAGCCAGTTTCAGGAACTTAATGAGGTTATAAGCAACCTACTGAGACCCTGTCTCAAGATAAAAAATAAAAAGGGCTGAGGATGTGGCTTGATGGTTAAGTATCCTTGGGTTCAATCCATGGTACAAAAAAAAAAAAAAAAAAAAAAGATCCAAGAGAACAAGAAGTAGGAATGCTTCTAGGGAACTTAAGTAGGAGTCTTGAAAAAGGCATTCAAGGGAAACAGGGCTGGTAAAAGTACTTGGGGAAACATGAGGAAGGCACAGAGCCATGTACAGGAAACTACTTCTATGGGTAGGAGACAGTCAGGCATGTTCTGGACCTGCAGTTTGGTGCTACTGGAACAAAACATACTTATGTTGTGGGAGATAGGACCAGAGAGGCTGTTTGCCATGCTAGAAAACTTTCCTGCAGAA
This sequence comes from Ictidomys tridecemlineatus, assembly GCF_052094955.1. Classification (NCBI taxonomy): domain Eukaryota; kingdom Metazoa; phylum Chordata; class Mammalia; order Rodentia; family Sciuridae; genus Ictidomys; species Ictidomys tridecemlineatus. Next base: position 320,156 of record NW_027522412.1, read on the forward strand.
GAACTAACTTGAGAGTGGAGATAAAGGATGAGGGAAATCTGATAGGTAACCACTAAAAAATTCCAGGGGAGAAACAAAAAGGTTTGAGGCGAGGCACTTGGGGTAGAGACTGGTTTGGAGGAGATTTAGTATTAGAATATACAAGGTTTGTTAACTTGAATGTAGGGGATGAGAGTGAGGGTAAGGAAAGAATCTTTTTTTTTTTTTTTGGAGGGAAATCCAGTTCTACTCAAAGGAAAACCTTCACTGAAAAATGATGAAGAGTCTACAGGAGACTAAAGGATGCTCTGGGTTTCCCTCACTGTGATCCACAAACCACTGGTGATACTTAAGATGTGAGAAGACATGGGTAAACATTCTTAAATATCTATAATTATGTAAATGTATATTAGAAAAGTAATTAGATCATACTATAATTTCTCACACAACTTCATATGCTGCCAATTTAAAGAACAACATTGTAACAGCATAGATAGGAAATCCAGGCTGTAGATAGCCTCACCAGGAAGTGAATAGGCAAACTTTAACCAAAAGGCAAATTACAGCCAAGTATCTAAGTCCCTATTGCAATTTTCACACTGAATTCTGTAAATCACAATGAAAATTATATTGCTGTTGTGCTCAGCCAACTCTGAAGAGTAACAATGTTTAATCCCCACTAGACACTTGTTAAATATGCTGAGCATGAAGTGCATACACCGGCTAGCCACTAACTGTTGTCCTTAGTTACCTTCACGGTACCTGCCCTGGCCCTACAGACAATTCATCAATTTCCTTGAAATCAGAGGATTATTTTGTATTTTCTCCCACAGCAGCAGATAGGAGGAGCTCAAACGTGGCTTCGCATGAGAATCGAGCGACGTTTTTCAAATTCCTGAAGCCCAGCCCCATTCTAGACGAGTTAAATCAGGAATCTCAGGTAGAACCCAGCAATTCTTTTTTTTTTTTTTAAGCTCCCTAGAAAATTCCAACGTAGTATCCAGGTTGAAAACTGAATTCGAATTTAGCAACTGTTTTTCTTTCTTTCACCGTGCCTAGGCAACAGTTTTTCCCTTCACCTAACTGCAGCTCCCAAGTGGATTCCTAAATTATCCTTCAAAACTCAGCTCACGTTCTCGTTATACTAAGAACACTTCTGAACGATTTGCATCCTCCTAATTGACGCCTGGAGTGCGCAGCAGGCCACCCTAGGGGTCCGAAGGGAGAACAAGCAGAATCCTGGCAATGGGGTGGACCGCGGGGAAGCCACATGGGGAAGGTCCGGTCTCTGGGGCCGGGCTCACCTTCTGGTCTGAATTGGGACCCGCCTGGCGGTACACCCCGGAGCCATAGGCGAAAGCTCCTCGGGGAAGTGAGACAGGATCTTGCGGAAGGCCACCCCCGAGCTGTGCAGCGCCTGCAGCGCCATGGGTCAGAGGCTGACAGAAAACCGAAGACCCTTGGCAGAGCAGGGCGAAAGAACACAGTAGCAGGGACAAGTGGTTAAGGGTGAGGAAATGGAAGTGGGGACACCCGCTCAAACGTATGACGACTGAGTGGAGAGGTGGGACTTCAAACACTCGCACGCAGTTGGAGCGGTCGGTCTGTCAGAACCGAAGGTGAGAGGAGCGCCGTGTGAGGCTCAGGTGGGCGGCGGTCTCGCAGGCGCAGCTTCCTCTCCCGGCCCCGCCCCTCACGCACACGCGCTTCAAAGGCGCAAGAGACGGCGCGCGCCGGTGTGTGAGGACGCGGGAGCTCTGCAGAGTCCCCTGGTGGTCGGAGGAGCGCTCTGCAGGCCTGGCTTGAGGCTGCAACTTTAAGCAGGTCTGGGGGATGGGTGGGAGGTGCAGGTTCATGTCAGCTTACCTAAACTGCTCTTGTGTCTAAGGAATCTTCTGTAACTCTCTCCTCAAAGCCACAGTTTTAAGAAATGACTATAAAATCGTGTGTGTTGAAGGTTTTTTTCCTAATGAAGCAAAGCCTCATATATAGAATTAACTATTCAAAAGTACACACACAGTTCAGTGCTATTTGTTCTTTAACAATGTTGTGCAACCATCATTTCTTTATGATTTTAAATTGAAGGATTTTTTTGGGGGGGAGGTGGGCATTAGGGATTGAACCCAGGGGCATTTTGTCACTGAGTTACATCCCCAGCTCTTTTTAATTAAAAAAAATATATATATATATATATATATATATATATATATATTTATTTATTTATTTATTTTTGAGACAGGGTCTCACTAGGTTGCTAAGGCTATCCTTGAATTTGTGATCCTTATACCCAAGCCTCTTGAGTAGCTAGGATTACAAGCGTGTGCCACTGCGCCCAGCTTGAAGGAGATTTTGAAGGTTTAAAACACAAGTAAATTTTAAATTATGCCAAATTCCACCATCTGGAGATTAAAAGCTGTTAATATTTGGCTATGGTTTCTTCCTAATAAAACCCTTTTCAAATCCAATGAAGGATACGAAAGTGCTCCACAAATAGAAAAGGACTGCACACATGTCCTCTGATATTTGAGTTTAATTTTAAGGGCAGAGAAGACTCTCTGCCCATTTGTCTTGGGGATTGGTCTCACATCAGGCGAGATGTGGTTTCTGGATCAAACAGAACCTGAGGGTAGAAAAGATCTTAGAGGTCTCTTCTTCATTTACAATCACAGACATTTGCTCAAGATCACCTGGAGTTTCAGGATGCAGCTTGATACCCAGGACAGACACTTTATAGCTACTCATTCTGCTCCTATATATTCTGCATCTCAACAATGGGTCAAGCATGGTGGTGCACACCTGTAGACCCAGCTACTTAGAGGGCTGAAGCAGGAGGATTGATTGAGCCCAGAGATTTTGAGGCCAGCCTAGGCAATAAGGACCCCATTTCAAAAAGAGGAAAGAAGGAAAAAAAATGTTGCTGAGTTTAATCACTAATTTAAAAAAAAAGAAAAAAAACTGTCCCTGTTCTTCATTAACTCCTACCATTACCCTCCCTCAGTCCTGGTATGTGGAATCCAGCTTCATCTCAAAACTGTGCTTTCACTATTTTGAAAAATTTTCCCACCCAATACAATATCTCCGGGGCATTTCTCTGGGTCAGTCATGTAGATCTATCTCACTCCATTTGTTAGCAGGAAGCCATTCTAAAATATGCATATTGTTTAAATGTTTTCGTGTTGATGGATATAGATTATTTCTAGTTCTCCTCCTTCTGATGGGGCTAAGGATTGAACCAAGAGCTCCATGCATGCTAGACAAAGTGCTCTACCATTGAGTCCTATTTCTGATTTTTGCACATGCAAACAACGCTACAATGAACACCTGTTTATATGTTCTTATTTGTTCTTGTGTAAATATTACCATAAGATAGATCCCTAGAGATGGAATTGGTGAGTCAAAGTATCAGCATGTTGCTAAACTCCCCTCCAAAACAGTATCAATTCACAAACCCACCAATAGGGTTCATTTCAGCCTTTGATATAAAAGATTCTGCATTTTTTCTCCATTTTTCTCCCTTATCGGCTTTCACACCTAATTATCAGTCATTTTCACAAACACATCCCCTTCTGACAATGCTAAAAACACCAGCTGGAAAGTTCCATCCCATTTCTGTGTGCTTTTTTTTTTTTTTTTTTGCTTTTGCCCAGAAACAGGCAGAAGCGATGTAGCAGAGAACCCATTTGTATTCTTCAACAGAAATCTCCCTGCTCCTTACAGTTCATCCGCTCTCTTTTAAATTACCGTGGCTTGCTAAGTTAGAAGCTATTAAAAAGCCCTAGTGTTCTATATAATCACTTTAGGGTTCTGTTGGAAAGCTCAAGCCAATGAAATAAAAATGTTAGAGAGCTATTGCACAAGATAAATGCCACTTGATTTGAGTGATTGCTGGGCTTCATTCTTCTGATTTATCTAACAGTTGTCTGTATTCTTTAACAATGACCTTGACAGGCTGCGTTTCAACTAGAAGGTTCACCTCATCTAAAATGTTTTTTTTTTAAAGAAGCACTATAAAATGTATTTTGTGTGTGTGTGTGTGTGTGTGTGTGTGTGTGCGCGCGCCTTGGTTTTTCTTCTAATCAGTGTTTTAAAGGAACAACAGCAGAAAAAAAATGGAAGAAAAAATCCTGGATCTGTAATTCTTACAATTGAAGCCCTTGTTCACTGTATCTGCTGTTGGAGAAGGGGAGGTGTCTTGATAACTATCTTGTCAGAAGAGTCACCTCTGTCACATTTGTCCATTGTAGATGATTGACATGCACAGTGAGGCCAAATTGAGAGCATCTTACTCCATCTTTAGTGTTGGATGATGGGCTCTGAGGTATCACCTGGATTTGAATCCAAACCCCAGTACTTAATAGCTATATAACCTTGAACAAGACAATCTCTGTGCCTTCTTTTCCTCATCCTCCTTACCTGCCATTTGTAAAGTGGAGACAGTTACATATACCTGGCTCATGGCACTGAGTAAACAAAATAGTGTCTAAAAAGTACACAGAATGGCAGCTGACAGAGATTAAGCTGCCAATAAATGCTTTTTATCTTATTCTCCCTGCCCCACCATGTTGGTGACATGGCTCCCCAGGTGCCCAAACTATCAGAAACAGCAAAGAAACAGGTGAAGTGGCACCATCATCTTCCTCTGAGTCTTGTGAAATCAAGAAATGAAATCCACAGGTGTGGACTCCCTTTTGCCTAGAGAGGACCAAACCTTTCTCCCATTGTTAAAACTCTTTTAAGATTCAGTTATTTTTCCCATTGCTGAGTCTTAATACTGGACATGGGTCTTCTATGCTTAGACAAAGAAGAAACTCTGTTGTTTTTCCTGTAATGTTTGGTTGATTTATTTCATAGACTAAAATGATCAAAACTTCAGAGGGAAAGAGCAAATAGAAAGTTTGCCTCTATGGGTTCGAATCCTGGCTTAGTCAAGTTATTAGCTGTTATGATTTTGGACAAGCGACTCTGTGCCTCAGTTTCCACATGTATCAAGGGGGACAATTAAATATGTACCGCCCAGAGTTGCCATGACAACTAAAGTGGTTAACGTACATAAAGTACTTGGAATAATAATGACATGCAGTGGGTACTATGAATGAGTTGGCTAATATTGATATTATTACTCTGTGCTTCCAATTATCATTATTTTCCCATGTTCTGGGATTGATATATATATATATATATATATAAAATTTTTTTTTTTACTCTTCCTTATATTCAAGCAAGGTAGCAGCTGCCTACTTCATCTTGAAAAATTGGCCCTGAATTTTGAAATTAAATTGGCAAAAAAAAAACCCCAGTGACAGGAGAAAGAATTAATCACCATATGCCAAGCCTCTCTAACCACCTCAGTCTGCAGTGTGTCCCAAATTTGTAGCATATCCAAAAGTGGGTTTCATTGAACTATTATTTGAAAAAAAAAATTCATAGTTAACCGAGTTTGGCAAATTCTGGATTAAATAGAAACAAATGATTTCTTTGCTCTGGGATTTCTCCGAGCAGTAATATGTCAATATGTGAACCTTCTCAAGAAAAAATAAAACATGTAGCATTTTCCAATTTCCCGGAGTAGATTTCTCTCTTAACTTGCTCCCTTATCCCCTTCTCTCTTAACATGTTCTGGGACTGATACACTGTGGCATCTATTTGGGAAATGTTGGTGCCAGTCACTCTCTTGTCACAGAATTGTCTCCATGTCCCAAAATAATCAAGGCTAATTTCCACACATTTCTTTTGCCTGAAGGCACCAGGGCATCCTAAAGTCCAGGAAAGAAACTGTGCAGCTTCCTGATGCACAAATTACTGTTGTCAAAGGACAAGAGCACAACAGTTTATTTTAAAGGTCTTAATTGGTTTTATTTATTTTTTTATTTTTATTGAAGAGCCAGACAATACTTTGTCCCATAAAATAGTGCTCCAATGAGTCTAACATGCTGGAGCTAGATTTCTCTTACAGATCATATATATATTTTGTTAGATTAAACCTAGATTTTTTTCTTTTAATATTTATTTTTTAGTTGTAGTGGAACACAATACCTCTATTTCACTTATTTATTTTTATGTGGTGCTGAGGATCAAACCCGGGTCCCACCTGTGCTAGGCGAGCGCTCTACCCCTGAGACACAATCCCAGCCCTGGTATTGGTTTTCAATTTTCATTTTCCAGTTATTCACTGCTAGTATGTAAAAATTTTTGATTTTTTTTTTTTTTAGTTTGAGGTCATATGCTATAACTTGCTAGTTTTACTTCTTTTTATTTCCTGAAATTTGTGCAAATTCATCGCAAGGTTTTCTAGAACTTTGGCATTTGTGAATGGGACAATTTTCAGTGTCTATGACTTGTAATTCTTTGCTTGCCTCATTTCAGATTGAACCCAGGGCTTCAAGCATGCTAGGCAGGTGCTCTACCACTGAGCTGGATCTCAACCCTTTGGAGACAGGGCCTGGCCTCAAACTTGGGATAGTTCTGCTTCACTGAGATTACAGGAACTCACCCCCAGGACTTTTAACTTTAGATTTCCTGCTTTCAGACCCAGATTGAAACATCAGCTTTTCCTTGAGTCCTGAGCTTTCTGACTGCAGGTCTTGGGAATTGTCGGTGCTTAAGAGAGCATAAAAAAAATGCACCTGTCACATTAAAACCAGGAGTTTTGAGAGGAAACTCAATTCACTCCTTCTACTAGCAGGTGGGATGTGTCTCCACAAGCCTCTAAATAAAAACTACTACAGATTTCAATGGACTGCTGTGTTCTCGAGTGTTAAGCAGATCGCAGCATAACTTCTCCTTCTGCCTTTCTTATTTATAAACCAAGATAAACAAGCATGTAGAGGAACATCTAGAGATAAGCGGAAACAAAACAGAACTCTTATAACACAACATAGAACGCAAGGACAAATTTTCTCCAACTGGCTTTCCTCTTGAGGCTTATATAGCAGTTGTTATTGGTCCAAACTTATGCTAATGAGGATTTGAAAAAAGAACCAATGCTATTGGTTCAATTACTGCACTAACTCTATTGGTCAACAACCTTTCCCGTTGTTTTTTTTTTTCCCAGCGGTAGGTCAGGAAGGGGAGGTTGAGATTGTCAATAGGGTTGCTGGGCTGCATGGATCGGGCTTCTGTAGCAGGCACCCATGCTGTGCCCAAGAGTGGCTGCCTGAGGGTGACAGGTTGGCGATGCCTTGGCCCAAATTACCTCAGGACCGCCATGCCTACATGGGGTGGGGGTGTCCACTTGGCTGCAGGCTACTTGTGGTTTGTACTCCAACTCACTCAGACTGCCACATGGAAGAATTTCCCCAAAGAAAAGCAGTTAAGACATCTGCCTAGTACCTCAGAGGGGATCTGAGCTTATCTACTTAGAATGGTTTGCAGGCTGGGGATGTAGCTCAGTTGGTAAAGTGCTTGCCTTGCATGCACAAGGCCCTGGGTTTGATTCCCAGAGGGTGGGAAAAAAAAGAAAAGTCTGCTTTTGTGCGTTTTTGATGTTATTATTGTTGTGTTAGGAGTGGCTTATCCTGTAACTGGCGGGAGTCATTAACCATGCCTATATATCTGTGGTAAATGGTCAATACCCAGTTTTACCTAAGATACAAGACATAAAAGCAGTATTTATGAGGTCTACAGAGAGGATTTTTCTGTCTGCATTACTATAAGTCAAAGTCATACGATTTTGCGTACACTTTTCTAAGTGGTCAGGCAAATGTTTTTTGAGTAACAGAACCTTGAGGTTCACATTTCAAGAAGGTTTGTTTTAACACTTTCACAAGCAAAACTGGCTTGGAGATGAAATTCAATCCACTGCCTGTGCTGGCAGGTAGGCTATGCATAAGTTACAGACCTCCACAGAGAAGAATAACAGCTCCAAATTGCAAATAACATCTTCTAGTGTTGCAGGGAAGTAAAACAGCTTACTGTCAAACAGCTTACTGTCAATCTTTCATTATGGGTCTTAGCCCAAGAACCCAAACAAACGCCATAAACTAGGACAAGCATAAGCAGCCAATTTCTTGAAAACATAAACAAGAGTACACAAAAAGAAAAAAAGGAAACATCACAACTTGCGGAGCTAACTGTTTGGCACTGGGTGGTTTATATAGAACTTGAGTCACTGCTATTGGTCCAAACTTATGCTAATTAGGGTTTGAAAAAAGAACCAATGCCATTGCTCCAAAGTGATGCTAATTAGGGTTTGGAAAAAGTACTAGCCCTATTGGTCCACTCTTAAGCCCATTCATGTTTGCCTTATTTCCATGCTCTCTCCAGAAGCACGACTCAGTAGGTTCACTGCGCATGCTCAGTAGGGTGCACGGGTTGACTGACAGCTTCCACGCCCTCCCTCACCTCAGCACTGCCCCCTAGTGGGCTGTGCTTGTCAACCACGCTCCAACCAACTCGTCTGCAGGCATTTCGCTGCTCATCGCTCCGCTATGGCTTCTTGGCAGGGACGAGGAGGCTCCAATATTATCTGGTTCACTTTCTGGGTCTTTCAGTCTTTGGGGGATATAGTCTCTTTCCTTCCTTACCAGGCACAGCATGTCACCTACATTTAGGCAGAGTGGCTAGCCCATCATAGCTACCCTGTAGAGTCCTTCTAGTGGGGACAAACCCTAAGGGGAGGGAGGTGCACGTTATGTTATTGGGGAGAAGACTCTGCATTGTTTTCAAACAAGGAGAGGAGTTCATTCTTAAGGTGGGCCGGGCTGCTTATGCAGGCTCAGAGCGTCTACATCTGGATCAGATGTTCCCAATTTGTGTCAAGTCCAGTTTTTCTTCACAGTCAGGGCTGGCCCCTGGCATACAGATCTGCCTTGATTGAGCACTGGATCTTGGCCACTCTGACCATAAAGGACCTGGAGCTTGCTAGTCCTCGGCTCCCTGCCCTCTCGCTGCGGGGGGGGGGGGGTAAGAACCTCTTTGGACACTCTCAGGGGGTCCCTTTGGCTTTCACATGTGGCTTTCAATTGCTTATTGATCCAGAGGCTTTTCCTGATCTCTCTCTAAGGCATTAACCGTGATATTCAATAATCATCTATAGAGGTGAAATTGTGGTTCCCAAAAGATATGGCTATCCCAACTTCAGAGTGTGATCATAACCTGAAATAGGGTCTTTGCAGATGTAATCAAGGGTTATGAGATGAGATTTATGCGAGATTTAGAATATGCCCTACATCCAGTTACGGATGCCCTTACAAGAGAAGGGGATTGGGATTTGAGACCCAGAGACAGAGAAGGAAGAAAACCACATAAAGATGAAGGCAGAGATTGGAGTTTGAAGACCCAGACATTAACAGCAGCAGAGGAGACACAGAACAGATTCTCTCTCCCTCACGGTCTCCACCAGAAACACAACCAGATGTCATCTTGATTTTGGACTTCTAGCCTCCAAAACACATTTTTTTTTTCTTTTCTTTAAAACGGCCAAGTTTCTGGCCCATTGTTATGGTAGCGCTAGGAAAGTAATCCTCCATTCAATCCCACTGTCTCTATAGCAACCAGTTGCCCACACTTCTCAAAATGCCTCCCTTTCACCAATATATATGCCAGCCCAGCTCACCACAGCTGAACCTGTTAACAACTGAGCCCTGAGGCCCTGGGCCAGAGCTGTCAATGCTCCATCTACAATTAGTGAAGCATCTTTGCTAGTGAATGATCTCGTTCCAACCCTCATCTGTTGCCTGTTTCCTCAGAAACCTGATGCTGTCACAGGTTGTGTTCTCTGGGAGCAGTCACTGAGATGCAGTTTGGCAATGCAAGAGACTGATCAGAGATCAGTCGCTGGGAGAAGGGGTGGGAAGAAGCTGGATTGGGCAGAAGGAGAAGCCCAACACAAGAAAGCCTTGGCCAGCCCCATGACTGACACAGCAGTGGTCTTAAATGGGCTGTCCCTGAAGGACACGCTGCAGGAGCTGACCATGGGGACAAGTCCTTTCTTGAAAGGGCATCTGGGCAGTTCATCTCCGTGCTCACTAAATCATCATGAAGGTGAATGGGAGCACCCCCATCCCTCACTCAACCCATGAGGAAACAGGCTGAAGACGTTGTGCACTATT